>NC_081276.1:3172523-3488947 GCF_030490865.1 Poecile atricapillus
GAGGCAGCAGCACTTGCTGGAAGGCAGAGTGGATGTAGTTCTGGATTCTGAATGCCTCCTGAATCTCCACTGAGCAGGAGGAGGTGAAGCCTTTGCCCTTAGGAGAGCTTTATTTTCCAGGAGCTGAGGCAGGTCCAGGTGCTGGAGGGCTGCTGCCAGCCTGGGAGAGAGAAGTGCATCGGCAAGGCAGGGAGAGAGAGAGTGGGAAGCAGGAGATGTGACCCACACCTGGACGTGTGTCAGTCAGCCATCACTGATGCTTCTGTTTCAATTCCAACGAGTAGCATTGGGTCCAAATTCTCTGGATCAACCAGATTGCCCCCTTGAAGGCTGCCAGTAGAAAAAAGACTAAATGAGCTGCACTGTTGAAGGGGGCTGTTGATATTTTGTCTCTTTTGTAGACAGAGCACTACATCAGTGTTTTGCACAACATTGTAAGAGTAAATCTATCTGTCTGAGATGCTTAAGATGCTTTGATCTAGAACACTAAACTATGGAGGGGACATAATTTTGAATAATTCTGTTGATAGGTCCCTCATTTTCCTGAGTAGCTGAGCGAAGCCTCTGTGGGCTCAGAGCACTACAGAGCAAAGCAAGCTCTGCTCCAAGTGATTACAGAGCTCTAGTTGGAACAGTAGCCATGGGACCAACAGCTGAAGAGCCAGTCTGAGTGGTGATGCTGAGGGAAACATAGCATCTCTTTAGGCTAGCCATGCTCTGGACTGCATTTAACCCTTGGGAGGAATGAGAGGGATTCCCATGTGTCAGACAGCTTTGCATCAATTTTACTGCTTTTTTTTTTTTTTTTTTTTTTTTTTAATCTTTATGCCAAAATGATCCAGTTTGTAGAAATTGTCTTATAAAAAGGAATTTATAATCATCTTCATGTATTCTAAGTGCTGTTCCTCTGAAGCAGACGGCAGCACCAGCCTCTTCCGCTTCTGTGATCCTTTTGTAAATGGTTCACACTACAGCTGTTGCCAGCAATGAGCCTGGCACTGATAAACAGCTTCTTGGAAAATGACTTCCCAGAAGTTTCTCTTTTCCAAGGTGAATGATGGTGGTACTTCCACTTGAATCAGAAACTTTTTTTTTGTCTTGTTTTGTACCTTCCCCTTTCTTTAAGAGCTGCTGCCCTGGCACAGGAGGAGGGATCTTGGCATCTGTCTCTTGCAGAGTGACTCTGCATCGTGGCAGGCAACTGTGGGAGGCTGTGGGCACAAGGATTTAGGGAATGTGCTGTACCTTGTGGGGCACCTGCTTGGGGAAGCTGTTGGCCTGAGAACTGGCTCAGGGTGGGGAGGGAAGGGCCGAGCGTTGCTCAGTGGCTCTCGTTGAGTTCCTGCAACCTCCTCCTGGATTGGGGTAGGAATGGGTCAGACCTGTACACATCACCTGGAGTTGTCTGTGACTGTATCATGTGTGAGGAGATACCAGTGTTAGCACGTGCTTTCCTTAGTAAGCAGCTGCTTGTGTGCCTCCAGCTTGGCCAGTGAAGTGCTCCTGCAGAACTGGCTCCTGTCTCTGTTGGCTGGCAAATGCCTGCCCTAGCAAAAGTGCCAAACCTTAAAACCAAATTTGCCTGTATCAACCTTTCTGAAAGTGAGGCCTGTCAGAATTCTCTGCAGGTTGAGAGTGACTTTCAGAAGAGAGGTAAAATTGGGTTGTTGTAGGGAATCTAGAGTCTGAGGAGTTGGTCTCCTTGCTAACCTCTGCTCCTTGTGTACTTTTAATCTTTGTTCTGTTAAAGAAACCATCATACTTTGAACCAGTTTGAAACTTGAAGTCAGTGAGCAGAGGACCATCCCTTTTCCTTGCACCATTCCATGTGGATTGGCTACCTGGTGAGCAAAAGCCCCTTCCAGCTGCAGCGTGTCAGCTCCTGCCCTTCCTGCCTCCCCCCTTCTCCTCGAATTGGATTCTTTGGTCTCTTGTTGTTGCTTCCTAGCAATGTTGGCCTTGCGTTCAACTATGGTTTTTCTTCATGTGTTTTATTGGTTAAAAAAAAAAAATTAAAAAAAAAAGACAAAAAAAAATTTAAAAAAAAAGACAAAAAAAAAAAAAAGTACTTCCAGAGTGTGCTGACCATTGTATTGTCCTGTACAGAGCCCAGGTCGTTAGAGTCCAGCAGAGATAAAGTGTGTTATGCAGCACCCAGTTTTTTAAGAGTATGGTTTGTGCCAATGCCCCTTCTTTAGTAGTGCCAGAGACTCTTTACAAGTGCCAATGTGGTGGAAATTATTTGGTTATACTTGTATATTATAGGATCCTGATTTAAGACAATTTAAACATTATCCTATTTAAAAAGAATACTATATAAAATGCTGTTTTTAAACCTTGTCATTTGCAATGCATGTATTGTTGTGCGTGTTGGGGGGCGGGGAGGGAAGAGGGTGGGGTAAAGGAGTTTCTGAATAAGATGCCCAGTGTCAGGATCTATTCAGACTCCAAACTGTCTCATTCCAGTCCAGGAGTGTGATTGTTTCTTGGAATGATCCCACTCTGACTGCTGGGCAACACGCTTATTACAGAAATATCTGATGGAAATTGATTTTCATATCTTTCTCCTGAAATAAACTCTCTGTTTGAAATTGGAATAAATTTTGTTCCTAAAAGCCGTGGTGGTTGTGTGTGTGTTTCTTCTCTCCTGTCTTCCTCTCTCCTTCTTCTCCTGCAGCTGTGCCTCCTGTCAGAAAATCAGGACTCTGAGGCATAGAAACAAATGTTTTGGTAAATAGAAGGTATAACACACCATAATTATACATTATGCACTGTACCAATAATTCTGAAGCGTGAGCAGTGTCTGACTGGGGGTTTAAGGTGCAGAGATGCAATGGTGGCATCTTGAGTTGAAGTTTTCCAGGATTTTGGGGTAGGATTTCTAAGGGAAGTTGTTGGTGTTTGCTGCTGCCTCTTGCTGTGGTGTCGGCCTGTTGCAGGCACGGTTCCAAGCAGGATATCTGTTGCCAATATCAGGAATGTTGGTGGAACCAGAACTGCTTCCAGTCTTGTCTGTTAGAAATGTGGACTGAAATATGAAACGTGGCTTAAAATCGTCCCTTAAGGAGTCCAGGGCTGGATGACTGTGAAAACTTCCACAAAGCCATTTCCTGAGATGGAGTTTATAGAGCTTAATTCCTTTTCTCTGGGCTCATTCTCCAGGAATGTTGCATTAAATCAGCTGGGAGTGGGTAGAGATGGCCAATTTCCTCTATGCAAAGGTTTCCTGTGTTTTCAGGAAGCTGCAGCTGAGGATGTTCTGCTCCCTTTGAGGTCACTTAGCGCAGGTGAAGCTGCAGCTCCTGGGCAGCCTGAAACATTCTGTTGTCTCCCACCAGGAAGGGAGCAGTGATCTGGAGGCCAGAGCACTGGCAAGGGCTTAAATTGTCATTTTTTTAGTTATGGGTGAGCTTTTATTGCTTTTTTCAGTGGCTCTGTCCCCTCACAGCTGAGGAGCAGCTCCCTGTTCGTGTCCTCGGCTCCCTGAGTCGCGTTTTGTGCTGCTCTTCACAAAGAGCCAAATCCTCTCTGTTTAAATAAAGCAAAGCAACAACTTGAGGCTCTTCCAGGAAAAGATGAAGCCTTTAACACCCAGTATTCCCAGCTGGCCTCATGTTTTGGCCTTTTGCAGCCCCCAGGTGTGCGTGGGGCTGTCCCTGGAGCGTGGCAGTGGAGGAGCAGGAGGCTGGGGCAGCCCAGGGAAGGCGGCAGATGGAGCCCATGCAGGAGGCTCACAGTTGCTGCTTTCCCAAGGAGCACTCCAGCCCAGGCTGGATAAAGTGTTCCCAGCAGCTCAGAGAGCTCCTCCTCACCAGCTCTGCACCCCAGAGGCTCTCAGCTCCTCTGATCCTGCAAGGAGAGGTGTTGGGAGCACGGGAGGCTGTGGCATGGGGCACCTGCCACTGCCTGCAGCGTTCCTGTGGCCTGCAGCCTGCTCCAGAGGGAGGGACAGCAAAGCAGGGCTGCCCCAGCTGGGCTGGGGGCCAGGGGAGTGTCCTGATAAAGTGAGCTGGGCCAGGGTTGTGGCAGGGCTGCAAATCACTCTAGACCTGGCCACTGGACCTCCCTGCCAACACCAAAGCAGATCCTTGGGGTTGTGCACACAGGTAAACCAGACATGAAAGAAATAAATTTTTGTATTTTTCATAATTAAAAAAATCCCATATGCAAGAAAAGGGCAAAGAAGAGTTTGGGATTTGCCTTGTCCTTGGACAAACATCATCCTCCCAGCAGGAGGAAGCTCTTTCCTTTGAACATCCCCTTTACCCTCTTGGGAAGAGAGGGAAGTATCTGTCCAGCATAAGAATAAAATGCCATTTGGAATTTATAAAGCAGGAATACAAAGCCTCCCTCCTGTAGTTCAGGTTTCTCCCCTGTGTTATCCTGATCCCACACAGGACTCTGAAGCTGATGTGCAGCTCAGGAGCTCGGGACCAGCTTGGCCTGTGGAATGGCAGCTGCTGTTGGAGCATTTCTGTCAAGAGCTTCTCGAGCCCTGGGCTCAGCGAGGGCTCGTTCTAACCCAAGCTGCTTCCTGTGTGCTCTCCCAGTGATACCAGTTTGGTATAATTGTCCTCCAGCTGCTTTATCTCCTGCCATGCAGCCTGACCAGGAAGTTAAGCCTCCACAAGCAATTTTTGTAACATCTCCACCACCATGGGGGGAGAACTGATGACTTTTGAAGAGTTTTTGTGGCTCCCATGCTGGACTGTGTGACAAAGACTCCACTCTTGGGTTGTGTGAAGCTTCTGGGTAACCCCAGCTGCTGAGCTGGGTGAGGATGTGGCTTGTCAGGGACCTCAGCTGCTGCCCAGGGCTGTTCTACACCCCTGGCCAAGTGCTTTTATTTGTCCCTGGCCACTCCTGTGCACTCACTGCTCCTGGAGCTGCTCCTCCCTTCATCTCAGGTGAGTATCTGTAGCTCCTGGCCATGGAAATAAATGGTGTTTTTATGGAGCTCCCCAAAGACAGGTCTCTCCTGCTCTGCTGGTTCCCATCCTCCCTCCCAGGGACTCAGGCCTTCAGTCTCCAGCTCTCCAAGAGGTGACAGACTTTGCACAGGAGATGCAGGATGAGAACTGGGAAATTCTGGGCAGGATTTGGCATCCTCAATAGAAAAGAAGTCTCTGCTCAATGTCAGCTTTGCAACCCTTGATTCAGAGCAGATTAAATGATGTAAAGAACCCTGGGGGAGAGAGGTTTCCTTTCCTCAGCTCAGCCATGAATTTGCTTCCAAACTGCAAGAGGGAAGTTTTTTTGGATGGGTTTGGAAGTTGTTTAGAGATAGAACCTTGAAGAACACACCCTGTTGCCAACCCAAAGAGGGCACTCTGGGCATGGAAAACTCAGCAGAATTGTGCTAGAGGTGCTTTCCTCGTGCATCATCACCCACAGCAAAAACCACTGAGAACTCTGCTCAGATGCAGCTTTTCTTAGTCAGGTGAGTGACCTGGGGGCTTTTAGACACTTTGAATTATAAGGTTTGGAAAATATTTGGAATCTTCACATCTTGGGCCTTGTGTTTCATATCCAGTGCTGCCACAGATGTTGGAATGGCCTCTGACAAGTCACCTTTGGACAGAGGTGAGCAGAAGGAAAGGCAAACACTCCCCAGAAGTGTGTTTTTGTCAACGAAATCCTAAACATCTGACGGAAGTGTTTGAGCTCCTCTTGCTGGGTCTCTTGCCAAATCTCCAGATTAATTTCCTCAGGTTGCAATATTTTTAAGCTCTATTGTAGAAGAGGGCAGGGGTTTATTTTTTTTTTTTGTCTTAAACCATGACATGTAGAAATAAAACATTTACTGGCTGTCAGGCCATGGTGAGACTGTGTGGTTCCTCTCTTTGCTGCCAGCTTCACATTCAGTGTACCCTGATGAACATCTGTGGGTGACAGAGGTGCACTGGGGGGGAAGATGCTGGTTTTGTGTGGAACGGCAACCAGAGGTGAGATGGGGTAGAACTGAGAGAGGCTCATGGGGAAAAGGAGGTGATGGAGTGAGGAAATCCCCTGAACTACCAGCTTGGAGCTCCCTGGAGGGAATGAGGAGAGCCCCTGCTCTGAAATCCAGACTGGACATCAGTTCTGGAGGTTTAGATGGCACAGAAAATGGAGGCCATTGGTTGGGGTAGAAACCTCCAGCTTGGGATTCAGCTCTTTGAGCTGTGGCTTTCTCCTGAGCTGTTCAGGACTGGAGCCAGTGGCCCAGAGAAATCCAAATTGCACCAGGAAAAAGGCTTTCACATGCTGAGGAGATTTATTGTTTTTATGTGTTCCCACGACACTGGAGCTACAGAAGAGGGGAGAGAGGAGGCAGCAGTTTCAGAGGTAGGGACAGCAGGAGTGAAGCAGGAGCTGGAAGTGTCCTCCTTGGAGCTTGGACACCCAGATGTGTGGTGTCACAAATGACAGACAGGGAGGAGGCTGCTCTTTGGATCCCCCTGATCTCATTGTGCAGCCTTCCCCTGAGGGTTACAGACACCTCCCCAGCTCCTGGAACCTCTCTGGGCTGTCCTGCTGCTCCCTCTCCGCAGCTGGAGCCACAGAGGGCTCAGTCAGGGCAGCAGGGAAGGAGTGCAGGCACTCCCCATGAGCACAGGGGACAAACACAGCCAGGGCACAACCTCAGTGCCAGCCCCACCACGGACACAGCTCGGCTTGGCCACGGAGAAGTCCTTGCCACATCCACCAGGAGCAGTGGGAGATGTTTCCCAGGGAGAAAGGGAAAGGGAGCTGGTGAGGACAGGGCTCTGGAGGGTGAGCTCTGCAGGAGGAGCAGGGTCACGCTGACTTCATGACGCTGTTGACCCAGGGGAGGAAAGGAGCGATGTGTGTGTAGAAGCCAGGCCAGTTGTTGTGCCTGTAGGAGAAGATGCCATAGGCTTTGTTGTTGCAGACCAGCGGATCCCCAGCATCACCCTGTGGGAAGGAAGAGAGATCAGTGCTGGGTTATGGGAAGGAGTGCCCTTGCAAAGAACAGGGAGGCTGCAAACACCAGCACAGAGCTCCCCCAGCAGAAGCCTGGGCTCAGTGGATGGGGATAACTCTGCCTCCACAAGGGAGAGTTATCCCTTTGGTGGCAGCTTTGTCAGGGACCCAGCTGGGGGAACACTGAAGCTTCATTTCTGCCCTTCTGCTGCCTTCAGATACAAAGCACACTCAGACCAACAATGAGATTCAGGGTGAACCCCTCTGGCCAAGCCATTGTCCCCCTGCTGACTCCCAGGTCCTGTGCCATGGCAAGACAAGGTTCCTCTTCTCCCTTGTGCTTTGCCCCTGGCTAAAACCTCCCCCTCAGCCTCCTCCTCCTCCCTGACCAGAGACTGACCTTTTCAGGTACCCCAGAGGATCTGCTGCGGCCACAAATCAAGTTGTCAGCGAGTCCTGGGTAGTGGCTGAGGCAGTCCCTTTGCCTGATGACGGTGACAGTGGCCTCACGCAGGGTGACAGTGGCTGTCCTGTATCCCCAGCCTGCCACACTGCACTCGCTCCCACCACGAACTTTGGATTTCTCAAAGGAAATGGGCCTGACGTGGCTGTTGCTGGTGGCATTTCCATTCAGCTGGGCAAGGGGACAGAAAACACAGAGATGAGTGTTTGGCCTGGAATCCACTGTTGCCTTCTGCTCCAGCTCAGCTCTGCAATCAGGGCCAGGGAGGTGCTCCAGCCAGGTTACCTTCAGCAAAAGGATGTCATTTCCCTTCTTAGGGCTTGTAAAACCCGGGTGGCAGTGGTACTCCTTGACCTCGAAGGTTTGCCAGCTGTCCTCTCTCCTCTGGAGCGTGTGGGCTCCCAGGATGACAGTCAGAGGTCTGTGGCTGGTGAAATCAAGCACAGTGGGTGTCACCAGCTTGTCCCTGTCTTGCCTGGGAGCACTGAGGCTCATCTCCCAGGAGAGTCCAATGACACAGAGAGGGTGTACATACATTCCCTACACACAGAATATATTATACATGCACTTTTAAAGAAGAATGGTGGGAGCAAGGGGCTCTGCCAGGGAATCTGCCCAGCCAAGAGGCAGAGAAAGCTCCCACCTGACAGAGCAGAGCTCTGCAAGGGCTCCTTTATCTCCAGACCTCAAGATGGGCACATTTGGTCCAGTGCTGCTGCTCTCTTTTTCTGGGCTTCACAGGCCCATGGAAGTCCAGGGATTTCTAAATCAGGATACTTCTCTGTCCTCTACATCACCCACAGAAAGTGCTGCCTCAGGAAGGTTGGAAAGGACCTTGGGGATGTGCAGGAGTCCCTCCCAAGCTCCCAGGTGAGGCTCAGGCCTCCAGGCTCCTGGGTCCTCCCTTTTTCTGCCCAGGAGTGGGGACTGGCCCTGAGCCTGTCACTGGCACCAGGGCAGAGCTGTCAGCCCCGAGGTGTGTGGGAGCTACACCCAGAGCTGTGCACATCTGGAAAAGTCCTCCTGCCCTTCCATACCCCAGCTGGATGGGTGGAAAAGGGCTGGGCAAGCAGCTGTCTCATTGCAAATAATTCTGCCAACAAACAAGTTGGTGGCAGAAAGGACAAAGCCTGACAGCAGGTCAGTGCCAGCAAGGGAAGAAGCCACTCTGACCTCCCATTGTTGACATCTGGGAAAACTAAAAGTCAAAGAGGGGGGGAAAAAGTCAGGGTAAATATCTGAGGGCGGGCTGGGGAGGGAGATGGGGCTCAGAGCTGTCCCTGAGCCGTGCCCTGCCCTGTGCTGCCCACCAGGGAAAGAGCCTGGCCACGGCTGATGTGACCCCAGCAGTGAGACCCCCATGCAGGAGATGTTCCCCAGGCCGTGGTGGAGCAGACAGCTCGCTGCAGGGGCTGTGTGGACACTGCAGGACTCACACGAGGCACTGAGCCGCCGTCATCACCCAGCCGGGGGCCACGAGGAAGCCCCCGCAGAAGTTCTTGTCCTTCCCCTGCAGGTAGGCCATGTAGGGTGTGGGGTGTGCCCTGGAGGCTGCCTTGGCTTCTCCTCCTCTCTCCTTCCACTTCCAGGGATAATCTGCAATGGATAGGGCTGGGGATGAGGGGTTTGGGGGACACAGGGCTGAGATTCATCCTTCCCCAACCCTCTCCTCACCTCCAGCCCGCTCTACTTACTGGCGCTGGCTGGGGGGCACATCACCAGCAGGAGGGACAGCAGGAGAGTCTGCAGGTGCTCCATCACAGCCTTCTGGCCTTCAGTGGATCCCTCAGAGGTGTGGCTGCGTCTGGGGTCTCGTCCTGCTCCCAGAAAGGTTTTATAGCCTGAGACCAGACTCCAGGAAACCACAGAAGTCAGACTCATCTGCAGAATCTCTCCACGAGTTGCATGTCTCAGCAATGCGAGAGGGGAATTCAGTCTTGGCCTTGGGCATCAACCCACCTCCATCATGGGCCTGATCTGAGGGATCTGACGTCCTTCTGAACCCAGAGCCAATTTTAGAACTTGGTGGTTTTTCTGGAAGCTGTGGGCAACGCACCCAACCTCATCCCTTTGACTTCCAGTGAGGTCTTCACTTGCAGCTTCTATTCTTCAAGCTTCTTGAGCACTTGCAAACCCTCTTGATTTTTATCGTGAGCCTTACATGAACAAGACTTCTTTCACCTGATGCATCAGTTCCAAAGACCATGCAGAGGTCTCTCAGTAGCTGCAGTCTTGGCTAATGGAGCAAAATTGTCATTAACGTGTTTATAACATGACACTGATGATACTGGGAAGAAATCCTTCCCTGTGAGGGTGGGCAGGCCCTGGCACAGGGTGCCCAGAGCAGCTGTGGCTGCCCCTGGATCCCTGGCAGTGCCCAAGGCCAGGCTGGACAGGGCTTGGAGCAGCCTGGGATGGTGGAAGGTGTCCCTGCCATGGCAGGGGTGGCATGAGATGATCCCTAAGGGCCCTTCCAGTCCAAACCATTCTTGGATTTTACGGTATGAGCGGACTTTGAACTGTCACAGTTCAGCTGTGACGAAATGGGGCCGATGCTTCCTTGCTGCCCTCACTGCCAGTAAATCTGCTTTCCCCCTTCCTCCAGGGCCACTGGGTAAACCCCATCTTCAAGCTACAAGTTGCCATTCTCGTGCAAAGCCTGCAGCAGCTGGAGCTTCAAGGAAAACCCTGACACGATAAAGATTCATAATGCACAGATAAGCAGCTGCAGCCTGTTCACTTGCAGATTTCTGAGCTGATAGCAGCTGTGAGCAGAAGCCCAAACATGGACCCTTCTCAGTTTCCCCAGGGCAGCCTGGGTGCTGAAGGCAGAGGTGACGCAGTTTCCCTTCATCCCAGGCAAGAAGGTGGAGGATTTGTGAGCAGAAATCCAGTCTGGACTGTGGAAACCTCCTCCCTCTGATGGGGGTGACCAGTGGGAGACTGGGAAAGACCATGAGAGCAGGGCAAGCACCCCCTTCCCCTGGACTGCAGACAGTTTTCGTATGTTTGAAATTCCCCACTGGTTTTTCCCACCACAAACCGAGTCAGTCTCCCCCTGACATCACGGACACCCTTCACCCCCTGCCAGGGAGCTCTGCACTGACCCAATTACCAGAGCATCATCTCTGTCCCCACCATCTCCCCCAGGGAACTCCTGGCTCTCTCTGTACACAAGAGATGCCACCAGAAACGAGCTGGAATGAAGGAGATGAGGGCTCAGAGAGCAGCCTGCTGCAGGCCATGGAAGGAAGTTCAGACTCCAATGCAGGAGCTGTCTGAAAACAGCCCTCGAGTATCCTTTGTGGGGAGAATTTGTCTTTGGGCATCATCAGCTGAGGGGAGAGGTTTGGGCTGGCACTAGGACAGCCTCTGATCAGAGAGGTGAGGATGTGCCAAGCAGCTCCACAGCAGCCAGCCAGGACTCATCCTCACCTTCCCCAGGGACCCCGCTGGGCCCCAGCAGTTACCACGGGAGGAAAGGAGGAAGTGGCTTTGGGGTCAGGCACTTTTGTGAACCCAGGTCCTTCATCAACTCTTTAGTTCAAGCCTTTCTAGCCAGGACATGGTGCAGAAACAGGGATGGACCGTGGCTGCTGGCAAGAGGCAAAGCCTGGGAGCAGTGCGACAGCTGGGGCTCGGGGTGTGCCTCCTCTCCGGGATCCTAAAGCCCTGAACCCGGTGTCTTAACAGCCACCAGCCTACACCCAAGGGCACAGTCCACAAGAAGTCCAGCTCTCCCCACCCAGTGAAGCCTCTTGCAGCTCAGACAGCTGGAAGATAAGCCAGGTGTGCCCTGTGACCGCGCTGTCCGGGCTGCACTGTGCCCTGGCTGCAGCACTTGAGAGGGAACAGCCTCTGCTCTGCAGAGAACCACGAGTTTTGTCGCTGCTGATGCCCCCAGCTTGCTGCCTGTGCTCCCAGGAGGGTGACAGCCATGCTGAAGTTGGTGAAGGGAGTGTGTGCCCATCATTTTTCCCAGAACATTTCTACCTGGGCGGCTTTTCTCCCCTCAGCACACTCTCCACCCCAGGAAGGGCAAGCATTCCTCTTGTTTCTGAGCCTGCCAGTGACTCAGGATGCAGAGCTGGGATTGCTCTGTCCCAGCAGCCAGACCCCCCCTCCTGCTCTCTGTGGCAAGGCCACGAGGAAGAAAACACACGCTGGGAGATGCAGCTTTGAGTTTACTGTGGGTGCTTTAAGTGCAGCAAGGTTCAAGCAGGAACAGGGTTATCTCTGAAGGAAGTGGGGTCTGTTGTGGCACAGCCTCTTTTTGTGCCATCTGGGGCTATCCCTGCTTCTTCCAGGGTGATTTAACACAGCCCTGAGACGGGCAGGGAATGGCACAGGCAGCAGCCTCAGAACAGAATGAAGGGGGCTCTCAAGTGCACTGATCAAGTCACTTGGGTTCCCAAGGAGAGAAGAGGGAGTTGAGCCCTCAGCAGGGGCAGGAGGGAAGCTATTGCAGTCTCCAGAGCCACACCAGAGCTGGAGAAAGTGCTGCCACTGCCGCTACTTCTTCATGACTTTTTTGATCCAGGGCAGGTAGTTGGAGATGCGGGTGTAGACCCCAGGTGGGGAGTCATAGCCAAAGGAAACAACACCTTGTGCCACTTTATTACACACCAGAGGCCCACCAGAATCTCCCTGGGGAGAGAGGAGATTGATTTTAGAGGCCTCTTCCCTGTGGTAAGGGTTTCTCCCAGGTCCCTCCCTGCCCCGTTCCTGCCCCATATCCCACCCAGCTGAAGGGGCTGCTGAGCTGGGGCTCTGCCCCTGGTGCTGTGCAGGGTCTGTGGCTGCTGCCAGCACATCCAGAGAGCCAGTCCTCATGGGAAGTGTGACTAAGTGCTTGTCACCTGCCCCAGGAGCTGGCTGTGCCAGCAGCAGCTGCTGCTCCCCGTGTGCCCTCCCCATACCTGGCTGGAATCCTTCAGCTGGTGGAAGCTGCCTGCACAGACCATGCCAGAGTCCAGGTGTGGGTAGAAGAGGACGCATTTCCTGCGGCTGTAGATGGAGACTTTGGTCTCAAAGAGCTTGTTGGTGGCCCTGTCCTCATCGATCAGACCCCAGCCGGCGATCAAGCACTTGGTGCCCGTGGGGAGGTCGCTGCCGCTCTTGGGCAGTGGGATGGTCTGGACGTAGTCATTGAGAGTGGCCTTGGATGTTAGCTGGGGGAAAGCAGGGGGTTGAGAGAGGGCTGTGAGCAGGAGACTTTCTTTGCAGAGACAGGGAGGGTCTGGCAGGCTCTGCAAGCTCCGGGGAGCTGCTGTGAAAGCCACACGAGGCTCCAAACCCTGCCCGTGGCTCCTTCCCAGCTCCCTGCCAGCCTCCAGCACCTTGGGCAGAAGCAGCTTTGCAGAAAGAGCAAACAGCCCAGTCCCTGGCAGCCCCACAGCCCCTCTGCCTCCTCAGAACTCCTTGCCTGGAGCAGCATGATGTCGTTGTTCATCGTGCTGGGGTTGTATTCGGGGTGCTCGTGGTACTTGAGGACTCCCCGGACCTGCTGGCTTTTTTCTGGTTCATGGATGTCGTGAGCTCCCAGGATGACTGTGATATTCCTGGCCATGGAAGTGGAGGGGAGAGAGGGGAAATCAGGCTGGATGTCACCCACCTCCCTCATTTTGGCAGACAGGTGGAGAGAGCTGCCCAGCACAGCAGGAACCTGCTCCAAAATTGCTCCGGGGAAGGAGCTCCCAGGCTGGGGGAGAAAGAAGGGGATAAAGCCCCTGTATCAAGCACTCACCCCATGCAGTGTGCAGCTGACATCACCCAGTCAGGGGCCACCAGGAAGCCCCCGCAGGCCCCCAGCCCCCCTATCTTCAGGTACGCCATGTACGGGTGGGAGTGGGGCCGCGCCTCGTGGCCCCCCACAATCTGACCCCGCAGAGCTCCTGCAAGACACCCCAGCACCGGTGAGCCAGGGGCTGCTGAGAGCCCAAACGAGCTGTCCCCACTCCCAGCCAAGCCCTGACTCACTGGTACTGGCCCAGGGGCAGCAGAGCAGGAGCAGCAGGGCCGGCAGCAGCATCTCTGGCACAGCTGGACGCTCCTCCCCAGATGTGTGGAGGTCTCGAGTTTCCCCGTGGGCAGGGGCTGGTTTTATAGACTGGAGGTAGCTGTGCCCAGCAGGCAGGAAATCATGTGCAAGGGGCTGATTGTGCTGATCAGGGCATGGCTGGCCTGGCCTCCTCAGTGCCCATGTGCCCGTGGCTGTGATTGAGGGGCGATAGCGCAGCGCGGAGAGGCCAGGGCAGAGAGAGCCTGGTACGCCACAGCCACAAACTCAGGGGTGCTGGCAGCAAGAGAGAAGTGTCCTGTGGTGGTTTTGAGGTGTGATTTAACATTTCTACCACACTTTCCATTTAATGTTTTTGCCTTGAGGAAATGCAAGGTTCAAAAAAAAAAAGCCGCTTAAAAAAAAAAAACAACCAACAAAACTTCGCCATTTAAAGTCATGAATGTGGTCTAGAGGAGATAATCCTGAAAGTTGCTCTTTCATATTCTTGTTTTCCCTCAAGAGATGCACTGCAGAGCCTCTTTTCCTACAGAGATCCACCATCACCACAACCCAATTTAAATGAAAGGGCACCCAGGCACAACAACTGTGCCTGGGGCAGTTTTTGAGCACCGTGAAAAGTCAGATCTGCAGGGTTTGGTGTCAGCCCAGGTCAGAGGGGCCTTGCTGGTTCTTCTTGGCTCCTCTGGGGCCAGGAGGATCCTGCCAGCTTGGGGAGACTGGGATGTGGGAAGTTCTGCTCTGCAGCAGAAGAGGCTGAAGTGGGGAAGTGCAACCACCCAACTGCCAGGAGTGATCAGTCATTTTTAAACCAGCCCTGCTCCACCCTTCCTGGAGCAGAAAAACACCTGCAGGCAAGTGGATGCCTTGGGCTGTGCTGGGGCCATGCAGAGGGGACAGGATGGGTGGGTGGGGAGGGAGAGGTGAGGACAGAGATGGGGATGCCTGATGTCCATGAGCCAGCCTGACACAGAGCTGTCCACAGAGCTTCAGCCATGTTTTGTTGTTTTTTAATCATAATATCTGAAAATACAAGCTTTAATCAGGACTGTGCAGCAGCACAGCAGGAAAACCTCAACAGGAATCATCAGTATTTTATCTTGTGTTTGTAACTTGCTGTCTTTCCCCTGCAGCTGCTTGTGCCTCCCCCCAATCTGTGGCTGGAAACTCTCCTGGGAGCAGCAGCCCCAGGGCTGGAGGGACTGGGCAAGCCACAGGCCATGGACTCTGAGCTCCAGGCTGCTGCTCTCCTGCTCCTCTCTGGTGTTCCTTTGACTGCAGACAAGTTCCTCTCTCTGAGGCCAAGGTGTTTTGGCCTTCCTGTTGACCTCGGGAGGGTTCCAGGGCTTCTCTGCTGAGGTGCCTCATCTCATCATCCATCAGTACCTGCTTTAGCCATGGGTCTGGAGCAGGTCCACAGGGTTTCAGCTGCCCCCTGTGCCTGCCCTGGCCCTTCCAGGCCCATCAGAGCCATCAGGCAGTGTCAGGCAGACTCTGGCTTTGCCCTGAAGAGATGAGAAGGAGAGGAGGGGGTGTCCCTCCCCTGCCCCACTTCACTTCAGAGAAAGAACATCTGAACTGAGATGGCAGCAAAGGAGAAGTGCCAAGATCCAGCTCAGCCTGTGGCAGTGCAGTGGGGACAGGCAGAGCAGGAGCTCTCCCTCATGTGGGGGCTCAGGCAAGAAGAGCCCCATTAGCCCCCAGCCATCAGCTGGGGACTCTGTACCTTGGATATGTTTGTGGAGGGGGAATTAAGAAGATCCTTCGATGTTTTGCTGGTCCAGAGGACCTGCACACCAAGGGTGAAGGGGCCAAGCTGTCCCAGCAGCTCATCTGCCTCGAGCTCTCCTGCCACCAAAAGGGTTTGGCTGCCCCCAGTCCCATCCTCTCCACAGATCTCTCTCCTGTCAGGAATCTCTGACTCCTCACACATTGCCAGCTCTTTGAGAAGTTACTTAGGGCCCCTGACAAGCCAAGTTTCTCCATCCTCTGATCTTTCAGGAGCATTCCACCAGTTCTGTCCCGAGCAGACACATGAGCTGGAGGCTCACCCTGAACAAGAGCAAAGCTCAGAGGGGTGATGTGCCAGGATCACCCTGACCCTTTGGATTCCAGTGCTTTGTGGGCATCAGCCCAGAGCGTTTGGGAGTGAGCTCTTCGTGCTGAAGGTGCAGCCCTGCTCCCCTCTGAGCGCTCATGGCCCAGCCTTCCTGCTGATTTCCTCTCCTTCAATCTCAGGGTCATCTGCTGAACTTATCAGTGTGAGTTTCTTTCCACGAGAGAAAAGGTCAAAACCCTGGCTGGAAGGGTGAAGGTGGAGGATGGAGCCCTCAGATTTTGGTGAGAACCACTCTTGCCTGCCCGTGGCTTCCTTTGCCTTTTCCACCTGTCTGTGCTGCCATCCGGGCTGGGATCAATCCACTCACCCAGACCTGGATGGGCTCCCTGGACAGCTCCCTGGGGATGGAAGAATTCTCTTTGCTCTCAGCCTGGGGACATCTTCATGATTTCCTGCCAGTCTGGAGTGAGAGCACAGATACATCAGGGCACAGCTTCTGATCCCGAGCTAAGTGGTGCTCTGCTTTTCTTTTATCTCTGCCACTTTGAAGCTGATTTGGGTGGGGTCCACCCTGTACAGAAATGTGGTTGATGTTGCAACTTCCCCTTTTTTCACTTTGGTAGGTAGAAGCCTCACTTATTTTGCACAAGGAGCTGTCCCCACTACCTGCTCGATGCTGAGCCTCAGACAAAGATCTGGACAGCACTGCTGAACCTCCCTGGGGCAGCAAGAGCCTCCCACAAGCCATGACAGGTGAGTCCTAAGGCGAATTCCCAGCCACAATTGGGAACAGCACATTGCAAGGCTCTCCCGTCGAGTTTTGCAGACATAAGGAATTAGGGCAATGATGGAAATTAACATTGCAGCCATGCTCTCGTTCCTCAGTTCTGCTCTCAGAACCTTCTGCCTCCTGCAAAGGTGAGAAGCAGCAGCTTTTTGCCTCCTTCCCTGTGTGGAGACAGAGAATGGGAAGATCCCGAGCCATCTCTAGAGGATGCTTGGTGAGTTGAAGGTGTAGGTGCAGTGTCAGGGCACGTGCTCAGCTCAGACCAGCTGCTTTCCTCTGAAGAGGAAGGGGCTGAGTTCAGCTGCAGCCACACAGGTGCCAGACAGTGCAGGATGGGGATGGATGTGTCTGGATGTGTCCTGAGAGAGTGGCAGGAGCTGGGCCTGTGGAGGAGCCCTGAGGAGTGACAGCGTGGACCTTCCTCCTGAAGAAGGAAGAGTGTCAGGAAAATTAACCCACAAACACCAGAGGTTTATGTCCAAAAAGGAGACAGAGAAATCCCTTTACTTTATTCAAATAAAGGGAGAGGCCATGGGGCATCCCCCTGGGGTCTCTCCAATTTTTGGAGGATGCAGTCTCCTTTTTATCCCAATTTCCCAGCTCCATGTCCCTCTCTTTCCCCACTGAGGTACTTGAGAGGTACAGACTTCCCAGAGTGCCTGATACCTAAGATTGTATAACCCTCCCTCTTAATTTTTAATTCTTATGGAATTTATGGTTCTTCCCCATTGTTTCTTTCATCTTTCGATATCTAATTTAATTTATCAGCAAACCTAGTTTGTTTGTAAAGGCAAATATCTTTTTTTTATTTTTCCATTCATCAATCAGTGGAATCCTTCCCATTGCTTCTTTTATCTCTCAGTGCTGGTTTTGTTTACCAGCAGACCCACAGCCTGTCTGTAAAGACAAATCCATCACTGCTCTCAATAGGGATCTGAGCATGGGTGGTGCACAGGGCAGCTGGGGAAGAGGCAGTGGCTCTCTGCCAGGCTCAGGGGTGCACCCAGTGTGTCTGAAGCTGTCTGGGTGCTCTTGGCAGCTCTTGGATCTGTTCAGCCCCGCAGACTCCACCCATCAAGGTGTTGTCCCGTTTGACACAGCCTGCTCCCAAACCCAAAAACGGCCCTGGCACTTCATTCGTGTCACACCTTCACAACCACAGCAAAGCCGAGAATAACCAGACCCTTACCAAGAAATGAGAGCTGTTAGATGTCAATACTCTCGGTCACAACAGGAAACTTTATTAAACAACAGGAAGCCCATGCTCATGGGTGGACTTACAAAACACCTCACCCTCCTCTCCCCTTGCTCTTTCAGTGCTGCAGGGCTGGCAGACGGGGCTCTGACTCTCACCTCCACGCTGAGCAGGGCTGCTGGGCTCAGCCCTCAAACAGAGGATCTGCTCTGCCCCAAGCCCTACCTGACCCCCTCCTCCATCGAGCATCCCTTGACTGCTGACCCAGGCTCAGAAGATGGATGCTCCAGTGCTGAGCTGGCTGGTGAATCGCTCCCTCCTCCTTCCCCTGGACTCTGCTCAACATCCCGAGCTCAGACTCGACCTGCTGGGCACGAAAGCCTCCTGCCTGCAGCTGGCTGCCACGAGGAACGTGAACGTCATCCTGCAGCACTACAACTTCTCAGGCAAGCTCACCAACAGGCAGTCTGGGGACGAGGGCATGGGGCTCGTCCGCACCGCCTTCGCCATCATCAGCTGCGCCATCATCCTGGAGAACCTGCTGGTGCTGCTGGCCGTGCTGCGCTGCCTGCGCGCCCGGCGCTGGGTCTACTCCTGCATCGCCAGCATCACCGTCAGCGACCTGCTGGCAGGGGTCGCCTACCTCTGCAACCTCTGCCTCTCGGGCAGCAAGACCTTCCAGCTGTCCCCTCCGCTCTGGTTCCTGCGGGAGGGCATCCTCTTCATCGCCTTGGCTGCCTCCACCTTCAGCCTGCTGGTGACGGCCATCGAGCGCTACGGCGCCATGGTGAGGCCGATCGCTGAGAACGAGGCCAGCAAGACCCTGCGCCTGCGCGGCCTCATCGTGTCCTGCTGGCTGCTGGCCCTCGTCATCGGGCTGCTCCCGCTGCTGGGCTGGAACTGCCTCTGTGATTTCCAGGCCTGCTCCGTGCTCCTGCCTCTCTACTCCAAGAACTACATCCTCTTCTCTGTAGTCATGTTCAGCATCATCCTCCTGGGCATCATCGGCCTCTACATCTCCATCTTCCATCTGGTGCAGGCCAGTTCCAAGCAAAGCAGCTCCCGGCACGGCCGCAAGCGCTCCCTGCGCCTGCTGAAGACGGTGCTGATGATCCTGGGGGCCTTCATCCTCTGCTGGAGTCCCCTCTTTGTCCTCCTGCTCTCCGATGTCTTCTGTGACACCGGGGCCTGCAGCCACCTGCACGGCCTGGACTGGACCCTGGCTCTGGCCCTGCTGAACTCGGGAGTCAATCCCATCATTTATTCCCTGCGGAGCGTGGAGGTTCGCCGTGCCGTGGGGAGCCTGCTGTGCTGCTGCTGTGTCAGGGCCGGGCTCTGTGAGCCTGGCAGCTGCCTGGTCATCTCAGACATCAATTCTGGCTCCTCCACCGAGAGTTCCCTGCGCTACCGGGACAGCTTCCGCAGCTCCGTGGCCTGGAACGCTCGGCCCAGGGCGCCTCTCTCCAGCAACTCCAGCATGATGAGCAATCTCCCCAGCCTGTGAGGGGCCACGGGGAGAGCAAGAGATGCCAGACAGCCCCCAGGGCCCCATGGTGCTGGTCCTGGCCTGGCAGGACTGTAGCAGTGCAGGCTGACCAGGTGTGAGCTGGGTCCAGGCTTTCCAGTCCCATCAGACTGGGATGGTGCCTCAGTGTGGCTGCAGCACAGGGACAGGAGTTGCCTCTAGGCTGGGAGTGAAAGATACAGGCACATTTTGGGATTGATGCTCTGCTGGGATAGCTGCAGTGCTCAGGTTCTGTGTGTGCTTTGGGTGTGCAGAGGTGCTGTACCTGCCCCCCGAGGGTGTTTTACTCCAGGGCACAGTGGCAAATAAGGTGGATTTCCCCAACCAGGTGGCCCTCCCAAGCCTTTGGAATCCTTTTGGAGCTTCTGTGATGGGCACAGCTGCTGGGAAGGAATCCAAGCTTGACGTCTTGCCCAGCCCGAGGATGGCAGAGGGCTGCAGCCACAGCCAGACCCTCCCCAGGGTGCAGAGGCTGGGCAAATTTGCCAGGGCAAATGCTATGAGAGTGCTCGGAGCTGTAGTGACAGGGCTGGCACTAGCACGGGCAGAAGGAGGTGTCCAGAGAGACTGGGGAGCCTGGTGTCATCCTGGGCCTGAAGACACAGCCTTCTGTGATCCCTGCTCTTCTGTTCCCTCATGTAGGGAATAATCAGAGCAGCATCCAAATGCTTCCTCTCACCGTGCCAGAGGCCACCAAAGCACTGGGGACTCATAAAACCTGCTGGCCCAGCCCCTCCATGGGAGCTGAGTGTGCAGCCCATTTGTTTTGCAATAAATCAAAGTGATCAGAAAGCCTTGGGTTGCTTTCCTTCGATTTTTTTCTTCTGGAGGCCAGGTAGTGCCTGGGAGATGTTTTTGTATTCTGGGGACAGCTGGAGCTGCCCTCCTGTTCTTGGGGCAGGGGGATCACCCTGCCGAGGGGGCAGCGGAAGCCTCCCGTCTGGTCTTGTTCATCCCATCCCATCCCATCCCATCCCATCCCATCCCATCCCATCCCATCCCATCCCATCCCATCCCATCCCATGGATCCCATCCCATCCCATCCCATCCCATCCCATCCCATCCCATCCCAATCCCCCATTCCCATCCCATCCCATCCCATCCCATCCCATCCCATCCCATCCCATGGATCCCATCCCATCCCATCCCATCCCATCCCATCCCATCCCATCCCATCCCATCCCATCCCATGGATCCCATCCCATCCCATCCCATCCCATCCCATCCCATCCCATCCCATCCCATCCCATCCCATCCCATCCCATCCCATGGATCCCATCCCATCCCATCCCATGGATCCCATCCCATCCCATCCCATCCCATCCCATCCCATCCCATCCCATCCCATCCCATCCCATCCCAATCCCCCATTCCCATCCCATCCCATCCCATCCCATCCCATCCCATCCCATCCCATCCCATCCCATCCCATCCCATCCCATCCCATCCCATCCCATCCCATCCCATCCCATCCCATCCCATGGATCCCATCCCATCCCATCCCATGGATCCCATCCCATCCCATCCCATCCCATCCCATCCCATCCCATCCCATCCCATCCCATCCCAATCCCCCATTCCCATCCCATCCCATCCCATCCCATCCCATCCCATCCCAATCCCCCATTCCCATCCCATCCCATCCCATCCCATCCCATCCCATCCCATCCCATCCCATCCCATCCCATCCCATGGATCCCATCCCATGGATCCCATCCCATGGATCCCATCCCATCCCATCCCATGGATCCCATCCCATCCCATCCCATCCCATGGATCCCATCCCATGGATCCCATCCCATCCCATCCCAATCCCCCATTCCCATCCCATCCCATCCCATCCCATCCCATTCCCATCCCAATTCCCCATTCCCATCCCATCCCATCCCATCCCATCCCATCCCATCCCATCCCATCCCATCCCATCCCATCCCATTCCCATCCCATTCCCATCCCATCCGCTGGGGGGCGCTCGGGAGCGCCAGGCCGCGGGGAGGGCGCCCCCTGCAGGCCAAGGCGTGGCGGTACCGCGGCCCGCACCCGCTGCCGCGACTACAATTCCCAGCGCCCCTCGCGGCGGCGCGCGAACTACAGCTCCCGGCATGCCGCGCGGGGCGCGCCGTGCGTGCCGAGCAGGCCGCAGTGCGGGCCGGGGCCGCGGCGATGCTGGAGGAGGCGGGTGAGGTGCTGGAGTCGGTGCTCAAGGCCTCGTGCCTCCCGCTCAGCGTCCTGCTCTTCGTGCCCGCCGTGCTCCTGCTCCTGGGGCCGCCGCCCGCCGCCGAGGCGGCGCACGAGTTCACGGTTTACCGCATGCAGCAGTACGAGCTGGGCGGGCAGCCCTATGGTGAGGAACTGCACGGCCCGGCCGGGCTCGGTCCTGCCGGCAGCGGCCCCTTCAGGGGTGGTGGGGCCGTGGGAAGGGAGCCCCGAGGCCGGGGAGGAGCCCAGGGTAGGCCGTGAAGCCGCGGGCGGCCCAGGGAGGGCGGCCAGGCCTAGGGGAGGGCTCGGGGGGCTCTGGGAGGCGGCAGCAGCCGGCCTCAGGCGCGGGGGAGGCCTCAGGACGGACCCTTCTGGCTGAATTTCGCTGCCCGGGCTCAGCACGAGCAGGAGAGGGGCTGGGAGCTCCATCGTGGTGACCTAGAGGTAGCCAAGGGCCCTGTCTGTGGGCTGAGGGCTCTGTGTTTTGAGGAGCCCAGCTGCATACCTCCTGCATTCTGGTGAACTCGGTGGTGAGCTCAGTTTTGTCCTTTTGCCTTTGACTCCTTTATTGACAGGTTGCTTCCTCTTCGCTCTTCATCCTCAGCTCTGTGTGTTGCTCCAGTGGCTCCATTTGAGAGCCCGTCCTTCCCCTGTGTTACAACTGACCTTTACATCCTCTGTTCTCTTACCTGCAGCCTGCTGATTGTGCAACACCTTTCTTTGGGTCAGAGACACACCCTGTCCTGTGAGTCCTTGAGGTGCTGCAACCCTCAGCCTCCTCCCCTGTGTGCCCACAAACCCAGAATCACCGGTTGTTTCTGGGTCTTCTGTAGAGATTTTGTTCCAGACCAGGGCACGTTGCTCTGTCTGTGAGTAACTCTCCTATGGAGTTACCAATGAACAGCCTCACGTTTCATTTGTGCTGCCCATGAGACGCCATCCCTCATTCTTTCAGATCTTAATAAGTTCAAATACATAAGTTATGAAATGCAGCTGTGCCTGTGTATTCCTTAAACGCTTCACGCCTCTGGTGGCTTCTAAATAAATGAAATTATTTCTGGGTTCTTCCATCACAGTTTCTCAGAACGTGTCCACATCTTGAGGGCTCTCTTGCTGACAGCCTCAGTAGCTCCAAGGCAGGCCCTTGCATGGGAGTAGGACTCTGTCTTTTCTCAGGTGCTGGGAGCTGTTGGCAGGCTGAGCAGGGGCAGCAGGAATGTGATTCAGCTGGCTTTGACTTTGCTTGCCAGAGTGTCCCCTCTAGCCAAGTGCTCACAATTTTGTGACCTCTTGAAAAGCCAGGTGTTATTTCTTTAAGATGCTTCCAGTTAACTTTTTATGCTGTTTCTTTTCCTGGAGCCTTTAAGCTCGGTGGGCTGTGTGTTTCCTTTGTTCCTTCCTCCTCCCTTTGGGTAGCTGCTGTTCCTTTTCCTTGTGTGTTCTGAGATGTCCTTCAGGATAAAAGCTGTATTTCAGAGCAGTCTGAGTTGGAAGGGACCCACAAGAATCACCAAGTCCAGCTCACAAAGGGAATGACCCACAGAAGGATCAAACCCATAAGCTTGGCATTATCAGCACCATCCTCTGACCAACTGAGCTGATTTGTTGTTCCAGATTCTCTTATTCTTTTCCAAAAATACCAAGTAACAGGTTGCTGCTCAGCCTCTTCTTGCAGAGGGAAGAGTTTTTTGTCAGCATTACTCATAGAGCAATTTAAGAACAAGCTTGGACTTCCTCTAATACCAATAGAATGAGAATTCTTTAGTTTGTAAATCAGTGATTATTAACCAGTTCTCTCTGTAGAGAAGCTACAGAAAATCAGCCTGTCAGAAAAGTACTGTTGTGTCTGCTCTGCTTAGATGGCAGAGAGAGCAGAACTGTGAGTGCACACATTGCTGTGTTTACACATCATTCCTTTGGAAGTGGTGGAGGGATTATCCTCATTTTGAATTGTTTTTCTCTGGTTAGAGCAGGGGTGCCATTAATGTTTGTTTGTTTAGTGTTAGAGGTCTGTGGGGAGAATTTACATTGTGCCTGGGCTCTGTTTCTGGGTGTGTGGCTCTCATTGATACTGTGCAGGAGAAGTGTAGATTTTTCTTGTTTAGGTGTTTCTGTGACCTTTGATAAAACCAAGCTAATGTTAGAGTTAAGCTAAACCAGGTTTAAATCTAGTTCTCAGCCATGCTCCTGTGTGACAGAGGCTGGAGCACCTCGTCTGTCCCTCTGTGGGGACCCAGAACAATGAGATCTCCAGGGAAGGTGCCAGAGCTTTGGAAGAAGAAATTGAATTATAAATTGTAAGGTGGATTTGACCCTCTCTGTTTGGACAAGATGTCCTTTTGGCCCTCCCTTGGGGAATGCAGGAACTTCTGGCAAGCCTGGATTGCATTTCCATGTGGGGGATTTGATCTGCTGGCACTGAGAGTAGGAGAGGGTGAGCCCTCAGGAGCAGCCTGCTCCTCTGTAACTCTGCCAGCTACAGAGCCTTCCTTGGGGCAGAGTGAGAGCAGCCCTTGGGGTGACATGGGGCTGTCTGGTGTCCTTGGGGTGACATGGGGCTGTCTGGTGTCCTTTCTGGTGTAGCACAGCTTGATCCTGCAGCTGGGGGAGGCTGTGGAGAGGCCAGGCTGTTTCCAGGAGTGCTGCTGGCTGCAGGTATTAGGTGCAGGTGAGCAGACAGGTAGCCTGTGTGTTGTGCTGAGGAGGAAGACTGGAAGGTGAGGCTGTGGTGTGGAACAAGGTGGGGTCTGGCAGGATGTGGCTGCACAGGAAAACCCACAGACTTCTGCTCCTTCTCGCACGAGGAACAGGCAAACTCAGCTTTCTGCAGCTTCTGGCTGCTCTGCAGCCCACCAGACTGTCCCCAGGAGCGTTGTGAGCAGGAGGCAGGCTGGAGCAGAGGGGATGGGGTGCAGTGCCTTACCAGCTCTCCTGCTTTCCCTGCTGGCAGGCACCAGGAGCGCGGTGCTGAACACGGAGGCGCGCACCGTGGAAGCGGACGTGCTGAGCCGCCGCTGCGTCATGATGCGGCTGGTGGACTTCTCCTACGAGCAGTACCAGAAGGCTCTGCGCCAGTCAGCCGGGGCTGTGGTGATCATCTTGCCACGATCCATCTCCTCTGTCCCCCAGGATGTTGTGCGGGTAAACCAAAAAGTTTTCTTTCTCTTCCCATGGGAGGCGTATTGGAGAAAAGCTTGGTTGCTGCAGGGCTGGAAGCTTCTGTTGTAATGCACAACAAATCGTATTCTAATTTTAAAACTTCTCTCTCTGCTTTGGTTGTTAATTTTTTCTTGACACCTGTCGTGTTTAGCAGATGCTAAGTTTGTGTCTCGCTTAAATCCTCAGCAATTCATGGAGATAGAGCCAGAAATGCTTGCTATGGAAACCATTGTGCCAGTCTACTTTGCAGTGGAAGATGAGGAGCTGCTGTCTATCTATGAACAAACACGGGCTGCTTCTGCATCACAGGGTTCTGCCTCAGCCGCAGAAGGTGAGTTCTAACAAGGAGGAAAAAGTTTTGAGGAAGACAGGCCTGTTCCCACCTCTGGGAGGAGTCTGCTGTGTCATCTGCACTGTGAAGCAGTGTTCTGTCGCCTTTGTGTTTATTCAGTCTTTGTCAAAGTGTTTAGAGATTCAGTGGAAGGGAAGCTTTACTTGACTGTAGTTGGACACACAGTTGCAGGAAGTTCTCAGCTTCACACTGTTGCAAATAAAGTAGAAATCAAAATTAGGATAAAAGCAGCATTGAAAATGTTAAGTGACGATGGTATGTTGGTAGAAGCTGAAGCTTTCTGTCTGACCACAAGTCAGTTTGATTATTCCATGTAAATAATATGACTGTCTTAATGAACTGCTGCTTATGACTAATTTTAGTACTGCTGAGGAGAAGTTTTTGACTAGCCCAAAATACTGGGATTTTACAACAGAATGAAAAAGCATGATCACCAAGATTCTGTGTCATTGCATAAACACCAGTGACAAGTGAGAGGGCTTAAATGGTTTAAAGCTAGTCTCTCCAAAGCTCAGTTAGCAGGGGAAAGGAAGGGGTGAAACTTCCCCTGGTGTACATTGGAAGGTTTTTTGGTGTTTTTGTTCCAGTTCTGCTGCACACAGCAACTGCCAATGGCTTCCAGATGGTGACCAGTGGGGCTCAAAGCAAAGCTATCAATGACTGGCTCATCCCCAGTGTGGAGGTGAGTTGTGTATGGGTTCAAACTGGAAACATTCATGAGGTGACTTCTTTTATTGGGACTTTATCAGACATTTGGTCTGACAGGGCAAGTCAGGGGACTCTCAGCCAGAAATCTGAGGTCCTCACAAGGCCATGGCAGACTTGGCAGGAATGTAGAAGTCAGGCTGTCCTTGTACAGGCACAGAGAGGTGATGGGGAGTGACACTGCTCTCTTTCCTCTCCAGGGAAGGCTGACAGGGCTGGGTGGAGAAGACATGCCCACTGTTGTGATAGTTGCCCACTATGATTCCTTTGGAGTGGCTCCAGTGAGTATTCTTTCTCCCTGCAGCTCTCTGTTCCTGTCCTTTTTCCCCTCTATCTTTTCTTGGCCTGAAGGCTGTGGGGCAGTTACAAGTGGAGCACAGTGCTGTGCTGTCTTGCAGCTGTTCTGGTGCTCAGTGTAGATTTGTCACCTTATGTGTGTCCCACCTCATCCTGCAGTGGCTGTCCCATGGGGCTGACTCCAATGGCAGTGGAATCTCAGTGCTGCTGGAACTGGCCAGGCTGTTCTCTCGGCTCTACACCTACAGAAGGACCCATGCTGGGTAAGGAACTGCTGTGTTTGGGGTTAAATGTGATGGGGATGATGTGGGAAGCAGATTCCATCCTCCAGCCCTGGCAACTCCCCACTTTTAATCTGTCCTGCCATTACCTGAGTATGTGGCATGTGGGAAGTGTTTGTTAATGGACAGTTTGTCTTGGATGTCAGGTGCAAGTGGTTGTGATTTCACCACACCTCCAAGGCTGAGTGCAGGAATTCTTGCAGCATGCTAACCCTTTTCTGGCTTCTTTGATGGGCAGGTATAACTTGCTGTTCTTTGCATCTGGAGGTGGCAAGTTTAATTATCAAGGAACTAAGCGGTGGCTGGAGGACAATTTGGACCACACTGGTGAGTAAGGGACTGGTTGTGTTGAATGTCTATAATTAATTACCAGCTCTCCTGCAAGAATCTCCTTGTGTGAGCCTTGCTTTTTTTTTGGGGGGGGTGGAAATCCCAGCATGATGTAGCAATAAAGGTTTGGATTTTTCTGTTCCAGATTCCAGCCTGCTGCAGGACAATGTAGCGTTTGTTCTCTGCCTTGACACTCTGGGAAGAGGCAACAGTCTTCATCTTCATGTCTCAAAGCCTCCCAAGGAGGGCACCTTGCAGCATGCATTTCTGAGAGAGCTGGAGATGGTAAGGAAAAGCACTTTAAGTTCATGGGAGCTTGGGACTTACTATACAGCTCTCCATGAGAGGAAGGAAGATGTGAAGAAAGGATGTGCTATTGAAATAATTCATGTATTGTTTAGGGTCATTTGGTTTGAAGTGCAGACAAATACTCATGCCACAATCCCAAGTGAAGCAGACTAGATCTGCAAATACCACTCTGTACAGACATTGAAACAGCTCTTTTTGACCTGAAAACCCAACTTTAATAATGTCAATAACTGCACCTTACATTGTGGAACACACAGCAGTGGGTGTAGGCAGACAGGGCAGTGCAGGGTGGGACTCTGCAGTGGGCAGCACCCCTGAATGGCTTGTCCACGTCCTCAGGTTGTTGCCAGCCAGTTCCCAGAGGTGAAGTTTTCCATGGTGCACAAGAAGATTAACCTGGCTGAGGACATGCTGGCGTGGGAGCACGAGCGGTTCGCGATCCGGCGCTTGCCGGCGTTCACCATCTCCCACCTGGAGAGCCACCGGGACAGCCTGCGCAACAGCATCATGGACAGGAGGTGAGGGACCCTGGGGGAGGAAGGCTGGGGTTTAAACCCAGCCCAGAACCCCAAACTGGCCTCACAACTGCTTGTGTTGTTCTGATGGTCAGGGCACAGGTGGCAAGGATTGGGTGTTGGGCTCTGGATTCAGGCTCATGCCTGATGCAGTGAAAATGGGTTATTTCTAGAGGAAGCTGATGCCATTGGCAAGTCCATAATCCTCTCTTTTGATTTAGGGCACGAATAGACACTAAAGCACTGACCAGGAATACTCAGATCATTGCTGAGGCTTTGACAAGGGTCATCTACAATCTAACAGAAAAGGTGAGAGGTGCCCACCTTGCAGTGCTGGCCAGACTTGTCTTGCCCAGCCAAGCTCAACAATAACCTGGGTTGTTTTTTTTTTTCATTTTCCCTTGCAGGGA
The DNA here is from genome assembly GCF_030490865.1 of Poecile atricapillus. Lineage (NCBI taxonomy): Eukaryota > Metazoa > Chordata > Aves > Passeriformes > Paridae > Poecile > Poecile atricapillus. Next base: position 3,200,056 of record NC_081276.1, read on the forward strand.
ACACCTGCAGATATGCAGATCTTCACAGATCAGATGGTAAGCACAGTGCATTGTGGTTGTAACCTGGAGTCTGGGAGAGAGCTCTGGTGTGTGGTTGACTCCCTTTCTCTGGTGGTATTTTTCTGCAGCAAATCCAGCAGGAGCAGCTGGAGTCAGTGATGGACTGGCTGAGCAGTCAGCCCAGGGCTGCCCAGCTGATTGATAAAGACAGCACCTTCCTCAACACCTTAGAATATTACATGGGACGCTACCTGAAGGATGTCAAGCAGCATCACGTGAAGGCAGACAAACGGTAAGAAAAGACACCAAAGAACCAGCCAGAGCATGCAAACTGGCTTCCCCCTAGACAGAATTTTGTCTGTGAGCTGCAGCTTTCCTGGTTTCTTGACATGCAGCTTTACTCTTTTCTGCTCTCCTGTCAGTTTTGGTTCATGCTTGGTTTTCTCCCAGAGAAAGATGCTTGTGATTCCTCACAGCACAGGAACAAGGCCCAGCAGCTCCCTCTGTCTGAAAAGCTTGTTTTTAAACTGTTTTGGTTCCACTGTTCCCACTCTGAGAGCAGGAGAATACTAAGCTTTGATTTATTAAAAAAGGCAGTTTCCATCCTGTTGAACCTGCTTGGACTGAAGCTGTTTTAATGAACAGAGGGAGGAATCTTTCATGTTCAGCCTCTTTGGAGACAGCTGAACAACAGCATGAGTTCTGAATTGTGTCCTAGGGCTTCTGATTGTAGGAAAAGAAAATCCTGATGACTAAAATCAGCTCAAAGCCAGTGTGGGAGGTGGTCATGCTTACCTGTCTCTGGTTGGGTGAACTCTTTGGGAACAGCTCTGGGCTGTCCTGACTGCAGAGTCAAGGAGTGCAGTAGAATCTGAAAATTTTCTCCTTTGCACAGGGACCCCGAGTTTGTTTTCTATGACCAGCTGAAGCAGGTGATGAATGCATACAGGTATGGAATTCCCCTGGGCATGCTGGGCTGTTGTCTCACCCCCTGGCAGGAACTGCTGTAGCAATTTCATGTGCACTTTTCCTTATTCCAGGGTCAAGCCAGCAATCTTTGACCTGCTCCTGGCTGTCTGTATTGCAGCCTACCTTGGCGTTGCCTATGTTGCAGTGCAGGTAAGAGACACAGGTGTATTATTTTACTTATAAAACAAGTTAGATACAGAAATTCACACAGTGCCAGCACTAAAGCTGGAACAATAATGCCACTTGGCTGTGCTGAAGGCAGTCTCTTGCCATTCTAGTGCAAACCTGTTTTGTAGAGCTGTTTCTTGTAGTCAAGGACATGCATAACTCACTTGCTAACCTCTTTTGGCTCCAGACTGAAACTTTGCAACAAATTTCAGTTACCTTGGTAATTTAAAAGTTTGTAGCTTGTACTATTAGGAAATATCTGAACTTGGGATGCAGCTTAGAAATGCATCTTCAGAGTTTTGCTTTCTTTTTTCAGTGAAACTATAAATACATCCTGTGTCCATGCCTCTGAAAATGTGATACTCCGTGTCTTGGCCAGCCCAATTAAATGCAAAGTTTTTGTGTCACTGTTAACCAAGACAGTGTGAGCAAGGCTTTGTTCCTGCCTGCATTCATGAAGGACATGAATGAAAGGGAAGCTTTTTAGGTCACTCTCAATTTTGATGACTTTGCATTATTTGTGTCTATTATTTGTTTAGGGAAACCACAAGCATTTGAAAACTCAGTGTAAGAATATAAACAAGGGGAAAAACATACTTTGATTTCTATTAGCAATCTTCATTACTTCTGTTATTTGAATTTGAAATTATTTGAAGCCTGGATCTTGTTCTATCTGTCAAACATCAAATCAAAATACAATCAACCCCAGCAAAATCAAAAGGGGAATTAAGTGAATTTCTAAGCCACTGTGGAAATGGTGAAAGAGAAGAGCCAGTTAAAGAATTGTGAATTGGTGGGAATCTGTTTTTGCCTGGTTCATTTTTACCTGCCTGAAACTGCTGGCAGCAGTGTTTCTATAGAGACCAGGAGCCCGCATGTGTTGGAATCTGAAGCTTTCTCCTCGCTTTCAGAAGGAACAGAATTGCATTGAAAAAATAATTTAAAAAGTCTTCAATATGAGTTGAAACAGACCTGCACAAACACTTCTGTAAGCCAGCATTTTCTGTATAACTTGGCTTCCTTGTCATAATTCCTCCTCATCCATCAAGTCCCACTCTGTCTTCAGGATGAGTGGTTGATGCACACAAGGCACTGCATTTGCACACTGGCATTGTTTTAAACCTTCTGCTAAGTTTTCTGTGTGTTCAGAACTGCCATGGTTACTTTTTTTCCCTTCTGTTTCCAGCACTTTGGTCTCCTTTACAAGATGATACAGAGATTATCCCTTAAAACCAAGCAGCAGTGAAGCACCAAGTCCCCCCACCCAGCAGCACTGAGCCATCGGTGAGCCCATTGGGAACCTTCTGCCTTCCACTGAAACCCTGCTGTTCCTTTTCCTTTGTCTCCTCTTTGCTACTGTATAGAGGGGAGGAAGGCATAAAGAAAATGAAATTTTAACTCTTGTGCACCTCTGAAGTGCTTTTCTTCACCTTCTTCCCCTGAGTTGCACCATGTCTGGTTTGCCTTTGCATTTTGGTGAGGGAGAGGCTGAGAGACTCCAGCAATTCCTGCAGTCTGATTCTGAGCAGCTTCTCTGAGTGTAACACAAAGTCCAGCACCATCATGGACACTGTCACACAGCCAGCCTGGAAACTGAAACTACAGCCTGACAGAGTGGTATCTCTGCCCAGCACACAAGGACTTGGAGCAGTGATTTGAAAGAAAAAACCAAAAAGTGCACATGCAAATTAAAGAGAATGCAATTAGCATGTTTCCTTATGGCACCTCTTCCTTGAGTTCACTGCTGGCTTTAGGGAGTTGTGCTGAGCAAGCAGTGTCTGCAGCAAGCACCTTCTTGCATTTTGTTCAAACTCACCCCCTTTTAGGAGGTGCACTGTGAGTGATCTTGACTGTTAAAATCAGGATGAGGAAAGATTAAGTTGGGTTTCTGGCATGAGGGTTCTTGCCAGGGACAGGTTCTCTCCTGTCTCTCTTGGAGGATGCATTTTGCTGCGTGCTTGATTTTTCTGGAGGTTTTTGGTCCTTGAACAGTTCACAGCTGCCACCACTCTATGCTTAACTCTTGCTTGATTTTTGAGGGGTGTTCCATAGTCCATAGCTGCTGCAGGATCCTGTTCTCTGCTGTTCCATGTACTTACACAAGCTGGTTCTGTTGATAACAAGAGCAGCTCAGATCTGGAAAATATACTGAGATACTACAAGCCCTAGGCTAGTTGTAGTTCTAGAACATAACCCTGAGCACTGCCCTGCCACCCAGCAAGTTTTGAGTCCTTTTCTGTAATCTCTTCTATGTACATGAGGTCTCTTCACAAGCCACAGTGATGCTTTTTTTTTAAAATTTAAGCTACTATTTATAATTAAAGCAGTGTATCTTACAGAGGCTGAAAATTATTTTTTAAGTGCACCTTTTTTTTTGTGTATGCAAGAAAAATTCCAGCTGTGGATTCCTGTTTGCACACACCTGCTGTGCACATGCTTGTTAGAAAAGGGCTTGTTGTGGCCAGTCACTGTCCTTTGGATGGTCACCAAAGCACTGATTTCCATCCTCCTTGGTTTATTTTACTGTAATCTTCTAGCAGTACCCTTACCCCATGATGTGTCCTTTCTGCTACTTTAAATAAGTAGCAACTTACTCTTTGAAGGGTCTTGTCTTTTTCCAGGAGAGCCTGCTGGTGTCAGTGGCTCACCATGGTGTCCAAGCACTCCAGAAGGATCAGCCACACAGGGAGATCTGCCTTTTCCTGATCTTTTGAGTGCTCATTTGAAATGTGTTTCTCTGCATGCGTGAAGTGCTCACGGCACTCCTCTGCCAAATGAATTCATAATGACTTCAGAAGTTGCTGGAGTGGCTGGAAGGCAAGCCTTGATTGTTTTCCCCTGGTTGGTATGCTCTGCCCATAGAGTGAAGCTGCATGCCCTGGGCTGGGTAGGTTTAGAACATGCTTGGTACAGTGGCTCTCTGGAGAACTCTGCAGGCTCTGAATATTTGGGAGTAATTTGAGTCCTCCAGCTCAAACTGCAGCATCCATTTGTGGTGTGTTATACTTAAGGAGGTGGTGTTCCCTCCAGCCTAGCAGAGTATTTCACCAGTCTTAATTTTAATTAATTAACTCCATTCCTTTGCTGAGAAAAATAGAAAAAGAATATTAGCAATGCTGCTGCAGCTTGAGTTGATGTGTATAAAATATGCCAGTAGTGGGCAAGAGCAAACAGAACAGACCTGGGGCTTGTTCCTTGCTGTGGAAACTGCAAGTCTTCCAGATGAGAAGCTCAAAGTTCAGAGTCAAAAACTTCCACCCAGTCTGTTTGCAGAAGCTGTAGCACAAAGAAAACACCTTAGCTCTGTGTGGTCTCAGCAATGAGCTGTTAACACTGCTGATACAGTGCCAGAAGCCAGTGGAAACAACCTAAAAAGATGAATAAATGAGGAGAGTTCATAAACCTGAAGGGAAGTTGGGATGGTACATTGCTCTCTCCCACACAAGGTTAGTTTGTCCTGTAATCCTTTTGTCTCGCTCCCTGGCTGCCATAAAAAGTAGTTTTTACAACAGATAAAAGAGTTTCTGCTTTTGATCAAAGTGCTCGTGCACTGAAACATATATGCTCAAATCTGAGATAGTCAAATCCCAACTTCCTCATAGCTGGAGCAGAGTGCCCATCCTGGGATTGAATTTAAATCCAAATTTCCTCATAGCTGGAATTCTGGGGTTGAATTGTTGTTTCCTTGGGTAAGTCAACAGAGAAGTTTGCAGAGAGCCCCTAGGGCTGATCTGCACTGCAGCATAACTGATCAATTCAGTCACCAACACAAAGCCAGAAACCCAACAGGTGTTGTGATAAAATAAAAGTTCTCCACAACATTGCAGAAGAGCTCTGTGTAGCTGATTCTTGTTGCCCTTATTTTTACCTCTCCTCTATTTTTGAGGAGTTGGCTTGGCCTGTAGGGAAGAGCATGGAAAGCATTATATCCACATACACACAAGTGGCTAGCAGTTCAAGCTCCTACCTAAAAAACCATTTTCTTTGCTATTTATCTGACTTCACCTGTTGTCCTGGTGCTGTCAGAGTCTGCAGCTCACAAAAAAATGGTTTTCCAGCAGAGTTTAACTGAAACTGTTAATTCCTTCTGTCTGCTTCCACCTGCATGGGCACTATTGGGAATTGTATGGGAGTAATTTGGATTATTGTAGTTCATCTCCCAAATGACAGGGCTTGGTTTATTGTTGGGAGGGAAATAATACTGTGCAATATGAACTCCACTCCTCTACTCAGTGCAGAGAAAATCCTGAAGCCAGAATGGAATTAGGTCTCCCACTCTCTGTGGCTGAAAGTCACCACAATCTATTTAGACATTCAAAACCACAGCTATACCCAAAATTGCTGTGGGGCTTGGTTTTGAGGGTGTTTTGTTGGTTTTAAATCTCGTGCTCTTACATTGTTCATGGCCCAATCCCAAAACCCAGGCTGCTCCTGCACCCTGTGTTTAAGCTGGGTTTTACATTTCAGAGGTTTTACATTTTATTTGGTCTTGTCTCACCAATCTGAAATGCTGGGGCTGCTCCTGGATGTCTCAGAAAATTGGGCCTCTGGGTACTTGAGTGTGGACTCCTGCTTGCTCACTTTGATCTGTTTAGTTTCCATTTGTAGTTACTGCATAGCAACTGCAAGGTTATAATCTGGAATATTTGCAGCTCAGGAAAAAGATTTATCTAGTAATGTTAACTCAATTATTTATCTCTTGTGTGCCCTGAAGAACAAATGTATATTGAGGTGAATATTTAAAAGCTAATAGAAAATTCAATGCAGTTGATTTGCATATTTTAGGACTATAAATGTAATAATATTTAAGTATTTTAACTTCTTTTTTTATTTGTTTGTCCCTTTTTCCCTTGGAAAATAAACCAAGTGAATAGGTTTGATGGATAGATTTGTCAGAGAACTATTTGCTCAAAAAAATGGAATCTCCTTGCATTATTTGGAGGAATAGACACTCTACAAAATGGGAGAAAATCTATGTATTTAAAAGCTTCATCCTGTCTAGCCAAAAGTAAAATAGTACAACAGAAAACATTTATACACTCCAAGCATGATTTCAGCACCTTGAGGTGAGCAAATTCCTGTTTATTCAAAAGGTTTGTGCTCATGTGAAGCAATTAAAGTTTCTATGCAAAACAGCTTTGGTACTGTGAGAAACCTCAGCAGCCAGCACCGCGTGCTCTTGGGGATTGCTGTGCCTCTGTCCTTACCCAAACCCTATTTGAACACTGAATTTATTCAAATTATAATCATTGCAAGAGATCTGTTCCCTGAGCATGACTTTGTCAAAGTCCTGGGCAGAGGTGTGGAGTGACAAAGTGACCTGAGGAGGGGAGGGCTGGACGTGCGCTCATCCCCGGCTGTGTCCGAGGGGTTCTCCTGCCTGAGACCCCGAACCAGCGGCGTGGGGACTGTGTGGGGACATGGGGTGGTGACACGGAGCAGTGACACGGGGCAGTGACAAGGGCAGTGTCCTGCTGGTGACACGGAGCAGTGACACAGGCAGTGTCCTGCTGGTGACACGGAACAGTGACACGGAGCAGTGACACAGGGCGATGACACGGGGCAGTGACACGGGCAGTGTCTCGGTGGTGACACGGGGCGGTGACACGGAGCAATGACACGGGGCGGTGACACGGGCAGTGTCTCGGTGGTGACACGGAGCAGTGACACGGGGCAGTGTCCTGCTGGTGACACGGAGCAGTGACACGGGGCAGTGACACGGGCAGTGACACGGGGCAGTGACACGGGGCAGTGACACGGGGCAGTGACACGGAGCAGTGACACGGAGCAGTGACACGGGCAGTGTCTCGGCGGTGACACGGGACAGTGACACGGTCAGTATCCCGATGGTGACAAGGGCAGCCCCACCCGCTGCCCGCAGGTCCCGAGGTGACAGGAGCATCTCTTGGTGCCAGCCTTGGGCCAGCTCAGCCGCTGTCCTGCCCTGGGGACCTCTCACCGTGCTGGCCCCGGGGTGCAGAGCGGGGCTCGGTCCTTGCACAGCTGCACAGGTGTGGCCTCAGCATCCCTGCTCCATCCGTTCCAGGGCTTCGCTTCCTTCTCTGCTTCCTTCTCCACTTCCTTCTCCGCTTCCCTTCTGGCAGCGAGTCCCTGAGGCTGCTGCTGGGGGTGCCGAGGTGCCAGGAGGATGCTGAGGTCCTGGCTCCTGGGACCAGGCTGTTCAAACTGGTGATGTGTCTTTCTAGAAAATAAAGAAATTTCTTCTAAGTGAGAGAAAAGGTTGAAAACAGAGGCCAAGCCTTGGAAGGTGACAGCAGAGCCGCTGGGATGAGGCGGTGAAGAGGAAGGTGTATTCCAGTGATGGAGAGCAAAGAGCTGCTCTAGAAATGTATCATCATTGTTCACACATGTGTACACATCTCCCCCCTCTACCCTCTCTGCTTGTAACAGAGCATTTTTGGAGCTGAGGTGCCCACTGTCCCATCACAGCCCTCTGGCACACAGAGCAAAGCCCTACAGGCTGAAGGGCAGCTCGTTGCAGGGTTTAACACAGGCTCTGTCATGTCATTATCACAGAATCACAGAATTAACTAGGCTGGAAAAGACCTTTGAGATCACCGAGTCCAACCTATAATTATATCAGTGCCCTGCTTTGAAGGGAAGATCCTTGTGGACATCAGGGAGTTCTTCACTGACAGGGAGGGTGGTGTGAAAGCAGAGGAAGAAAGTCCAGCTGCCTTCCCTGGATGGAGACGGGCTGTGGCAGCCACCCCACTCCAGTTTAACCCGGCTCTCGGTGCAGGGTGACCTCTGCATGCCACGCTGAGGGAGTGGGAACCGAGCAAACCTCACTGGAGGGCTCAGGGCTTTCTCAGCCTGGGTGATGGCAGCTGAAGAAAAGCACAAAGAACGAGTGCAAGCCTCCAGTGAGACCTGGGGCTTGGCAGGACAGCTCAGAGCAGGGCAGGAAGCTGCTGTGCAGGACTCTGATCACCAGTCCTTTGGCTTTTGGCAGAGCTGCATGGTGGAGGAGAGGAGGCTGAAAACACCAGCCCTGATGTTTCCTTGTGTCCCCCTGCTAGCTGACAAACTTGTGGTTTTCTATTGGTCACAACTCTGCCAAAAAGGTGACATATTTTGTGTGTTTGTCCCTAATCTGTAATGGTAGAGCTGTGCTTGGCAGGGAGAACATCCCAGAAGTAAATCCATCTCTCCTTCCCTGCAGCTGGGGACAAAAAGGTTAAAAACCTTCTGAATCCTTACCAAGATGGCCCAATGCTGCTGTTAGGTGTTCTCTTACTCTTTTGGCAATCATTTGTCTGATGATGTGATATCCTGGCCCTTTATAACCTTTTTATAAGGGAGAGGGACAGGACATGAGGACCTTATCTCTGCTGAATCTAAAAAGAAACCAATTCTTTATTGTTTAAGCCACTGTAGTGGTTTCTTGTTAGCAACGGTTTGTTTTTTTTAACAGAGCAAAAGCTGCCATTATTTCCTTTGTGCAATTGAAAGGATGGTGTCTTAACTGCTGTGAGAGGTAAAGTTCTCTTGGAATTTCTTCCCAGCTCACATGAGTGGGAATTTGTACAAGAGAACAGCCCATAACAAGCTGTGGGACTTTGTGAAAAACAATTTGAGTTTTTATTCTCAGAAAGTGCTTCTGTGGTAGCACTGACTTCCATTTGGTTGACCATCTTTGAGTCAGATGGTTTGTTCTCCTCATGCTGGCATCCTCTGTGGTTCCTCCACGTGACATTCTGGTTTTTTTGAGTGAAGGTATTATTCTACTTTATACTTCATTTCTACTGGTTTGCCTGTAGAGGTTGAATAGGCACAACACAGGTTAAAAGTATTATTAAAAGGAGAGGCAGACGAACAAATCTTAGTTTCAGGCACCCTTCTCTGTAGGTTGCTGTTGGATTTCCCTTTTAGGAGAGTGCTCTGTGGTGGTTTTTCCTCATGGTGTGTTCCCAAATAACTCCTGCTCTACAGAAGCAGTCAGGCAGCAGTCTACTCCAGGTCATGGGAAGGGCACACTAGAATATGAATCATTCAAAGGAACTGGTAATTAGGAGGCCTGTTAAATAGAGGGGAAATTAAAGAATATCCCTTTCCCTGTGGCAGAGAAAAATGACAAACTACGGAAAGATTGGAGAGAGGATATTTTATGCTCGAGCTCTAAATGGATCCCACTCTGCAATCAGCTGCAGCAAGCACAGCCTTCCCCAGCAAGGCTTTTCCAGACCTTACAACAGATTGCGTCTTCCATCTATTTTTGGTTTTTCTCTTGCCCTGGTTTCCATAGTATCTGAATGCTTCATGCTCTTAAATATATCTGACACTTGCAGCACCTTGGTGAAGTAGGAGGTACAAAGGGCCTTGCTCTTTGGAGCTGCTGGAGCTGGAACAGCCTGGGGATGTGTGGAAGATGTGGGGTGGAGTCCTGAGTGGAAAATGTGCTTTTCTAGAGGCTGGATTTGTCACTGCTGGGTTAGCCTTTCATTAGGGATAGCAGGAGAAAAGAAATCCTCATAAAACTTCTGAAAAATATTTGAAGGGCTCAGTGGTGTAGCTGCTGGGAGCAGGGGTGGAGATGAGTAGATCTGGTGATTGCCACATTCTCCTCTAATCCTCTCTGCTTTATTCAGGTGCCACATTTCCTTCTCTCAAGTAAGTGAGAACATGAGGACAACAAGGTTATGTCCCAAAGCTGGGTTCCTCATGCTGTGGGCTTATTCCTGTGGAATATTTTTAATGTAATATCTTAATAGTGTAATGGGGAGTAACAGGAAGATAAAGAATTTACCAAAAAGAAAGAGATGAGTGAGAAGCAGATGGTGTAGGGATGACCCCAAGAAGCTAGGAATGCTCAGTCCTTTTATTTTTAAGGGGTACTCAGAGGAAAGCATGTGACAGAAACAACCATCTCTGTGCTCCAGGAGTGTTTGGTGAGCTGAGGGAGAAGCCAGATCAAATCAGCAGAGCTTAAGATCTTTGCTGATTAAAACCAGGTCCAAACTGAACTCAATCAGCTCAATTGAATATTGCATGATTGTAGAGCTGAGGAGTTGCCTCTCATTATTTGGGAAAGGACGGCCCCGTGCCATTGTTTCCTGACCAGCTTGCTTTCAAGCACTGGAAGAAACAGTTTGCACACAACCCAAACTTCTTCCACAAGGTGGTGTGGTTTTGTTTGTTTGTTTGGGTTTTGTTTTGGTTTTAAAATCAATCCTCAAAGAACAGCTGCTCTTGATACCAAAGATATCTGGAATCTGTGAAGGTCACTTACAATTCACCCACTGTGACAACTTGGATCAAAAAATCCACAAGCCTTAAAACTTAGTTAATTTTTGGGTTCTTGCAAAGTTAAAATGTTAAAACTCCCTAACTCTGAATTGGTTGGTAAAACAGATATTCAGTAAAAGCTAAACAGCAAGGTCTTGGTGGATGAGACAGCATAAAAGCTGATGGCAAATTATATCCTTTTACACAGGATATTTTCTCTTAGGCTGGCAGTCTGGCTGTAGAATAGAATCTTTTACACCAGGCCAGAAGAAATCACATTACAGGAATAACTTTTATCTCCCTGAGATACTGTCTTATTGCTTGGATATTTTCTGCCAGGGCTGTCTTACCTAGTCCTTTGGCTATTCTGCCTGGGGAACAAATAGGTAAGGGAAGGCAGATGGTTTTAAAGGATCCTTTTTTTCTTTTTTTTTTTCCCCCTCCTTTTTTTTTTTTTTTTCCTCCCTGGGCTGTGGTGAGGATTTTCTGCCTTAAATGGTGTCTCCTAGGTGATGTGGAAATTCAGAGCTCCAGCTTGTATTTTCTCCATTCCTCAGTGCCTTTAGGAGCTGGAAGGACTGGGCAAGGCACTCCTAAGGCAAAATGTACCTGGCTGTTCCTGCACTCTTTATTTGAGCCCTTCTCAGATTTGGGCCACTGGACTGGACCTCTTCACCTTTCATCTTAAGCTGCTCCATCTAAATACAAATACCCATATGCCCCAAGAAACCAGACAAGTCTAGATGTGTGTAAGGAAAACATTTTGGGTGTTTTTCACTAGCAAATGTCTCTCTGCAAAAGAGAAACTGCTTGGGTATACAATGGGGTTTTCTTCTTTCAGTTCTTTTTTTGAAGCAGCATCTCAGGTTTGGGCAGAATCTGTTCCCTCACCCCTGGGAATGGTGCATCTGAGCTCTGCTGTGCTCCTTCTAGCACTCTTGTGTAGACTCCTCCATGACAGATGCAACATGTTTCTTCTTCCTCTGCACAGGTGACCTGTCATTTCCCTTTTTCTCCATCTCGGTGCTGGGATTCCTTTTATCTTCCCCCTAATCCTGTTACTCTGGTATATAATTCTCTGTCTGGCTCTGTAAACCAGGTCCTGATTGACAGCTGTTCTGTTTTTCATTTATGTATTTTTATGTCTGTTGTTCTTTACTGCAGCCAGGGTGGTTTTAGTATGTCCATTCATGGACTCCAGAAGAGACTGGATTTATCTTTCCTTCTAAACAGACATTTTCTACCCGAGGCACTGGGTCACTTGAGCTGTAACAAAAGCCTAGAGCAGCTTTTGCTGCAACAGCTGATGTGAAAAAGCAGGCTAGGCATGCAAAGGTGCCTGAAAACCTTACTTGCTTTGGTGTGATTTGTCCAAGGTGAGGATTGCTGCTGTTGCCATAAAGCTTTCTTGTTTTAAACATTGCCTTATCTGCTTGCAGCTGTTAAAAATGAGAACAGCTTGACTTGCCATAGGCTTCCCAGCTGATGCATCTCTGGCTTCCAAATAGATGGCAGAACCCTGGCAGTCTCTGTAAGATGTGTCAACAGAAAGTTTGACCAGCGTGGGGAGATTCTGGAGGGTTTTAGGGTGAATTTTAGGAGTGGTAACACCATCAAACACAAGACAGCTCTCCAGCCTTGAGAAACCTTGCAGCGTCCCTGGGTTCAGACCAAGCTGCAGAAAGCTGCAGGCCTTTGTGAGTCCATTTCCATTAAAAGCCTGGATGCAAATTCCAGGCTCCTGGTGGCCCTCAGTGAGTGTTCTGGCAGCTCCACACAGCTGGGCACAACAGCCAATGCTGCAGAGAGCAGGGTACAGAGCTGTAGATCTGCTGAGAATGAGAGTGAAAAGGAATCCCCAATCCCTCTGGCTCTGCAGGGACCTCTTTCATTCTTGCCATGACTTCAGCGTGAGAGCCAGGTGGGTATTCATACATGACCAGTATTCTTCATTTTTCTCTCTGCTCTGTAGGATTGGGACCCCTCTTATTCCCCTGCTAACACACTCCCCCTTTTTCCTAACCTGCTTTTTCTTGAGACCTGCTGCACATATCTCCTGGTGCAGGGGCCGAGGTAAAATCACACCTGAGAGATCTGGGTAGGATTTGAGGCTCTGGCATATGGGGCACTGTGGGGAGAGGGTAGGAGGAAGGATGGGACTTGGGAACCAGGCAAGAGAATGCTGACTTGGGCTGCAGTGGGAGCAGAGAGCTGTGGCTGCCCTGGTTGTATTGTGTAGTAGGGTCACCTCTCCACTCACTGCTGCCCTCCCTCCGCAGGATCCAGGGCAGGAGAAAAGGGGGATGGCAGAAAGCTCTCGGCAGAGACTACACAAGGGGAAGCAAGGCCAGGCTGTGCCTGCATCACGGTCCTTTTCACGAGCACAGGCTGGCATGCTCAGTGGAGCTGAGCACCTGACTCTGCTCTCTCGGCAAACAACCCGGCCAGCACCCCCTCCCTCCTCCCAGCACGAGGGCGCAGGAGTGTATTCATCTTCAGGGACACTGGGGCAGCGTGACAGGCTGAAATGTGTGCTGTGACGACAAAAGCCGTGCACGCTGCAGAGGGAATGCTCTGTAGGAGATGCAGAGCGTGGCTGTGGGCGGCGGAGCAGGGCTGGGCGGCATCCCTGCAGCACAGGATGGAGCTCGGGCTGTGCCGAGCCTCAGCGTCACCCTGGCGTGACAGAGGTGACACAGCCCGCGGCCACCTGGGCCGCGCTGACATCCCCTCACTGCCTCACGGCATCTCCCGGAGCTGGAGAAAACAGTGGGAGAGCAATCCAGAGCCTGACACGGGGAGGGAGAGCTGAGCCCGGTAGCAATAATGGCTGCTTCGACATGGAGACACAACCAGCTCCTGACCATCTGGCACGGTCTGACACAGAACCGGGCTAGGGATGCCTCCACCAAGCCCCAGTGAGGAGGGAGCTGAGCTGCTCGGAAGAAAGGGGATTTTCCCTCGAAGGGCAGGGACAGAGATGTGCCCGGGGTTGTAGACCTGGGCCCGTCTATGACTTCCCCTTCCAGCCAAACCCCCTCCGGCCCTGCTGCTCGCCGCTAGGTCACGGCCGCGTTGCAAAATTTTCTGCCTTAAATAATCTCCTCGCCTCCAAACCCTGGTGCTGAGGCACCGAGAAAATGGGGCGAACGCTAATTTCTGACACGGATGTGGAGCGGCTCTGCCTTCGCGGGTGCTCACAGCTCTCCCCTGCTCCCTGGGCCCTCAGAACACAGCTCTCCCCTCGCCCGCGGCCACGGGCATCGCGGCGATCACTGCCGCCTTCACAGCCTTCACAGCCGGCCGCTCCCGAGTGACGCTCCCGGGCCGTTCCCGAGCCGTTCCGGATCGTTCCCGAGCCGTTCCCGGGCCGTTCCCGGGCAGTTCCCGGGCCGTTCCCGGGCCGCTCCGGTGCCTTCCCCGGTGCCCCCGCTCCTGAGGGCCCGGCAGGCGGCGCGGGGCCCGGCAGGGGGCGCTGTGGCGCGGCTCTTTGTGGCGCCGCGGCGGCGGCGCTGGCGGCGGGGCCGTTCCCGCCGCGCTGCCTCCCCCGCCCGCCCGCCCGCCCGCCCGCAGCCGCGCCGGGCGCGGGGCATGGCCAGACTCACCGAGGGCGAGGCGAGGAGGCAGCCGCCGCCGCTCCCGCCAGCGCCGCAGCCGCCCCCGCCGCCGCCGCGCCGAGCCTCCCCCATGAGCAGCAGCGGCGGCGCGGAGCCCCCGGCGCAGCCCGACAGCATGAAGGACCTGGATGCCATCAAGCTCTTCGTGGGGCAGATCCCGCGCAACCTGGAGGAGAAGGACCTCAAGCCGCTTTTCGAGCAGTTCGGCAAGATCTACGAGCTCACCGTGCTCAAGGACCGCTACACCGGCATGCACAAGGGTGAGCCCGGCGCGGCGCGCACAAAGGGGCGGCGGGCCCGGGCTCGGTCCACGCGTGACCCACCGCGGTGTGCTGTTCTCCCACACCCCCCGCATCCCTCAGCGGGGGCTGGCGGTCCCCGATCCGCTGCCCGGGAACGCGTCCCCATCCCCAGCGGCCACGGGCGGGGTCCGGCATCCCCCCGGCGGAGCCCCCGGCCGCGGCCCGCGCCCCGCCGGCAGCCCGGGCCTGTCGCCCCGCGTGGGGTGCGGTGACAAAGGCGGCGGTGGCAGCGTGGGCCGGGCCGAGGCTGCTGCGGAGCGCGGGGGCCGCAGCGGGACCCTGGCTGGGCTGTTGGCCATGCCCTAAGGGGGCTCACAGCGACCCCGGGCAAAGGTTCGGCGCTGCGGTTTTAAAATCCGTGCAACAAAGAATATTGGCCGCCAGTGTGCTGCTGTCAGTGGCATTTGGGGTAGGTGAGGGGCCTTCGTGATGGCGCACGGGGAGATGAGGGGTCTTCCTTCGCTGGAGGACCTTTAGTGGGTGCTGAAAAGTTTGAGGAGGCTCCTTTAGCCTCGCTTATTGTTGTGTTTTTATACTGAAGAGCTGTCGCGTTCGGCGTGGCAGCTCCGTTCACTGGAGCGGCTCTACCCCACCCCAGCAGGTGTTTGGGATCTTGTGACCAGCGCAGCTCCAGCCAGAAGGGAACTCACGGAGTTGTTTGCTGTAGGATCCGAGGGGGTGATGGCAGCCTCGCTCCCTGGCACAGGTAGAACAGCCTGCAGGGAACCGACAGTGAATACCCTGAAAGCTGTCGGTGCTCAGCCTGGGCTGCTGTGCTCTGAAATGATCTGTGATGGGGCCATGTGTTGGTGCATGCTGGAGGGAGTGTGCCACGCTCAGTCATGATGCCTCACATTTAGGAGGAAAGGTAGCAAAAATCGAGTGCCTTGGCAACGTGAACCATTCTAGACTGAGCAGAGAGGGAAGAGGACAAGATAAAAACAAGTGTATTTCCAAACAAAAGGCCAAATCTAACTCCAGCACAAAAGGAAAACACTTTTTCATTGAAGCCTGTGAGGGCTGGGCTGGCATGAATTTAGCTGAAGAAGTGTGTCTGGTTGTGAGTGAAAAACGAGGATGCCATGTGCCTGTGTGTCTCTGTGTGCAAGGAGCTGCATCCAAACCTGCTGCCAGGGAATGGTGAGTTGCAAGGTTTCAAACCCAGCAAGGAGGAGAATGGGCCAAGGCAAGAGACAATTGCACATTTCATTCCAGTTGACATCTTAAATATAGACTGTGTGGTCTGAGGTCAGCTTCCAGGCAGGAGACAAATTCTAGGGATCTGCTTAAATATGGAAATTAGAGGGGACAGCAGTGGTATTAGCCAGATGTGTGTGATACTAACTTGCTGTTAGAAGCAGGATTTCTGCAGTGAAATAAATACATCCTTTTGGTTCTAATATTTTTTATTGTTTTTTAGTGAATGTGGGTGTTGTTGGTCAGAGGTTGTTCTGTCCAGAAGAGGCTGTTGAGATGTGAGGTTCTCTGGTGGTTGTTGTGGGGTTGTCTCCACACCCCTTCAGTTCCCTCTGCCCCTCCCTGTCCTGTTTTGTACAAAGTGAGAGGCTGGGATTCCTTCCCTGGTGGCATGAGTTTGCATGTAGATCCTCAGCCTGTTTTGGGAACAGCCTCTCCAAAAGAAGTCATCCCTTCACAAGGAAGTGTGTGGGGGTTTAGCGTGCAGTGAGGCAATGAGCTCCACAATCCAGCCCACCGTGATGCTTGATCACTCCCATGTACCAGGTTTGGCTGCAGTGGCTTGTGCTCCGTGCAGGAAGGCCATGGTGGTGAGGAGCTGCTGCTGGCATCAGCAGGCCTGGAAGGTGCCAGGCTGACCCAGGAGCTGCAGTGGCCTGGAGCACTGTCACAGCCCCTGAGCAGGGGACACTTTGGCTGCAGGCTTGTTCCTGCACTGTACAGGAGCCACCTTTCTGGGGCAGTTCTAACAGCAGACTCAGTTTTCTCTCCCCATGTTCCTGATCCGCAGTGAGATCCAATTGACAGCTCACATGCAGCCTCCATCTGCTTTTTTGCCTTTCTCTCCCCAAAGGGGAGGAAGCGGTTTTGTGAGAAGCCAGCACTGCTGGTGAAGCCCAGTGTGTCCTCTTGTGTTCCCTTGCAGCTTGACATGGAGCTGAGCAGCCACCTCTGCCTCCAGGGTGGAAGAAAGGGTGGAAAAGGCCTACCAGGGGCTGGAGGATGTGAGTGGAGCAGTGTCCAAGAGCTGGTCCTGTATGGGTGCTGAGAATGGGTGAATTCAGTGGAGGCAGAGGAGAACCTTAGAGATCTAGAAATGTGAACTCTGCTATGAAATGGATTTGTTAGTACCTGACTAGTCATGTCTCAGCAACCTGACTACTGGTAGCTGATACTGTTCCAGCCTAATATTATTCATGAGGCAGTTTTTCTATTTATGTTAATCACAGATACATTTGCATGTTAATGGCAGTGTTTGTCTCAAAGCTAATATTTTCACGGGAAGAGCGGGGAGGTGTTTGAACAGGCTTTTGGAATGGGTCAGGGGAGGCTGAGTGGGAAGAATCAAGTGGAAATTTTTGGCCTTGTGTTCCAGGATTAGGCAGAAGGCAGTTCCGTCGTCACAAGTGTCAGCTGGATGGGTTTCCTAGGAGTGCTCATGGTAGGGAAAGTGGAGCGATTAAGGAGTGTGAGATACCAAACTGAGCTGCAGGGGAATATTCAGCAGGGGCAGGAGCAGCCCTCTCACAGGCCTGTGGACAGAGAGGTGGCTTCTCCAGAGGGCAAGGATACAACAACACCTTCAGCCCAACTTGCCTCCCTGGCAGCCCAGTTTTGACTCAGCTTCTGCAGGCTTGTAGATTAGCTCCCCACTGACTCCATGCTTCCCCTGCTGAAGTATTTAATGTGATTTCTGATGCTAAGCAGAATCTAGAGATCACTCCCTCCTGCGAACCAGCAGCCTTTTCTTGCTCAAGGCTTTAGACTGCTGATGTGTGGAGTAATATTTAGGATCTGAAGGGACTGTAAATTCCAGAGTCAATGTGTAGTTTGTAGGGAGGATCAGGCACAGAATATATATAATTTTTTATGTAGTCTCTTGCAAGTGGAACTAGGCTGGGTTCTGCTTTCAGGGAGCTGGAGCCTGTGGAAGTGGGGTGGTACCACAGATGCTGATGGGACATAGAGGGATCTTTGGCAGAATGATGGTGGCCTGGCTTTGCAGACAGTGCTCTGGGTGCTGTCCTGTGTCCCTGTGCTGGGAATGGGTCATTGGCTGCCCAGGGCCTGGGGCCTTCCAGGCTGACGCTTCTTAACACCCTGAGCACTTTCTAGCACCATGTCCTGTGTCTCAGCAGGCACTGCTGACTTGGTGTGAGAAGTGCCCAAAGGGGCCTGAGCCTGTCTGTCTGAGCTTGCTGTTAACTAAAGCAGGAAATGTGGAAGTGAGAAAACCAAGTGAGAGTGACAAACCCTTCTGTATCTCTGTGGACATCTCTTCACTCTTGAGCAGATCCTTGGGTGGCTCTGTCAAGCTCAAAGTTATAAGAGCCCAAAGAACCCATGAAAGACGTGCTGAGCAGAATCCTGTCACAGCATCCCAGGAGTAGCTGCAGAGTTAGTGTGTGAGAGATAACAGCTCTTCAGGAAGGAAGTTTATTTTCCCCAAATATTTGTTTACACAGGCTTAGAGCATAGTGTTTCTGCCAAACCTTTTAATGTATTTCTGACCAGGACTTTGCAAAGAGAATGGAATTGACAACTACACTCTACCTCCAAAACACCTGGTTGTGAAAGGCAGTAATCATTTTTCCAAAAGATGTGGCTGTCATCTTTAGCTCCCTCCTTTCCAGAGCCAGTACAGCTTCCCAGCTTCCTGCTACTGGGGCAGTAATACTGAGAGGAATGTCCTCAACAATCAGAGGCATGAAGAGTTTGGGGACAGAGCAGTGGACCAGGCTGTCCTGTACCTGTAGCCCCAGTCCAGACAGGACGTTAGAGGTTGCCTGAGTGCTGCTTCATGCTTGGGTGAAGATAAGGAGCACAAGTGGCTTCTGCTGAGCAAATATCTATATCCTTGTAAAGCAGAGCAGCAGTGGAGTTTGCCCTTGGGTTGGAGTTGGAGTGAGGCACCTTCAGGCTCCACAGTTAGAGGATGTTTCTGTCTCTGGAAGCTGCTGCCTCTTGGTACCTGAGCTGCTAAAAGATGAACAATGTTTCTGCCTTTGCTGTAGGGAAGAGAAGGATCAGAGGGCTCTAGGAAGGGGATTTGTGGCACTTTTTCACATTGGTGCTGGTGGATATAGGCGTTGCTGGCCTTTACAAATCACTGATTTGACGTGATAACAGCACCTCCTTGTGTGAGGAGTGTCTCTCTTTATCCTCAGTAAATGGTGTGTCTTTGTCCAGTTCCCGTTTTTAGCTTGTCCTCCCATGGACTGGGGTTTTTGAGTCTGACAGTGTGCTTTGCCTCAGTTTTGACATTCCTGAGCACTGGAATATGGGACTCGAGGACGGGGTTTGCATGGTTTTATTTATGTAGACATAACTCTGCTCCTATTGGAGTTTTCTTAGGTTGGTGGCTGATGCTCCTGAGACAAGGATGATGCCTTCACTGCACGTGGGCATCGTACCAATGCATTGAAGCTTTTAGTGGAATAAATTGCTTATTCCCAACTGCTGACTTCAGAGTTTTGTGAGCTAAACCTGGCCCAAATTATCTTAGAATGAGTCTTGTATGACTTGCAAAGCAGCAGACTGGAGCAGCAGGTGGAATTTGGTATCTGTGTTTGAGGCTTTGGTGACCAGGCCTTCAAATCCATTAGAAATAGATTATAGAGATTACAGAGTCTGGTCTCTCTGGTTATAGAGCTGTTTTTGAGGCTTGATGTCAGAGCAGTCCACAGGAAGAGTGAAAGCCAAGGGGAGCTCCCCCACCACAGCAGAGCCAGCTGTAGTTGCCAGGAGCACTGAAGTTTACCTGCATTCTTCCTGGCCTCACTGCATTTGTTAAATTACCTGTTGGTCCCATGTCTGACTTTGGTGCAGCATTCTTGGCTCAAAACCTGGGCAATAAGATTTAATGACCTCTTAGAGATATCTAGTGCTTGTGTGCTGTTCATGGAAGGTTTTTTCCACTAGCAAGAGGTGTGAGGACAGATATGATGTTACCTGCAGCAGCTTCATGGAGCTGGGATGGAAGAACAGGATAATTACGTTGCTGTGGCTGGGATTGTCTGAGGAGCTGGCTTCTGCCTGGCCTAAGGGTGTTGTGAACCATGGAGTCACACTGGGGTAGAGGGGAGACATCCATACAGCTCCTGCACCCACCTTTGGATCCGTGGAGAGCAGCTTTGGAATGCCCCAAGCCAGGCACAAGAATGTGGAGGCAGAAAAATGCACCTCTCTGGCCATAACAATGCATCTGCAGCCCCAGCACAGCAGTGTAGACAGGGATATTCATCAGCAAACCAGAGGGACTCGTCCTGCCTTTGCTTGGGATGTGAAATGCTACTGTGGATAGGAGGAGGATGAGTGAGGGGGTCAGATGCATTCTGAGTCTATTCTCCAGTGCTTTGCCTACCCTCATCTGAAACAACTCAAGTGATGGAGCTCCAGGCACTTCCCTGGGGAGATCATTCCACAGTCTAAATCTCATTCTGCTAGGAAATGTTTCTTGATAACCAGCCAGATTTTGCCTTTGCTTATTCTTAGCATCAGAGCACCCAAAGATGATCCCTCTTCTTCCTGGAGGGGCTACAACTCCTCCCCTCCTCCCTTGGCTCCAGCACTCGTCTGAGATGTTGAGTCATATCTTGACTAAGAATGTCAGGATCTGGCCTTTTCTCTATGCTTTTTAGCAGGCTTCTTAAGTTGGCCCTTGCAGAATGCACGCTGCTCTGCTGGGCTCTGTGTTGCCCTTGTTGTGTGTATGTACGTTGGTGTGTGTTTGTGTGCATCATACAGCACACAAGGCCAGGCCTCTCCTGCTAGAGCTTTCCCTGATTTGTGTATCTGGATCACGGAGCTTTTCTATAAGCCTAAAATTACAGATACTTTTCTCCTTTCCTTGCTTCTTTTCTTTCTTTAGTCGGTAATCATGCTGCTCCTTGCCTCTCTCCTGATCCTTGTATTTGGGACTGTTTCTGCCACAAACAAGATCAGCTTTCCTTTTGCTCTCCCATTGTGTTTCACCTTGTTCAACACCTGTGTCAAGCCCTGTTGATTCACTGGGACCCTTTTTCAGCTCTTAATAGATTTTAGATGTGGCCAGCAAGTCCTTTAACGTTGTTTCTTTGTCTTTTTTTTCCATGGAGCTTTAGACACATCCAAATTATGTAACATTTGTGTTGATGTTCATCTGCAATTGCCTGTCTAACTTGACACTCACTGTATCTGCTGCAGGTTGTGCATTCCTCACATACTGTGCCAGAGACTCTGCCATCAAAGCCCAGACAGCACTGCATGAACAGAAGACTTTGCCAGGGGTAAGTCCCAGTGAATTGTCTGGAGTTGATGCTGTGGGCAGGATGATGAGGAATTTTCAGGGGAGGGAGCGAGGGCGAGAGGTGGCTCAGATCAATTTTCCTGCTTGTGGAAGAGGAGGGTGTTTCAGGGGTTAGAGCAGGGATATGGGAGTGGGAGCACAGCACTGTTCTTCAGAGCTGCTGGTTTTTTCTCTGGCCAAGCCTGTTTCTGTGCTGCTCTTTGCTCTCTGTGCTGTGACAGGACACCTTCAGCTTTCTGTCCTTGTCATTAGGGAGCTGTGGGCTTTGGGGTGAAGTGTGTGGGTGCACAGTGGGTATTGCTGAAAAACTCACACGAGATAAGATACCAGAGCCTTTTTCCAGGTGTGTAGAACCTCCTGGTGCATCCAACTCTACTCTGGCATTGCCCTGCAGGGTGCCTGGACAGAGCTCTGATGCAGTGACTGAATTGGATCAGCCTCTCAAAAATAAAAAAAATACACTTGCCACATGCTATTGTTTGGAGGATAAATGGGTTATTTAGGTGAGAGGCGGATTGCTGGTCTCTTCCTGGGTCTTGCTCACTCCACAGCTGGTCTTGGGAGCAGAGTTCAGTGGAATTTGAGGGAGGCTGGGCATTGTGGAACAGGTCCCTCCTTGCCTGGCAGTCCTCTGCCTCCCTGGGACCTGCTGGAGAGCTGAAAGAACTTCTGGATTGTTGCCCTTCCCATTTTGGTATGATTTAAAAGCTTTGACTGGGCAGTTCCCTTGCTGTACTGAGGGGGTTGATCAAGCACATTGAAAGGATTCGTTTGGAGGTGAGTAGGAGGAAGAGTTGGGTACTTATAGATAGAAGCTCACAGGAGGCCCTGAGTGCTCAAGGCAACAGAATAATTAATGTAAACCAGGGGTCTCTGGAGGGTGGTTAGGAATTCTTAACCATAACATTTCCTCTTTAACCCATACAGGTCCAACGAGCTTCCCTCAACTCTCCCAGCTCCCCTCAAGACCTCCACACACACATCCACATCATTTTCTGTGTTTGTTTACCTGTGCTTTTTTTGCATAGGCCTGTGCTGCATCTGAGTGCTGAAAAATGCATGTGACTTAATTACCACTTAACAGGATCCTTAACTCAGAGCAGCCAGGGGGAAGAGTACAGATAACCAGCACAAATCTGCCTGAGTTATTTTTGTGTGATGGGAAACGGTTGGATTTTTGAACTGAAGCACTGTAACCTCGTGTGTTGGTCCAGGGCAGAGCTGACAGTGTTTATAAGAACAAGTCAAAGGATGGAGGAGCAGTTGAAAGGAGTCATGGTACAGTGCTGTTAATGCAGGAGGGAAGTCAGACGTGTCTGTAAAAAATTATTCATGTGAGGCTTGGTGAATTCAAGGCAATCTCAGTTTTGCTACAGTTCTACATTGGGGATTTGTTGCATGTTTCACAATGTTCTCTACTGTCTGTGCTCTCAGGGGTTGTAGAGAGCTGCATGGAGCAATGTTTAAAGCAGCAATTTATCTATGATGTGGTGATCTAAAGGCTTTTTATGTTAAGGGAGGTGTAAGACACTGCCTGGGAACAGTAAGAAGTCTGTGGTAGGTGAGTACTTTTGAACATACTTGTCTGGAGACAGTTAATGAGCAGTGTGGTGTAATTATGTTTCAGGATTAGGATGAAGATGAGCTGTGCTGCATTTGGAGCTGTCTATTTTCAGGCTGCCAATATACCACTTCATCACATTTAGTTTCTCTTTTGTGCAGTCCCTCAGTGACCGAGAAGGCAGAATTCTCTCTCTCTTTGGTCATTTAGAGATGGTTACTTGGCATGGACATGGGCTGGGTGAGCTGAGGGAGCTTTCAGCCATGGTTTGCTGGTGTCTGTGTAGCATCACCTGTCCTTGTGGCCCAGCTGATCACAGGCAACGCTTTGGAAATGAATCACAGACAGGAGGGCCAGGCAATCGCTTCCCTGTTCTCAGAACAAGGACATAAAATTTAATCTCTGGGTCATTTCACATCTGGGTCATCTTCTGGTGATCTCTGGGGCAAAGCCTATCCCCAGGAGTTTAGCCAGGGCTCCAGCACAGGGCAGAGCACAGAATGTACTGATCACACCACTGAAATTTCAGTCTATGGGCCACAGCCTGGTAAACAACTGATTTCTTGTGCATTTTACCCATATCCTTTCTCTGTATTGCACATAGCAGGAGAAGAAAGAAAGCTGAAGGCTGATGAAGTGTGGGGTGACACAAACTGTCACCTGAAGGCAAGGCCAAGCCTCAGCAGGTTTAGAGACAGCAAGGGATCAAACTGGCAGAGGAAGGATCTTGTGCTGATCCTACACTTGCTGTTGTACCACCAAGCAATTGCAGATGCCACAAGAACCAAAGTACCTTCCTTTGTTGGTCTCAGTGCAGAGAGCTGTGGTTGAACTCAACAGTTCATGAACCTCAATAGAGACAAATGACTTTCTTGGTCTAGACTGAGGATTTGGTAAGGACAGAGTTTGAAACCAGTTTGCTATGGTTTCTGAGATACTCTTAGGCTGTGACTGGGCTCTCTTCCAGGCTGTCACTGGGTCAGTCTGGGCCCACAGAGGTGTTGCTGAGGTCCTCCAGGTCTGATGTCAGCAATGTCAGCCCACCTGCAGGGCCATGAGTGCAGTGTAACTTACCTAAGCTTTTATATATAGTTATATTTTAGGTTTTCCACATAAGTCAGTAGGAATCACTGTGGTCTGTGTTTATTCTTGTGGCATTTGGGGCAAGTTCTTGTGTGAGGTCAAAATTCTCTTTTGTTTCTGAATTGGGTGCTGTTGGATGTATGGTAACTAAATGGAATTTAAACTCTAAAAATTTTATTTTTTGACAGTAAGGCTCAGTATCTTTTTCTGAGGTAGACAGAATTTTGGCTTTTACATTCTTTTATATGGGCCAGTGTGCTCAGGCTGTAAAGCAACAAGACTGCCATAGAATCATCAGGTTGGGAAAGACCTCTGAGATCACTGAATCCAGCTATTAACCCAGCACTGCCAAGTGCACTAAACCATGTCCTTAAGTGCCACATCCATACATCTGATGGTGACTCAACCAGTCTCACCTGTACACCTGCATATTGTATTATCTAACACACCTGTGCTGCCCCCTGAGCTGGTGAATTGTTCAAATCAGGCCTTTAAGGCTTTTTCCTAAATCCAGTGCCCTTTTCAGCTGCCAGCCAGCCCAGCAGTGCTGTGTTTCACCTTCTCCCCACTCCTCCCTGCCTCAGTGAAATGATATTATATCTCAATAACCCATGCCTTTGATTCGTGATTGTGCCTTCACTTTGCTGAGTTCTGAAAGGAATTGGAGAGGTTATTAATGACACACAGTGATCACACAGCAAGTTAAAGCCTCTTGCTAAGTGAAATTTGAGGGAAAAGCATCCAGCTTTTCAATATTTCGCAGAAACGCTTTATGTCTCTTTTCATTTGCAGCCAGACAGTTGCAAATTACATAAAATTGCTCCTGAAGAAGAAGAGGAAGAAGAATAGAGGGAGGAAGTGGAGGGGGGGGGAGGTTTAAAAAAGTAATTCTTTCAGCAAGGTACAGTTACAGTTTTATTTCTATGCAGAACAAAGAAAGGCCTGCTGAAAGGTAGGCAAGTAAGTGGCAGAAATTGGTATTGATCCAAGCTGGGAATACGGGCAGTTTAGGAGCAGTGATGAGGGTACTGAAATGTGGCTACATCATAGGGAGAACTCATGGATGCAGGGACACAGGAATGGAAAATTACAGAGAGCAGCAGCATGAGAGCAGACAGAGGCTCTGGGAATGCACCAGGGGTTGAGAAGCTGCAGCACTAATTCAGGTGGTTGGGCACCAGCATTAGTGCAGAGACCCAGCACAGCTCGAGCAGAGGACATCCCTGTGGGTAGGCTGTGTCCTGTGCTGCCAGGAGCAACGGCTCACCTGGGCCATCTGTCAGGATCCACAGCCTGTAGTGGTAGGAGGGAGCACAGGTGACTGGAGGGACTTTGGTGGAGAGGACAATGCATCTCATTCTTCCCTCCCCTCTCGTTTGTGCAATGCTGATGTAAAGCCAGCTTGGACCAGTATTTCTGAAAGTTTCAAGTGGTCTAAATGTTTGGCTGTGTTTTGAAGCTGGGCCCCACTTGTTAATGTTTGCAGCTTGAAGCCTTGATTAGGGCAGGGTGAAGTTTTTCCCATGTCCATCCTGCAGGTTTGATAGACAATACCAGCAAGTTCCTGAGAGCCACGCAGCATTATCAGTTAGAAATACAGAGAGCGTGCTGAGGCTATCTCATGGAAATGGCAGCACCAGGCCATGAAGGTGCTGGGCTAAAGCAGCCCCTGGGCAAGAAGCAGCAGAAGTGCCTGTTCAGTGCAGAGGGAATTGAAAATACTTGTGCTGTTGAGGGTTTGGCTTGAGGGGCTGAGAAGTCTCAGTGAGGCAAAGCAGCTGCCCAGTGAAATGCCTACATTGAAGAGCAAGCTGCCAAGGCAGACAGTGCCTCCTGTTCCCTGTGGAATTGGAAGAACAGTGAAATCAAAGATCAGCACCCGTTCCCACATGCTGACCAGGTGGACACATGCAGGCTCTATCTTGTGCACAAGGGGTCTTCCTTTCTCCAGAGAAATTGCTGCCCTTTGCACAGCCAGGCCCTGGCATCTCCTTGCAGGACAAACCTTTGACTTTTGTCTCCCAGAGCTGGATCTTCCCCGGTGATCTCACTGAGCTGTGTTTGTGGGCTCACCTGTACCTGCACACCAGCCTACACAGACCCTGCTCTTTGCAAAGGCACCATCCTCCTGAGTGAGGCTCCTCATTCCCACCTCCGTGGGGTCATCTGGGGTGTGTGCCTGCACACAAGTGTTTGTGAATATGGATGTAGATGGGATCATTGGATAATTTATGGTGGAAGAGACCTCTGGGGCTTCTGCTCAAACCCTACTCAAAGCAGTGCTGACTACCCCAGATCACTGAGGGCCTTCTCCAAATGAGATTTGACTGTCTCCAGGGGCAGCCTGCAGTCACCTGGGGCCTCTTTTGTAGTCTGCCAGCACCCCTAAAGGGAAACAACTTATCTCTTACCAGCCCAGAACTGGCTCAGGGGATTCATTTGATGGTGCTGGGGCTTGGGCCCGTTTTGGGTGGATTTTCCCGTGGGTGCGTCAGTATCGCTGGAGGTTTTGCTCTGCTCAGATTGTCAGTGTTGGTGGTTGCCAAGGGAACTGGCACAGCCGCTCTGTGTGCAGGCAGAGGGTCCCTGTGCCTGGTCCCCTCTGTTACATCAGCAGAGATGTCTTTTCCTGGCCACTGTCATTCCCCTGCCATGGCTGCAGGAGCCCAGTGGCAGCCTGTGAACCTGCCAGCACAGCCAGGCTCTGCAGAGCTGTTGTGTCATCAGCTCAGACAGTGCTGCCCCAGGCTCTGCCCTTCCCTGGCTTCCTGGGGTCCTTGGAGGCTGCAGCTTGTGCACAGAGAAGCACCTGAACGTGCTCACTGGACCAGTGGTGCACCAGTGGGCACAGGGAAAGGCACAGGGTGCTGGGTGTCCTTTCCAGTGGAAACATCAAAGCCAGCTGAGTGTGTGCTCCCAGCTTTTCCCTGTGCAGCTTTTTTACACTTGCTCAGGATAACTTGGTGACCCATCTCACAGCATCTTACTCCTGCTTTTTGCAGGCCTTAAGCCCTAAGCATTCCTTAGGCCTGCTAAACACTTTCTACGTCAGTGGGAATGACAGATGTGACAATCTTGGACAAGTCTCTGAAGCAAGATGCTCAAGAAAGATGCTGCAGCTAACGCAGGACTGTGGACCTGAGCACCCAGCTGTGCCTGGGTCCTCAGGCCCATGGCTGTCTGGAGGCCAGAATGATATCTTGTGGTCTTGATGAACTTTCTAGATGAGTTTTTGGGTTTTCAGTTCCATCAGTTGTCCAACAATCTTCCTTGCTTATGCAAAAAGATGTAGCTGAGCCACAGGCAGAAGCTGTGTGGTTTGTACTCTGGGATTCACGTCCTGCTTCTGCCACAGACTTTCTGCATGATTTTCATCACCACATGCCTCGATTCCTCCACCTGGAACACACTGCTCATAATTATCCTTGTCTCCTCCATAGTGGGATTGAATGAGGTGAATTCCTAAGCAGCCTGTAGAGCTGTGCCAGAACCTGGTACTAATGTTGCTTGTGTTTCTGTATGAGACAGCCCCTCTTTTCTCAGGGAAGGATGGTTCTCCTGGGCAGGACTAAGGCACACTGACACTCTGAGATGTCAGAGGGAAGATACAAGTAGGATACTTGAGCCCTGAGACTGGCACTGATCCATCCCTGCTTGGATTCCCAATCAGAAATGGAATCCAAATGAACAAATTAACATTTAGATTTATGTGCTCTGCCCAGTTAGAAGTGATTATGATCATTCAGGCAGGGCATTTTTAACTGGCCAGAGGAGGACAAGCCCACAATTTGTAAAGTGAAGAGCCCAGGACCTAATTCTGCCAATGGCCTTGGATGCCTTTTGGTCCCTGACATCCCAGAGGAGCCAGCCTGCATTGTGTGTTTCATACACTGTGCTTCTGACCTTCTTAACACTGTGAGGTTCCCCTGCATTGCACCTAAGGGGCTATTTTACATCACTTACTTGTAATTAATAGAGAGGCTTGCCCTGCTGTCCCAGGGGGCTTTTTCCCTCTATCCAGCTCTTGCAGTTTGAAAGCTGAAGAAGGGGGATCTGGGAGTCTTCTCCTTGAAGAACAGGGCTCCCAGATTGCTGAGCTGACTGACAGCTCATGCTGGGCGCTGATTAAACACGGGGAGCCAGTTCACCTCCAGAAGTCTTTATCTGGGGTTTATTGAGAGAAGTGGTGCATTTTGGCCTTGGTGAAACCAATAGCGAAGCTTCCTCTGACTTCAGGAATGCCAGGATGTTTCCTAAGAGCCTTGACCTCAAGAGTGCTACAAAGGTGGGGAACATTTCCTCAAAGCAGCAGGGAAGCCCAAGCAGAGCAGGGTTCCCTGCTTCTCTGTGCTGCCCAGCTCCTGGGATTGGGGTGGGATGTAATCCAGACACTTTCAGCAAGTCCTCTCAGCTTTGCCTCTTCCCTGGAAGTCCCTGGGCTCCTCGGGGCTGCAGTGAGCCTCTCCTTGCTGTTCTCAGAAGGCTGCACAGGACATGGCTGCTGTGCAATGCTCCTGAGGTCAGGATAGCCTCAGCCCCATCTGGCTGCCCTGTAGCTTCCCACCAGGAACCCCTCAGAAAGCCAACGAGGGCTGCAGGCTCCTGAGAGGGAGAGTGGTGCAGGCAGAGAAACGTTGTCTGTGAGAGCTGTGAGCAGGGGAGGGACAGCTGTGTTTGGGAAGCTGTGTATCCAGCCAGGAGGGAAATGGGAGCGAGAAGCTGGAGCAGGGCAGTAGGAGCTTTGCTGCCCATCTGGTGCCCACTGCTGCTCCAGAGGATTTCCTGAGTGCAGTGGGTCATGGAGCTGACAGCCCTTACAGTGTCACCAGCAGTGGGTAAGGAGGACCCTGGAGTGTAAGGGGCTGGGGCAGGAGACATTTGGCCCATGGTGTCCTGACAGCATGTGCTAAATGTTAATGTGATATTCTTAAGAAATGAAGACTAATAATGCTCAGCTGAATAATTTAACAGGGAAGATGAAGCTCAGCTTGTGAGGCAGGTGCAGGCTCATGAATCATTTGCTCAAATTCTTGATCCTGTACGTGTGCTCACCTATGTGTTCCTGTGTGGTAAAAGGCATCCATATCTGTGCATGTGCATCTTCTCCACTCTGGAAGTTTAAGGCAGGCACATCCTGACTGCTGGATTCTGGGCCCAGCTGGGTATATATACATATATAAATACAGTTTTCTTATTCAGGTGTGCAGCCTCAGGTGATGACTGGAGGCCAGGAGAATTTGTACTTCCAGAGTTTACTGTGTAAGCCAGAAGTGGGTCCTCTCTGCTGCCCTGTTCCTCTCTTTCTCCCTCAAATGGCCGAGGTAAAACTTGACCTCCCCCTACTGTGTGTTCCTGTAGGGGACAGAGCTCTTTGTCTGAGATCTGTGAACAAAGTTTAGGATCTCCCAGGGACAGTTCTCAAGACCGTGGTTGAATTAAAGCTGCTGTGGGCTCCCTCTGCTTGATAGGCCTTTGATAATTTGTTAATTGTAGTGGCAACATTAGGACTAAAGTGGTGGTGGTGTCCTACTTCATGGAAGCCTCTGGGTGTCCACCTCAGTGCAAGGAAAACCGTGGCTGCCTCAGCTGGGAGACCTCCTGTTTCAAGAAGAAGCTGGCAGACAATCCTGCTGC
This sequence comes from Poecile atricapillus, assembly GCF_030490865.1. Classification (NCBI taxonomy): domain Eukaryota; kingdom Metazoa; phylum Chordata; class Aves; order Passeriformes; family Paridae; genus Poecile; species Poecile atricapillus. Next base: position 3,229,123 of record NC_081276.1, read on the forward strand.
TCTTCTCCAAGCTTCAGCATCTGGACAAATTTCTTGTATCTTGTTTTCTTCTCTTTACCCATCTTCCAGAACAGACAAAGACCAGCCCAGAGACCCGACCTCAGGTTGGTGGGTGTCTCTCAAAGTCACTGGAGCTGGCAAGGCCTCTGGAATTGCCAGCCCTTGACCCAGGGCTTGGTCTGACATGGGCAGAGGGAAAGTCTTCCTGTGCCCACCCCAGGTGCTGTTTCAGGTGGGCAAGAGAGGAGCTGTGGCTGTAGCTGGGGGGTGCAGAGCAGCCCTGCTTCTTCTTGTAGCCCCAGCCAGGAGCTGCCTCTGGGTTTGCACCAGTGCTGACCCACATTGCTGCACTGGCAGTGCCGCCTCTCCTGCCAGGGCAGAGTGCTGTGGCCACCTCACCTCACTGGGTCAGTGGCCCTTGGGATGTGCTTGCCCAGGGCAGCTTCAGTGGGGTCACCACCCCTGGGGTCACGTCCCTGGGATGGGGGAAAGGACAGGGATGGACAGATGGGTAGAGGGGGCCCCTTCCCCAGAGATCATATCAAAATGTCTCTTTTGTGCAAAGCAGAGGGAATGCCCCCAAGAGCTGGTTTCCATGGCAACTGCAAATGTCAGGTTCCATGTGGTGAATAACCGTTTCCATGACAACACCTCCTTTATCCTAGGTGCTGGGAGCTGGAGTGACAGCCCTGTTGGGGGAGGGGACAGGGAGATGGCCTCAGGTACTTAACCTCCCCCTCGTCTCCCCCATCCTTCCCTCAGCCCCTGCATCCCTGGGAGGGTGGTGCTGGATGTGTGTGTGCTGCATTTCCACAGCATCCCTGCTGCCCCTCCTACCCCCACATGGCTTTAGGGCTTTGGCTTCCTCACAGAAGCTGAGATCCGAGTCTGTCCCTCTGCCTCCCTCCCCATCAGTTCAATTAGTTTAGCCCTGGTTTTGCATCCTGGGTAGAAACAAAACTATTCCTCGGTGCTGGGGGAGCAGTGGGATGTGACGTGGCCAGCTGCCTCTCCTGGCTCTGCACGGAGCCCTCTTCTGAGCACACATCTGGGCTGCCTGCCCTCTCCCACTCAGCCTGCTCCCACAGCTCTGCCAGCCTCAGCTCACACAGGCAGGGTGCCAGGGACCGTGAGCACTGACAGCAGCCTCTCAGCAAGGAAATTGGAGGCTTTGTGGAACAATCTCTGACCTCAGAGTCCTGAATCCCTGCCCCACATCCCACTCAGCTCGGGAAAGAGGTGCTGGGCCCTTGGTGGCTCCCGGGGGGAGCAGCAGCCTGGAGGCTGGCGAGTTCCAGTGCTGCAAGTGCTGGGGCCATATGGCAGCAGCAGCAGGATATCGAGAGCTCTGCAAATCCCTGCAGCTGATCAAGAATGGGAAAAGGACCTGCAGCCTCTCCCTCTTCCCTAAATGATTCAGCAGGTCTTGGGGTTGTTGTCTGTCAAGGTGCAGCACGACAGCAGCTTGGCCTTCCTTTGGGGAGCTGCCAGCCCATCCCTGGGGCCATTATCAGCAGCTCCATGATCAATCCTTGAGGCAGGAATTGCGTGGGCCTGCTCCCAGCCTCTGCTCGTCCTGCCTGAGAGCCATCAGTCAGGGGAAGCCAGCTTCACAGCCCCCAGCTGCCAGGCTGTGTGCCATGCCATGCCAGCCTGTCACCTCCTGCTTGGCATCTCTGTCCTCTGAGCTGCAAAGCCACCTCATGAATTTTCTCCAGCTGTTGGGAATGTGGTCTCTGCCTCTGGTTTCTGGCCAGTCTGGCTTAGCCACCACTTGGAGACTGACAGCCCTCCACATATATTGCATGCTGACTTCTAAACACATTTCAACTGATGACTTCTGTGGCTTGATTTCATTTTCTGTTTTGTTGCTGTTTTTCCTCAGGGGTTTCCTAAGAGAGGGGGCAGACTGTGCCTGGATCTGCAGCTCATGTGCAGGCCTTCACTGCAATATTCTGATGGTTTTTTATTACGAATGTCACTGATTCAGGTCACTGTCAGCCTCTGTGAATGATGCTGAGAGACATGGAGTGAGATGTGTTGTGAATGTGGAAATCTGCCCTGTGCATCATTCCTTGGAGGATATTCTGGTGCAGTTGGATCCTGCTAGCTGGGAAAGGAGGCTACAGCTTGTCAGCTGCCTCTCTGGGCAGCACAGGACACACAGACCTTCCAGCAGATGAGTTTTGCCCCACTTTGCAAACCAGGCAGTTAAAGCTGTGGGTTCCTTAATGCAGCTACTTCTGCCTTACCTGGAGAGTCCCTGTACCGTGTGAGCTAGGCTACCCTTCAGGCTTGATTGTGGTTGGACTATTGCTGATGACAATAGTGGCTGCAAGAGAAGGAAAACCCTCTTCTCCACACCCAAGCAAGAGGAATTTTGCCACTTTCAACCTGAGCTTTGCCCCTGAGGGCCAGAGATGAGAGATGTTGCTGGAGAACAGCACTGCCCTTCTCAAGAGCTGCTCTGGTGCACAGAGCTGTCTGCATGAGGGCTGGGGAAGGGGAAACACGACAGGCCTGCTTGCTGTGCTGCTTCTAGCCAAGTTCAGAGCAGTGTCTCTTCCCTGCTGCAAGGACAGTTAGTGGCTCAATTAGGTGACGTGGCCATGCCTGCACTGAGTCAGGACAGACACAGGAAGAGCTTCCAGGCACGGTCTCACCTCAGGCCACCCTGACCAGTGTTCAGGCTCCAGTCACATGGTGATGAGCTGCTTCCTCAGAGTCCTTTCTGTGCCACTTGCAGCAGCTGAGGAGGCAGAGGTTTATGCATGGTGGGCATTTCCAGGAGAGCTGAGCAGGGAAAAGCGCCAGGCTCCTTTTGGAAAAAACGATGCCTTCTTCAAGGGTACTGGTTGCCATCACAATGTCTTGGTTTCCCTTCTGCCTCTCTCCTGCTGCCCTGTTGACAGTGCCTTTAGCAGCGTGTGCTGGGCAGAGGGCCAAGCAATAACCTCTGCATTTCTCTTCCCTTGCAGATGGCGCGCCCGATCCAGGTGAAACCTGCGGACAGCGAGAGCCGTGGAGGTAGTTGTCATCTCTCCTTGTTCCTCCTTTGGTGGCCCTGTGCTTGTGAGGGGGGCCAGGAAATGAGACACAGGGTCCTGACTCTGCCTTCCTCTGCATGAGGAGTCTGTGTGTGGCAGAGATGTGGGGGCAGGAGGGCAGTGTAGGGACACAGCTGGACACAGCAGGCAGCTGACAGCACAGCAGGTCCCAAGGGTGATATGTGCCTGCCCTCTCCACTCTCTTTCCCAGCTATTTGAAGGTGCCATCAGCCTGGCAGTGTCTGCCTTAGGACATTACTGAAACAGACCTGTGTGGCACTGGGGCTCCTGAAGCCTTTAGGAAGAGATTCCTTCATTCCTACACCTGATCAGCTGATCAGCCCAATAAGAGCCAGATCCCTGCAGCAGCATTGGCTTTTTAGCGTGTTCAGCTCACTGGTCTGCAGCTGATTCTCCTGTCTGCAGCTCCCTCCACTGTCTCCCCATCACTGCTGAGCTGTTTCAGCCCTGCCACTCTCAGTCCTGCAGCAGTCCCCAGCATGCTGTCAAGGCCAAAATGCTGTTGCAGGAAAGATCACATGATGGGGAGATAATGTCTGAAGGGAAAGGATCCTGAGATGAAGGTGCTGTCAGCCTGCAGGGGACCAGCCTGGCCAGAGCAGCATATACTGAGAAGTTCAGAGCTGGAAGGTTGGGAACAAGAGAATCTGCTAATTTAATGGGGAGTTCTCAGCAGCTCAAATGCCTCCTCCAGGTGGAGAAGGTTTGCAACTTCAGCCCTTTCCAAATCCATTAACTCATTTTACTTCTTTTTCTTGCCTTACTGATCTGTTTCTTTTCCTTTCTCTCCATTCCTACATCTGCCTCTCCATGCCCTGTGCTGTTGGTGCTGGCCCTGAAAACAGTTTAGTAGAGGCCAGGGGAGGGTTTGTGTGCTGCTGTTTGTGCTGTGGGACAACCACATCTGCTGTGGGAAAGCATGTCCTGAATGCTTTATTTAGATTTGGAAGGCTTTTGTTTTACATTTCCAAACAGTTTGTAGTGACTGTCAGTTACTGCACTGTCAAGAACATGAGATATATTTTATAATATTTTATATGGATGTATGTATTTATGGTTGTGTGATACTCCTTTTTTAAAAAAATGTCAGATAGATAACTTTTGGTTATTTACTTGAGGGGTAGTACACCTAAGTTTTACTCAAGTCTGGGCATTTTACTTCAGCCCCTTGGTTTAGGGTTGAATTTAAGGTCCTTACCTGTGCTATAGACAATAAAAATAGACCAGAATCTTCAGGGTGTTTCACTCTCACTGTTGAAAATGATGTTATGAATGGATGAGAGATCCTTTAGGGGTGCCTGCAGTGGGTGGTGTGGGGAGGGCTGGTTTCTCACTGACACCTTACATTGCCTCTGGATTCAACCATTAGGTGCTCAATCCTTCCCCTATCACATTGAGTTAAAAAATAAAAAAGTTTGTGTGTCTGGTGAGTGCAACTCAAGTCTCTGGTGTCTCATCAGGGCTGAGGCCATCTCTGCATCTCTCTTTTGCTGGTGGGGCACTACTGGAGGCTCTTCTATACACACCCACCTGATATTAGATGTTGGGATGTGACATCTTTGGTGCTTCTGTCAAATTGAGCTGGAAACAGTCAGCAGGTTAAAAACCAGGGTGCTGATTTGGAAACAAGCTTTTGACCAAGGCACTGGACTCTGAAATCTCTTAAGTTTATGAAAAGTGCCACATTCCCTAATGGTTGCAAATGTCAGAACATCAACTCTGCTTCCCATGGACAAGAACAGAAATCTCTGGAGTCTGAACACCTGTCTCCTGCAGCCTGTGCATCTCCCTCCAGGCTCCTTGCAGAGCACAAGAACAAGCAGCTCCCACAGGATCCATGACAAACTGGATTTTTTCCTGAGGCAGGAGCAGCATCAAGACAGCACCCTGTGTTTGTCTGAGACAGGTTGCTCCTCTGAAATGTTTCTGGCGTGATGCTCCACTTGTCAGAGAACTGGCTGAACAACTTTGCAGATATGGGAAGAGCAATATCCCTATAGCAGTAGCCCCACACTGGCAGAAGGTGAAAGAAAGATTTGGGGCAGGGCAGAAGTGTATGGATTAGGAATTTATCAAGGAAGTAGCTGCACACATCACTGCTCTGCATTATCCTTGAAGAGAATCTCTTTTATACTCACCAGGGACTGACATTCCTCAAGTGAAGCACCCTGAATTAAGAACATGAAGTTAGAGCATCAGAATTTGTCTCTTGATCTGAGAGATGCTCATTTTTCTCCCAGAGGGGCAGTTTTGGCCAAGCCCTGCAGGGGCTGTGTGGGGATATCTGGATGCTCAGTGTTCCTGCACCCTTCAGAAGAAATTCACTCTGAAGAAGTTGCTGCCTGCATTATTTCAGAGTGGGACCTGTGATTCTGGGCCAGACATGGGCAGCTTTTCCCTGCTCTGTGCTGGGAGCCTGGAGTGCGAGGAGCAGAGGGGCAGAGGAGTTTGTGTGCTCGATGGAGCACTGGGCTGCAGTGATGGGGCACGGCAGGTACCCCAAGCCGTGGGGACAAGGAATCTCTTTCTGCATCCCAAGATTTCCTGCATCCCATCCACAGCCAGGACCGCGCTTCCCTCTCTCCCTGCTGCTGCCTGCTGTTGGCCAGATGACCTGAATTCAGTGGCTTTGTAGGAGCTGTGTCCAGTGTTTGTGTGCTGTCTCTTGGCCACAGCCTTGTTCCCGTGGTCCCTTCAGCAGCAGCGTGCTCTGTGCTGGCCCCTCCTGCTGCCTGACGGGGCTCGGAGCGCGTTTCCATGGGAACTCGACAGTCAGAGATCACAGTGAATTTCCCTGCTTGCTGGACAGCACGGGAAATTGCCAATCAGAGGGTGAAAATCAGGAGCTGTAGAGAAAGTGAAGGGGAAAACAGCAGGAGGGGAGGGGAGAGCTTCCAGAGCTGCAGGAATCCCTGCTGGGGAGCTGAAGGAGTTGAATGACCCGAGGATGCCCGAGGGTTTGGGATGGATGGCTTTAGGATCACAGCTCAGGTGAAAGGGTTTGATAGCAGATCAGGTGAAAGGGTTTGATAGCAGATCAGGTGAAAGGGTTTGCAGCATTCTAGCCCTGCTGGGGAGCCATGAGTCAGCCTGGATTCTGTGGGAGAACAGCCCTGTTTGGAAGCTGACGGAATCGAGAGGATCCCGGAGCGTGGGTTGGGCTCCAGGATGCAGGGAGGGAGAGGTCAGCAGCACAGGAGCCTTTCAGAGGTCCCCAGCTGCTGCACAGGCATCCAAAGGGAACAGGCTGGATCATTTTCCTACGTGTGATCTTCAGAACCAGGCTGTAGAAAGCAAGATTCACTCTGAAAAAAAATGTTGTCAGTGATTTCACTCCCTTTTACTATTGCCGTTCTGGGCATTCAGAAAATATTCCAAACCCATAGGTGTGTGTATTTGTATTTGCCTTTATAGCTTAAGTTTCTAAGGTGTCAGTTTTAACCTGTGCTGCATAGCCAGGAAGACTGGCTTTTTTTTTTTTTTTTTTCCTTCCAAATTCCAAAAAGGAAAGCTGAAATTCCCACATGAAGGCAGGACTTCCAAAAGGTTCTGTTAGTGAGCCCTGTCAGACAACAGAGGACCTGTAAAGCACAGGGATGGAGCGTTCATTGTTTCTGGGGACTTTCCCCACAGGGCAGGGTAAAGAAAAATGATTTTGATTCAGAAATGGTGTGATGAAGAAACCACAGGAATTACCCAGGAAATCTGAGGGCTTTCTGAAGGAGAAAATAATGAGTAACTCATAATTTGATGCCAATTTGATTGCAAGTTGTAGGGTAACTGACTTTCCCAGATGTCTCAACACCCCCTGCCCCAGGCAGCCAGGGGTCCCTGAAGAGAAAGGCAAGACCACCAGATGCATTTCTGGCTGTCAAATCTTAGCCCACAGTTATTTTCTTGCTAGTTCAAAGGACAGAGGATTATTTCACAGCACCTAAAGTCACTGCAAGTGTTTCCCAGTGTATTTCTCCCGTCTTGATGATTTTTTTAAGGAGCTCCCCGTGTTTGCCACCCAAAGGCTGCAGCATGGTGCACCTCTCTGAATAAAGACCTGGCTGCAGCTGCAGTGGAGATTCAGGGTAGAGGAAGGGGGAACCCCACAGAGCTCCAGCTTCTCCTGCCATGGCCAAGCTGGGCTCACATCTGGCACCAGGTGATGTCAGTCAGAGCACAGAGCTGCTGCTCCTTTGTCTCCATGCTCCTCCTCACTGCCCAGTAAATCTGTTCCTGTCCAGTCCCTTTTCTTTTTCACCCCCTTCTTCCAGTCAGATTTTCACCTTCTCTATGTGCTGTTTTCTGGTTGGTTTGAGCACCAGCACTCCTGAGCTGGCCCTCGTGGGGGCAGGTGCTGTCTCCCTGCTCAGAAGGCAGCTGAGCAGCACCTGCTTTGTAAACTCCTGTGCCTTGGCTGGGGATTATTGGGCATCACCAATCTGAATGCACTCAATCAGCTGAAATAATGTTTCCAAAGGCAGCCATTGCCATGCAGGTGCAGGGAGAAATGTAGAAAGAATCACAAGGAAAACAGAAGGGGATGAAATTCCCATGGGTGTAGTTACCCTGGGATTCATGAAAATGGGGAAGCTGGGAAATCTGGCCTTTAAAAAAATACACAAAGCCATTTGTTTCAGCCACTTCTAGTTCTGTAAATCATGAGTATCTGCTTGGGAGTGGGTTAAGAGCCTTGGCTGTAGCACTTCTAACACTTCATGTGTGGTGGACACAAGTGGCATGTGTCTGCTGGGGGCTGCAGGAGAGCTGTGCCTGGCTGAGCCTGTGCTGGGGCTCTGGGACAGGGTGAGGTGACTCCCTGTGGTGTGCTGGGTGAGATGTGCCTGTCTGCACATTGCTCTTGCTCACTGTGGAATTTCATTCTGGAATGCACCCCCTGGGGCTGGGGATGTACAAGTGTGTTCCAGGGTGCGTGTGAGCCTCCATAAGTGCTGTGTGTGTGCATCTGCTTTTCTGTGAGGGACCCATGGCACGAGTAGGTCCTGCCTGTGTGTGCTGCTGAGTGCATCTGTAGCTAGCTGAGCAGCAGGGAAGGTCCCTTCCCTTCCCTTCCCTTCCCTTCCCTTCCCTTCCCTTCCCTTCCCTTCCCTTCCCTTCCCTTCCCTTCCCTTCCCTTCCCTTCCCTTCCCTTCCCTTCCCTTCCCTTCCCTTCCCTTCCCTTCCCTTCCCTTCCCTTCCCTTCCCTTCCCTTCCCTTCCCTTCCCTTCCCTTCCCTTCCCTTCCCCTCCCATCCCATCCCCCGGGCCAAGGGGAGCCAGGCAGGGGCTGGGGCGAGCCTTGGTGACATTGTGAATGTGTCATGTGCCATCCTTGCCTGGCATCCGTGCACAGCACCCCCCGGAGCTGCTGTGCTGCTGTAGCTCCAAGACCTGTTGTTTTTCAGGTCACTGCACTCTCAAGCAGAGAGCAGCTCCCTCGCTATTGCCCCTGACGTGCGTCACATTGCATTGGTTTGTTTGGAGCCAGCCCCTCTGATCCTGTCGCTAACAATAAGGAATCCTCTGGCACCGCTGCTCCGGAGCCACCTCCCGACAGGTTCCCTCCTGTGGGTCGTGTCTCCCCACGCAGATCTGGGGCAGTGGGGGAGGGTTAGCTCTGTTTCCTGGCAAAAACGGAGGTTGGGCTGGTTGGGATTTCAGTGTTGAGCTGTTTTTCTGCTGTTCACATCAGTCTGGGGAGGATGCTGCCCCAAACACTGCTGTGTTTGTGCTTGGCTGGATGGCATCAGGCGTGGGATGGGCTCCTGTGGGTGCTGAGGAGGGGAGAGAGTGGGAGAAGGCATTCTGCACCTTCCTTGCCTCCACACTTACCCATCCCAACAAAAGCATGATCCTCACTTCTCTCTTTGAGGAGGAACCCAGAAGGACTGAGCTGAGTCCTGGAGGTGTTGGCCACTCTTCCAGCTCCCTGTGACACGAGGCCACTGCAGAGAGGGGAGCAGGGACCGTGGAGCTGATGCTTGGCCTTCACCCATCTGTCTGGTACTTGGGTGATCCTACAGGGAGGCAGATGGAGACTCAGGATGCCAGGGTTTATCCCTTGGGAGACAGCTGGTTAGATTGGAGTGGGGAAGGACAAATGGAAATCAAGATTGTTGGTTACATGGCAGCTAAGGAAATGGTGGTGGAAATCCTTCTTGGAGAGAAGGAAAAGGAAACAGAAGTCAAAGGTCCTGGAATATATCACCCTGCCTTGGTCTGCTGTATTTCCTAAGGCTTCACCTGCTGATCAATAGAAATGGGATTGCCCAGACAGTTTTCCTTACTATCATTTATTTTGGATTATTCGAAGGAAGAGGCTAATGAATGAAAGGAAATTATTAATCCTTTTTTTCAATTGGGGAGGGTAGGACAGGGGAAGCCACAGAAACCCTTGAAGGTGTGAGGAGCTTGGGCAGACCCTGCATTTTCACCCCTGGAAGCATTTCAGCCAACAGTAAATCATTTCCATGCCAGGCATGTTTTCAACACCAGGCTGTTTTGTGCTTAAGTGTTCCTCTCCTCCTGCTCTGGACTGCAAGCCTCATAGAAGGTTGATGTTTCTGTGTTTGCCCCTAGGGGACAGGAAGCTCTTTGTGGGCATGTTAAATAAGCAGCAGTCTGAGGATGACGTGCTCCGGCTCTTTGAACCATTTGGGGTCATTGATGAATGCACGGTGCTCCGTGGACCTGATGGGAACAGCAAAGGTGTGAACCCTCTGTGTGTCCTGCCCTTTGTCCCTGCTCTGGGTGGTGCTCACCAGCCTCACCTCCCCACTGGGGCACTCATTCCCCCCCCTGTGTTTATGGGAGCCCATAAAACAGCCAGGAATAGGGAGCAGGGCAGGAAGAATCCTCTGCTGCCCGGAAGGACTGGGGAAGGTGGGCAGAGGCTGAGGGAACAGGAGGGGAAGCAGAGCACCATGAGTGGCTGAGCTCTCAGGGTCACTCGTGAGCCTGTGCTGTCAGTCTGGGGCTGCAGGTTGAGGTGTTTGTACCCACAGAGAATCTGGGGAAGAGGTGATCAGGGGCAAGGGTGGAGATGGTGTCATCATCTGTAGAGTATATCATTGAAGTAATAATTTGAGACCCTTCCTCTTTTTTCCAGGATAGAGGACTTGGGATGAGTCATCCTTTTTGTTCCCTGCTTCCTTGGGGTGGCTTTCCTTTGCCCTACCTGAGATACAGACACTGTCTCTTGCGTGATGGCACTTTCACAGCAGTCCTGTCACTGCAATCTCCTGTGCTCTTTCTGTCCCTTTCCAGGCTGTGCTTTTGTAAAGTTCTCATCTCACACAGAGGCTCAGGCAGCAATCCACGCACTCCATGGCAGCCAGACAATGCCCGTGAGTATAAGGCCAGGGGACCTACCCTCTTCCTAATCCTTGTCCCATTTCCCTCTTGCAGGAACCTCCCCACACTCTCCACAAAACCACGACAAGTCTAACAGCAGTGTCCAGCTGGTGTGGTTGGGAGGTGTGTGGGGGTGTGTGTGCACATCTGTGCTCCACTTGCAGTGACCATCCTGTCCCCTGGGCTGCTGTTTGTGGCTGTGTTCGTCCAGACTGGGGGTGACAGCACTCACAGCTTTAAAAGCTGAATAAAAGAGAGCCAAAAATCAGGCGATGATTTTGTCTTGGAAGCAGCTACCTGGAGTGGTTCAAAACTGAGCAGGGTGAAAGCTGACAGTTCAGCCACATGGGTGGTCAGGGCTTCAGTGTCTGAGCACTCCTTGGCTTCTCTTATTTAGGCAGTAGAGGAGGTCCCTGGGGTGGGCTGGGTGTGGGTGGGAGCCCTTTGTGCCTTGTGTGGGGTTGTGTGGCTGTAGCTGAGCAAGTGGAGCTGCAGCTGTGGCCTCATCTCTGGCAATCTCCAACCTGAAATTGGGGCACCTCACACGGTGCACTGCTGCAGCCAGGGAATTCCCAGCTGCCAGGAGCTGCTCTGCCTGTTCCACCAAGCTCATGGTGGTGGAAGGATGGTGCTTGTGGCCATCGGTGCCCTGGGTGTCCCTGGCTGTGCCATTACCTGGGGAGTTCAGCCAGGGATGTGATCATCCACCTAGAGAGCCGTGTGAGGGGAAGGGTGTGAGGGGGAAGGGTTGGATGGACAGACAGATGGGGTAGGGCACAGCCTTCTAGGCTTCTCCCCAGCACTTCCACACCAATATTTGCTCTTCTGCTCCTCTTCCCACTCCTCTCTGCCGCCTGTCCTGCCCCGTCCTCCCTTGCCTGACCGCTGACTCTCTGGCTGTCCCACGCCTCTTCTCTCCTGCCTCCTCTGTCTCCTCTCTCTGTGCCTAGGGTGCCTCCTCCAGTCTAGTGGTGAAGTTTGCTGACACAGATAAGGAGAGGACCCTCCGCCGTATGCAGCAAATGGTGGGGCAGCTGGGCATTTTCACTCCATCTCTCTCCCTGCCGTTCAGCCCATACAGCGCCTATGCGCAGGCTGTGAGTATCCCCCGGGCGTGGGTGGGGAACGCTGCAGCCCCTGGGACACCACAAACCCATCTCCTGGCAACTGTGGGAAAGCTTCCCAGCACCTGGGACTGCTTCTGGCTTGTTTCTCCACTCAGCTGCCTTGTCTTGCACAGTTCTTGTGTGTTTTTCTCCTGGAAATGGGGGGGCAGGGGCCTCCTCAAAGTGAGCCTGGGATTTCTCTGATGTGGAGGTGTTTGGAACAGGTCAGTCATGACCTTTCTGTCTTGTTATGAGGAGAGCTCAGAGCTTTGAAGGACATCTGACAGATACCAACCTGTGAACTCTTCCTCTGGCTCTGTGGCACAAATGTGTGTCTCTGGTTTTGGAGCAGCAGGAGAGCTCTGGGACCCAGCTTCACGAGTTTATTTCTCTGCTGAAATTCCCAGGAGAGCCCTATTTCCCCTGGTGCTGTCCTGTGGCTCCCAGGTTTCTCACTTGGCCAAGTGGGACTGTGGAGTTTGCAAGGTGCTGGAGAGGAAGCAGTGGGTAGCAGAGAGCCAGAGGTGTTTCAGCAGCCTGGCTGTGCTTTGGGTTTTATTTGGTTTTTATTGCTTTGGGTTTTAGTGAGAGAACCTCCTTGCCTTGGAGCCATGGTGGCAATTGCCACTGATGTTCCAGGTAGGTCCCAAACTCAGGAAGTCCCAGATCAGCTGTGGTGGAGCATTGTTGGTGACTGTCATTTTCAGGTCTCTGCTGCCAAGTGTAAAGCCCATGGAAGGAGGCTCAGAAATTGCTCAAGGCACAAGAGATTCTTGTGTTGACAGAGAACTCAAAAGTAGATACTGTTACTGAAAGTAATTTTCTAGGGGGTAGTGAAAATAAACTTGTTCTTCTCCTGTATGTGGACACCTCTTCTCCTCAGGCTTCAGCAGCTCCTTGATTCTTTCAGAGCCTTCCTTTCATTCACATGACAGAGAAGGAACATGTCTCAATTGTTGGCTGTTTCCTCAAAGATTCCCTACAAACTGCCAAATGCATTTTAAGTGTGTGGCAAGAGTATGGATGAGAAAAAAGGAAATCTGTATGAGGCTCCATAACTTTGGGGAAATTTGCTAGCCAAACAGAGAATTGATCCAACACAGATTATTTGAAGAGCCCTTTGTGACCAGGTACTGCCTTTTGCCAGGATCCTTCTTTTCTGTTCAGAGCCAGCTGCACCTGAGGTCAAAATGCAGCTTATCTCAGCTGTGAGAGGAGCATCCTGGTGTGTCTCCTGTCCTAGAGATGGCCCTGACTTGGGCATGGTGCAGAAGGCAGGAATGGAGCCACGGTGAGGTTATGGTGGCAGGAGGTGCTTTAGCAGCTTGAGGTCCAGCTGTGTGAGGAGAAAGAGCAGTGAGAGCTTCCAGACTCAGTATTTCAATCTTCAGGACCCCCTGCTGATGACAAGAAGGCAGTCAGGTCTCAGCTGTGCCTCCTTGTTTGTCTGCATCTTCTTTCTCCTCAGTTGTGTCTGTTACTGTGTTGCTCTCTCTCTGATTCTTCACTGGCCTTCCTGCTCTGTGACTTGGTTTTGATTTTCCTCTTGACTCAGCCTGTCTCCCACTTATTTTGGATTTTTATCTTCCTTTCTTTTTACTTTGCACTGGGTTTGGTTCTCCTGTCTTTTTTTCCCAAGGCACTGACCTCACACCTTCTCTTCTCTTGTGCCATTCCCATCTTTGGTCTCCCTTCTTGAGAACAGACCTCAGCCAGTCCACACACACACAGTGACACCATCAGAGGGAGAGGGAGTCAGCCCTTTGGAATGCCATCTAACATCTCTGAAAGTGGGGGCAAAAGAGGGAGATTTCCATCCTCAATCTCCTTCTGGTTCCTCAAAATGCTCTGCCACGGGCAGCCCTTGGGAGCTGGCACCTCTGATAAGCCAGGGCTCAGGGGCAGCCCAAAATCCCTCATGCCTTCCTGATTTGGGGCTTGGAGGAGTAGATGCTTCACCCAAGGTCCCCCAGCTGACCATTGTGGATGTGGCTGAACCAGACTGACAGGAGTGAGTGCTGCTGGGGTGCACTTGTGCATCAGAGGCATCACAGGTTCTTGTAGCCATCATTTAGTACAAAACAGCTTCCTCTCCCTGTCCCCACGGGGTTTGCTGAGTTACCAAGCCAAAGTGGTCCCCAGGGGTTTAGGATGAAGTTTGGAGCCTGGGTTGTTTTTGTTTTGTTTTCAGTTGTCTGTTTTAAATTTATATTAATAACCTTCTTCTTCTAAAACTATCTCAAATTAAACATGAAATAATCATACATTAAGTTCAGTCTAAAGTTATTCAGATCTATGCAAATATGCAAAATAAGGTACTTAAAATAGTCAAACAGTGCATGTTAGCTGAAACTGTTAGAAAAAGTCTCATCTGGGAAGTACAACTGGCTAAGCATCTGAAAGCAGTTTATTTCAGTGCTTAAATCAGGTTTTAATCCCAGGTGCCTCTGCAAATGAGTTCATTTTATTCAACAAGTTAGTTCAGGTGGACTCAGGGAAATGTTTGGGCGCTTTTAAAAAAATATTAATACAGAAGAGGCTTGAAGTCTTAAAAAAGCAGCTAGAGCAATTTACTAAGTGCTTATAATGCCTGAATATTTCTTGTATATAATAAATCAATTAGTTCCAAACACAAACCATAATTTGTTCACACCTCCCCTCCTTTTATTTCTGCTCTTATGGTTCATTATGGTAATTTTATGTAAGTGATGAGAACAATTCCAGAGTGCCAATTTGGTGCTCATGCAGCTGGATGGAGGCCTTGGTCCAGCCAGAGCCCGGCACAGAACAGGCATTAATGAGAAAAGAGAAGATCAATACTCACAGTGTGAGCAGGAGATGTGTTGGTTCCTGCACCCTGGAGTGGGGACAGTGTGGGGACAGTGTGGGGACAGGAGCACAGGGGGCTCTTCCCTTGTGCCTCTGGGGAAGCCACGTTTCACTGCAGCCCTGGGGTGGCTCCCAGTGACAGGAGGGAGTCCAGGGGAGCCAGGGGTGATGTGGTGATGCACAGAGAGGTGATACCAGAGCTTGTTCTTTCTGGAATGGCACAGGAGTGACCCCTGTGCTGTCACTGCCCCCCTGCCCCAGAGCCCCTGTGTTGGGACAGGCCTGGGAGCACTGACCCATACCCAAAAAGGGCTCGAGCCAATTGCACCCCATGGCTTCACTTGTACCACAGAGCTTACAGAGGCAGCCCTGCCATGAAATCCCTCTTCTTTTGATGCAAAAGCCATGATCATTTTTTGTGTGGAGGAAATTGTGAGGTTGAACTAGCCACGAACTTTTCAGTTACCAGATCCTCCAGCTGAGCCCTGGGCCAAACTGCCTTACTGACTTCAGCCCTTTGTGAAGAGGTGGGTTCCTGGAGAGCTGTGTGTTTGTGTTGCAAAGACAGTCGGATGTGGCAGTGTCAGGAAGATTTTTGTTGTTTCCTTGTGTTTTGCCTCGTGTCACCCCATGGCTCCTCCTGAGAATCTCTGGTTTCCTGTGCCTCCCCTGCTCTTCTTGCTTGATGTGAAGACAAATCTGATAAAGGGCTGGATAATTCTGCATCCAGAACTAAGTCTTTCTTGCCACTGCACTCTGAGGGCATCTTATGCTCCCACTGATGGTTAAATAGGACCAGAAGGATTTCTTTCTTCTCTTAACCCTCCTCTCAACTCTCGTACCCTTCCTTTTGTACTGCGCATCTCTGCCTTGGCAGGTGTGCCATGGCACCAGGAGGAGCTGATGTCCCCTGTCCCCAGGGTGCAGGCCAGTGCCAGAGGACAGGCTGAGCTCAGGGCATCACAGGCCAGTGCTCTGAGGGCAAAGCAGGCCACAAGAACTGGGCCTGGGCACACACCTGGCTGCACGGCAGAGTGCCCGTGCCACAGCGAGCTCCGTGTGTCTCCCAGCACAATCTGCTCACAGAGGCTGGGCAAAAGCAGAGGGGTTTGGGCTCCCTTCCTCGAGGCAAAGCTGTGTTTAATATCTGGCACTGTCCCAGGACAAGTGACCAGGGAGAGGGGCCTGTGCCTGGCAGTGCAAGGCTGTGGGGCCAGGAGCAGAGCCCTGAGCCGCTCCCTCCCCAGAGCAGGAGCTCTCTGAGCCGAAGGGGCCTGTCCTGATGCCCTGTGCCCAGCCAGTGAGCCCCAACCCCTCGAGGCTGCTGGCCATGGGGGTGCCCAGCCGTGGACTGGGATGCCCCCTGAGCTGTGTCCCCTGCCTGCAGGACAGGGAGCTGTGCCCAGCTCTCGGGGGCTCTCCTGGGTGGCCAGGCCACTGTCCCACGCCGGCAGGGGCAGCAGCTGTGAGAACGTGGCTGCAGGGACCTCGTGGGCCCCGAGACTGGGGACTGGGCTGGGGAGAACAGCCAGCACTGCCCACCCCAGCAGGTCTGGCGGTGTCAGGAAAAGCTCCAGGACAGGTGGCAGGACCTGGGGGAGGTGACAGCCAGGCTGGTCTGCACAGCCTCCCCCAGCTCTGCAGGGCCCTGACTGCATGGTCCTGCTTTGCAGCTGATGCAGCAGCAGACCACGGTTCTCTCCACCTCCCACGGCAGCTACCTGAGCCCGGGCGTCGCCTTCTCCCCGTGCCACATCCAGCAGATCGGTGCCGTCAGTCTCAACGGGCTGCCCGCTGCTCCCATTGCACCAGCGTCAGGTGAGCTCCTGCCCCAGCGCTCGGGGCCCAGCCAGGTCAAACAGTTCTGCACCTCCAGCCTCAGCAGCTGCATTAACGCCCTCCTTTCCAACAGTGCAGCCTCTGAGCACAGCAGTCTCTGCTCTGCAAAAATTCCTGCACCCCCCTGGCACCCTCACGTGTTCAACACACATCCTCTTGCCCTACGGCCGTGCATTTTTGCTGCAGTTTTAGTAGAGAAGGACTGGGTTCCCAGGATTGCACTTGGCTCTGAGGTCAGCAGTGCTATTGTTCATGATCATCATCCCACAGCAATAATGCATATTGGGTTCAAACCCCTGTCAGAGCAGTCATGTGTCATGCCAGGTGCTGTGCAAACCCAGATCAAAGATGTTCAGAGCTCTGACAGCACTCAGGACTGGCAGTTCTTCTCACACTCTTCCCACTAGTGCTGCCTCTTAATTTTGTGAAGGCTCTAGCACCAGTCTGTCATCTCCACGTGCCAAAGAGATAACAGCTTCATACACAGCAGTCTTGCCAGGCAGGTGGAAGGGGGGAGCAGGGGCTTTGTGGGACCTTGACTTCCATGGGATGTCCTCTCTTCTTGTTCTCCAGGGCTACATTCACCACCTCTCCTGGGAACAGCAGCCATGCCAGGACTGGTGGCACCCATTTCCAATGGATTCACTGGAGTGGTACCATTCCCAAATGGGCATCCAACCTTGGAAACAGTTTACACCAATGGCCTTGTGCCATATTCAGGTATTGAGAGCAGTAAAAAACCCCACCATGCAGATACCTGAGGAACTGCAATTAGTTCCTCTTTTCTGGTCTCCCCACACTTTTATAGCTCCCTCCCAGGCAGGCACTGAGACTCACTTGGGGGCGAGGGTGGGAAACAACACTGCACACACTACACACACACAGACAGAATGCATGAGTGATTCCATTTGCTGTGCTTCTGATTGTGTTTTTCTCTGCAGCCCAGAGCCCTTCAGTAGCAGAGACTTTGCACCCAGCCTTCACAGGAGTTCAGCAGTATGCAGGTACCAGCTTCCCTTGTCTCCCTCAGGCCCTTGTGTGGCTGACCAGATCCTCAGGTAAATGGTTTGTTCTGTCTCCTTGGGCTACAGCTGTGTATCCAACCACCACCATCACCCCCATTGCACAGAGCATCCCTCAGCAGCCTCCCATCCTGCAGCAGCAGCAGCGAGAAGGTGAGGATCAGGGTGGGAATAGGGGTGTCCAGTGGTGTAGGTGGGATTTGTGGAGCTCATCTTCTGCATGACAGAGCAGATGGAGAGGAGACAGCACTAATTTTTGTCCACTGGTTTTTAATGCTGGAGCTGGGGTATGGAAACAACCACATGTCTGCAGTGAGTGGTCTGGGAGGGATCACAGGATGTTTCCTGACCTCACATCTGGCCAGATGCTGCCAGGTGCAAAGGGGCAGTAGGCCCTGGAACACCTTTCACACCAAAGGGGATGAGAGTCAGCACCTTCCCTATGCAGTCAGGGGCAAAGTGCACTCATCCCCCTCTTTGCTGGTGCCAGAAGCACAGTGGAACCAGTCAAACCAGCCTCTCCAAGTACTCTCCTCTCTTTTCAGCCTTCATAGCCTACTGAATTTATTTTCAACTTAATTCAAAACTGGCTTGAATAGAATTTGGAGGCAGAGGCATTCTCTCTCTACACCTGATTGGTGGAGCAAGTGTCAGCAAGGGAGCAGCTTCTTGTGCTCCTAAGGAGCAAGTGAAAGAGTGGACAGGACCAGGTCAGCCCATAAATTGGATGTGTGGCAGTCCAGGAGGTTTCCAGTAAAGTCTGTGGCTTCTGGACTCAAGGCAACACTGCAGGGAGTGCTACAGCAGCAGCTTTCACACAGCAGTGTCTGCTGCTCTCCTAGAACTGTGACAGCTGTGAGCTCTCACCTCAGCTGATTTCCTTCCAGCAAAACAGCACCCAGACACTCACACAGTTGTGTCCAGCACCCTGTGTAGGAACTAGACAGGCTTTGAAAGAGAATCTGCTCTCCAGAAACTCTAGTTTTGTTTTGAGTCTCCCAGTTGCTCTTCGAGATCCTCAGATCCCTTCATGGAGCAGTGACAGAGACAAGCAAGGAGAGATCAGAGGGAGGCAGTGCTAGGGCTCTCCTCCAGTGCTGAGCTGTGAGTTGAGCCCATTTCTCTTCCCCTGCCCTCTGGGGGCTTTCTGTTTTGTCCTTCCCCATCGCCCCCGTACCTGCAGGTCCTGAAGGCTGCAATCTCTTCATCTACCATCTCCCCCAGGAGTTTGGAGACAACGAGCTGATGCAGATGTTCCTGCCCTTTGGCAATATCATCTCCTCAAAGGTGTTCATGGATCGTGCCACCAACCAGAGCAAGTGTTTTGGTAAGTGCAGGCAAGGGAAGCATGATCAATAACAATGACACTCATATTGGGCATGGCACCAACAGTGCCATTGTCATCCGTCCTGTGTCCTTCCTGCAGGTTTTGTGAGCTTTGACAACCCATCCAGTGCACAGACTGCTATCCAGGCCATGAATGGCTTCCAGATTGGCATGAAACGCTTGAAGGTGCAGTTAAAACGGCCCAAGGATGCCAACCATCCCTACTGACAGCAGTGAGCAAGCAGGAGTCACTTCTGCAGCACAGGTAAACTGCCCCCAGCAGGGCACAGCTCTGGGCAGGGCTCCAGCTGCTCCCTGCAGAGTGGGACACCAGGAGTGGAGCAGTGGCACAGCTGGTGGGGCAGAGGCTTCACCTGAGCAGGGTGACCAGAGCAGGCCTGGAGATGATGGCCAGGTTCAACAATCATCAGGCAAATTTGTGGCAATGGGGCAAGCCCAAAGCCAAGCCAGAGGCTCAAGATCAGGGTCAGGTCTGGTGAAGGTGAACAGGGTCAGACATAGTCCGGTGATTGCCAGGCAGGTCTATAATGACATTAATAAACATCCAGCTGGGAAGCCAGTCCAGGAGTTGGAGCCCAGGTAGTGAGATCCATGGACAGGACAGGTCCATGGACAGGTGGTGATTGGCACGTCCATGTGTGTGTCAGACAAAGGCTGATGGCACAGAGCTGTAAGGAGACTTTTGGAGCTGTGGGCAGTGAGGACAGACAGCGCAGGTGGGTGCCCTCGGGGCCCTGACAGGCAGATGGTTCCAGTGGCCTGTTTGTGGTCTGAGCAAGGTTTTACTCTGCTGTCCAACTGCTCCCAAAAAGCTTTTGACTGCCTAAAAAAGCATTAAACCCCAGTAGTTTTCAGTTGTTACATGGGCCCTAAAGTTAGTCTGCAGAGATTGCTTTCTGGGGTAAGAAGAGACAATCCCATGATTCACAGGGATCACAGAAAAGCAGAGAAAAGGTGAGACCCTGAAGGGCTGCTGTCCAAGAGCCAGCTCCTGCCAGCCTACAGATGGGGAGCAAGGGAGGGCTGATCTGATTTGAGTCAGAGTCTTCCACGTTTAAGCAGCAGCAGCAGTTCAAAGCCTGAGGTTTGCGTAGATATCCTCCTAATCTCCCAATTCCCTCCCTCCTCCCTTTCTGTTCAGGTGAAGGGAAAGTCCAGAGGAAGAATTTCTGCTTCAGGTTGATTTTCAGAGAGGCCAGTAAATTTATCGACTCTTTTGACACCACCCCTTTCCTTCCTCGGCTTCCCACCTTACCCACCCCATCTTCCTCCTCCCCTCCTCTCCAAGACATGCAATTAAAGAGAAGGCTCAATATCTGCCCAGGAGGAAGATTCTTGCCACGCCTGGACTCGCATATTTGCTGCTAACGTGGTGCAAAGCAAAGGGACCAGCAAACCAGCAGCCCCTGGGACACGGAGCTCTTCCTCTCGGGGTGTGGCTGGAGAACATGGACCAAGCAAACCCATGGTGTGTCTCTAGGTTACTGCAGTGATGTGTGGAAATTTACTTCCGTCCCTCCCTCCCTCCTGCTCTGTTTCTGGCCCTTTCATAGATAACTATAAATATATACAGTCTCTATTTTTTTTTTAAACTAGCTCACAGGACCAAACTTTTCCATTCAGAGACTGACTGCTTGCAAGAGGTACTGGAAATGAGGGGTTTGCCTTTGCAACAGTGTCTTCTCAGCACGCACTGCAGATAGGCCTGAACATTTTGGAGAGAGGGGGCTGGGGGTGGGTTGGGTGGAGAGAGAGAGAGAGAGAGAGTGAGAGAGAGCGAGAGCACATCTCTCTGCTCAACACAAGCAAGGAGAAATACATTCCTCCAGGATTAGGGCACAGTCAGCTGCTCAGCTTGAGTCACTTATCCACCTTAGCACCAGCCTGGTTAAGGATCTGGAGAGCTCTGTCTTTACCTTTCCAAGGGCTCCTGCAGACAAAGCTCCTGGGATGTGGTGCCAGCCCCTACCCTGAGCACTCTGTGATTAGGCTGAAAGCACAGGAAACCAGTCCCCTTACTTAGAGGAACTGCACTGCCTCCCCACACATGGCACAGATCCGTGTTTCACAGCTCTCCATGGCAACAGCATTTTCTTGATGAAGGCAGGAGAAGATGAGAGTGTGAGCAGATGCAATCTCCAGCACAGCTCCCAGGGGCTGCACACTGCCTCCCTGTGTCGGATACCAGCACTGGGGAGTGGGCAGTTCCCGTTCCAGAGGACACAGGACGCTTTCTCCCTCTGAATTCAGCAGGAGGACTCTCCTCATGCACTCGCTGCAAAGCTTTCCCCAGCAGATGCAAGGAAAACAGGATGAAAGAGGGTTCCATTCTGGGATTTTTTCCCCCAGCACCCCCTCCAAGAGACAGATTATACATTATGCAGCATATACATATATATATATATATACATATATATATGTAGGGACAGCTCTATACACTACATACACAAACTCTAAAGCACAGAATGTAGTTCAGAACTGGATTTTAAAAAGATCCCCTGGGAGTGGGGGGTGTGTGTCGTCCTGACAAGGCACATCCCTTGAACAGTGTGGAACTGTCTCTTCAAGTTTCTACAAAAATAAGGAAAGGAAAGCAAGGCAGAGCAGACCAACAAACCCCAGATTGATTAGGAATGAACGATTTCAATACTCCAGAGTTTGATAAGGTACCACAAACATTGGTGTGTGTGTGAGGGTGTGTGAGCACATTGAAATAGGGACAGAGAGTTGGTGGGGCAAAGTTGGTGCAATTGATACTGAAGTGAGCTATGGGGATTTTGGAGAATCTCGGCCAACTCTCATTCTCCTCCAGTTTGCCCTTTGTTCAGGTGTTTGTGGCACAGTCCTTGAAGTACCTTCACATCTCCTCAACCACCCTTCTGTGTCTGACGCTGAGAGTTTATGAGAGGTGAATGAAGCTGTGAGAGTCTGTGTGTTTCTATAGTCCATGTTTACTTATTGTAAATACCATTTTTATACTTAACATCTATTATGTATGTGATTTGTATAATGTACTTTATTTCTGCTACAAGTAATTTCATGAAGTTTAAACTTAGTCTAATTTTGAACAAAACAAAAAAAAAAAAAAGAAAAAATATGAACAAATGCAAAATGGGAAAAAAAGGACTTTGGGAATCCTAGGTCAAGCTGGTTTAAAACAAGCATTTACAGTTTCTTCCATCACAGTTACTGATGTGACTGAACAATGTTACAGGTGCGATACAAGCTTTGTCAATGTCAAATTCCTCACTCTGGTCAAAAAAAAAAAATCCTAAATTTATTTAATAAAAGTTTTACTTGCTAAGTAACTGGGGCTCTACTTCATCTTGTTAGTTGCACCTGCTTTTAGGTAATGCTTACACTTGAAGACGTTGCCAAAGCCCTGGGCTAATTTAACAGGTCACATGGGGTCAGCAAACAGGCCTTGGCCCACAGAATCCAGGGACCAATATTCACAGAGGAAGCATCAACACATAATACCAACACATTAAAAACTTGTTTTATTAAACTGGAGATTAAAATTCTACTTAGAGGAAGCAAGAGGAATGGAATCCAAAATGAAGTAGTGGAGGAGGACGTTCCAGGAGGAGGGACATTCCAGGACATCCTGTGCAGATGGACAGGGGTTGAATCTGGGGCTGGGAAAAGGCTGGCTGCAGTCAAAGCAGACAGGTGAGGCTGAAGGAGGAGGGCTAAGGCAGAGTGAACAGTGGGAAAGATCTCTGACTGATGGGTAGCAGCAGCAGAACCGTGGCTGAAGCAGATGAGAGACCACAGGTCATGTTAGGAAAAGGGGACTTTGCCACCACTGCTGCCCTGCTCCTGCTTGACACCAGTGGTTGAATGGGATGGCAGGAACATGATTAGAAGGGATGTAGGATGAGACTGGGCATCCCTTAGGGACTGCTGTAGTTATAGAAAGTCCGCAGCACCTGGTTCCCGCTGCTGGGGAACAGAGCCCAGAGGCAGCAGAGCTGCTGCAGCCACCGTGGGTAGAAAATCTCGTGTGCCCGAGCGGCTCCACCCCGGACGATGGCGAGCGCGGCCTCGGGAGCAGGGGAGGCACTGAGGTGAACTTTTCCCCTGCAAGGGAATGGGCAGAGGATCACTCAGAGCCAGGCTGGGGTTTGAGCCGGGCACACTGACCCCACAGGGCTTCCTGTTCCATAATGAACAACCCCTGTGATGAGCCCAGGCAGGTGCACTCTCCCCAGACAGATGCACACACCCTCTTAGAGTTGCTGTGCATTTTTTTGCATGCTCTCAAGAAGAGATGTGTTCCTGCAGACAAATACATGCCTGGTGTACTCCAGTGCTGAAGCAGTATCAATCAGGCCCAGGATGCACAGTGTGACAGACACATTTCTCCTCTGCATGATGAGCTCATGGCGCAGTGAGCCGAAGAATCCATCCAGTGCAAACTTGGTGGCAGAATAAGAAGTGGTGAAGGGAGTGGGCATTCTCCCTGGAAAGGGGAAAGAGAGAATGGAAAACACCAGGAAACTGGGTGTAAGGAGGATCCATGGAGAGGGAATCTGGGAAAAGATGCAGCATTTGCTATACTGTATCAACTCATGTTCAGGTGAGTCTCCCTTTATATATTAGTACACATATTATTATATTATTATATCTTTACTATAATATTGTTATATACTATGAAAAGCACAGTTTGTGTTTAGGAGTTGAACAGAGAAATATGAACAGTACACATGAACAGTACTGGGAACCATGGCTTCCACTTCAGGTAAAGTCACCAACCTGTGAGGGAAGAAACAACCACCAGAGCACCTCTGTTCTTCTCCAGGGTGGGAAGAGCTGCTGTTGCAAGAGCCACGTAACTCAAAAAATTCACCTGGAACAATAAATGTAGACATGGAAGAAGGTAGAGGGTTTGAAAGCATGAGCCAAGAAAGTCTGTAATAGAGTGGTCAGAAATGGAAAGGAGCGTGGTTTGGAATTGTCTTTTCAAACAGCAAGTGAGAAAAATCACCTCTAAAGATGGGGACAAACATTGCATCCAGGAGTCTTTCGGATTCCAGAAAAAGCAGTGAAGAAGATTCAGAGCAAAGGTTATTCCTGGGCTTTAACATATTGTCACAATAACAATTGTCAGATTTCCTGACAAGATATAATTAGCTGTCCCTGCTTTATGCTATTCTTTACTCTGCAACCCCTACCAAAGACACTGAGTCTCAGTCTGATCCCCTTTTAAGTTTCTTTTGACTGAATTCAGACTACAATGAAGGACAAAATTCAGCATATCTTCAGAGCTTGACTGCTCTCTTAAGTTATAAGAATTTCTTACCTACATTCCTAAGTTCCCACTCTCCAGCAAAAAGCCTCCTTCCAAAATGAAACTAGTATGACCCACCTGAATGAAGAAGACTGAATCAAGAAAACAGCTCTTCATTTCCATGGCCCCAAAACCTGGCACCAGGGTGATTCTACAGGAAAACTCTAAATCTGTGAATAGAGACTCAAATGGCAGACACCATTTCAAACAACTTTGTGTTCTGCAATTGTGCACTTGCCATAGACCTGTAGGAAGTGCTGGCTGCTCACTTACAGACCTTCCTCAATTAAACAAAACTGCCTGGAACTGCCCATCAATCCTAAACCCCTGGGCTAAAGGGAGGTAAGAAGGACAGAAGGAAGAAGTCTAAAGTTCTTCCCAAACATTCCTCTTCACAAATGTACAACATCTGAGCAAAACACCTCTCTAGCAACAAAGCCTCCAAACTGCTTGACTTCAAACAGGAATAAAGTAAAAGGATTGTTCTCAACCATTGCCACAGACTTGGATTTGCCTTGGAGCTTCCCAAAGCTGTCCCAGGAGATGCCAGGCTCACCCAGTTCCAGGTGAGCTGGGAAGCCTCACCTGCATGAGCCAGCGGGTGTATTCCACATCTCCAGTCCACTCCTGGAAACGGTTTGTGCCGATGTGGTTCAACACGAGGTAATCCAGGCCCCCTTGGACAGCAGGAAGAACAGTCACACAAGGGGCCCATCCCCTCACCATCAACCAGGGCCAGGAGGGCTGAACCACTCCTTCAAAAGGCTGGGAAGTACTTTACTATGAAGACAGATTAAATGTACCCATCTGGGAGCAACTCTGACTGCTCCTCAGGAGTAGAACTGAAAGGAAAACTGACAACAACTCTCTGAAATGTTGTTTCAGCATGATTCAGGCTCAGAACTTAGTTCTGGTGGTACATCTATGTCCTTAACACCTTTCTCAGTTCAGGGAACTGAAGCAGGAAGCTCCTGCTAGAATGAGAACTGTGCACACAGCTGAAAGCCAAAGAGATGCCCAGGATGCTTACCCAGCTTTTGGACAGCAAACTGAACCACCTTTTCAGGCTCTGAAGGGGAAGACATATCTGCAGGGATATAAAATACTTTCTTTGCTCCAAGTGTCAGGCATTTCTCCATCACCTTGAAAAAGAACACAAAGATTAAACTATTTGGAAAAAGAATAGGGGAAATGTGCATCATAAAGCACACACCACAGTCAGTGAGAGTCAGTTCTGGACATAGACACACTTTAATTTAAAATCCACTGCTGTTTGGGCTGGAGAGCTCATTCTGCATCCAGACTTTGAATCTGCATCCTGCAAAGAGTTACCTCTAACTGTCTGCTTAAACGATCTACTTTGGGACAGGATCAAGATTCACTGGGAAAAAAACAATCTTCTTCAGGAGAAATCTTCTGGAACAAGGGTTATGCTTTACATTAAGTTCTTCTCTTTTTACCAAACTAACTGGAAAAGAATTCATCTTTCATAATTCCTTTGCTATGCTGAGTGTGTGAATGTGCCTGGCAATTATATGCACTTTTAGCTATTTGCTGAAATAATGCCTTCCAGTCATTAGGAACTATTATTATGCTCACTGTCCCCAATTCACCTTTTGCACCATTTCACAGTGAAGAACTTTCCTTGGAAGTCACACATCCCCACAGTTAAAGAGTTACCCTTTCTAAATATTATCCCTTTTCATAATGTACAGATGAAGAAGTCTCATCTGTTTGAGTTGGTGAAAAAGGCATTTAACCTACAAAAGGTCTTGAGTTTTTAACAAAACAGCTACAAATAGAACAATTTGGACTCTGAAAAGCTGCACAATATTGCACAGGAGTTGTAGTTCATGGAGAATCTAAAATTGAAGATGACCCATAAGGATCATGAAATCCAAATCCCTGCTCCTCACAGAACTCCTTCAAACCAAACCATATCACTAAGAATGTGGCCCAGATATTCCTTGAACTCTGACAGACTTGGTGCCATGACCACTTCTCCCTGGGGAATTTACTCCAGTGACTGGTCACCCTCTCAGTGGAGAACATTTTCCTAATGTCCAACCTGAACTTTCCCTGATGCAGCTTCACACCATCCCCTCATACAATTAAATGTTCTGGCAGTTAAAAGCTCAGGCACTGCATCTTCTTGTACAGGCCAACTTGTCTTCTGGGTTTATGCTTAACAGTTCCGAAATAAAATTTATCATGCTGACAACTAATTTTTTTTGTTGGTTTGGTAAAAGCCTGAATCTCTCATGTCTTCCCCCATAAAAGGGCAAGGTTCTTACCTTCTGCAGCACAGCTTCCCTTCTGGCAGTCAACACAATTTCAGCACCAAATCTGGCATAGTGATATGCTATTTGCTCTCCAATCCCAGCACTGGCTCCAGTCACAAGAACACGGGCACCAGACAGGCTCTCTTTTTTTATGGGAAAGAGGATAAAAGATACAGAAGTAAGTGAAGAAAGCAGCAGAGGAGCTGCCCTTAACTACTGGCAGAGCTTTAAAGAAGAAAGATGCACCTAAGTGCTCAAAATTCTTGGTGCTTCTCCAAAACTGGAAGAGGCAGGACTGATGATGCAATGACATGCCAGCTAGCTGTGTCACAGAGCCTTTGCTAGACCAAAATCTTTCAAGAACCAAGTTGTTTTTCACCTTCTAAGAAGCTGTACAACATAAACCAGAAACCAGGCTATGTGCCTTCTGCATATCATTTACTCTTTGCCATCAGTCTGGAGACACCTCAGCCCTCTTGTGCACACTATAGAGATGACTCTTGACACCAAGGAATTTACAACCAAAACATAAAAAGAGCAAGGCAGTAGCAAAGTGCCATTTTCCCCCCACAGAGACAGCAGGATCCCTGCTCTTAGACCATTTTGTCTTCCTCTTTGTTTCTTTTTGTTTCTGGGAATGAAACATTGCTTTGGGGCCACCAACTCTTGTAAGACTATGGGCAGGAATGAGACCATCAGTCAAAGTTTGGAAATTCAACCTCTTCCCTTGTGTGACTTACACTTCAGCTTGAAATCATCCCCCTGGTGAGCCTACCTGGGTTAAAGTCATCTCCCCAGAAGAAAGCTATGAGCCCAGCTACAACCCCTGTAGCACAAAGCACTTTTCCAATTGGCTTCATATCCCTCCAAGCTGTGAGGAACAAAGTGAAGTCTTGAAGCTGAGCACTTCAGCCAAAATAATACAGTGCTCTCCTTCCTCTGATGCCCGGAGCCAACCTGCGAGAGGCACGTAAAGGCTTTTGTAGAACCGAGAGCCCACCTGAGGGGTCTCTCCCCTGGGAGCCACAGCCACCTTGGTCAAGAATAAAAAGGATCTTTTACCGGCAATTCCCACAGAATCTGCACTCAGAGCCAGCCTCCACACACCGCGAGCCTACAGGAGGACGAAAACCCCTCGTGTCTAATCTTAGAGATCTCTTAATTCATTAGACTGATAACAGTTGGCAGCAGTGACCCCAAAGCAGCCGGATCTCGGGAGGGGGGCGGCGGCAGAGCCCATAGGACGGAGCCTTGTCTGGATGAGACGAGCAGCGGGATAAGCTGCTCTGCCACCAACCACGCTGCGACACGGAGCGACAAAACGAGCGGTGGGGACAGCGACACAAAGGCTCAGGAGCCGCGCCTGGCCCCTCATACCCTCAGCCCTGCCTGGCCCCTCACGCCCCTCACACCCTCAGCCCTGCCCGGCCCCTCAGCCCTGCCCGGCCCCTCACGCCCCTCACGCCCTCAGCCCTGCCCGGCCCCTCAGCCCTGCCCGGCCCCTCACGCCCCTCACACCCTCAGCCCTGCCCGGCCCCTCACGCCCCTCACACCCTCGGCCCTGCCCGGCCCCTCACGCCCCTGCCCGGCCCCTCGGCCCTGCCCGGCCCCTCGGCCCTGCCCGGCCCCTCACGCCCCTGCCCGGCCCCTCACGCTCCTGCCCGGCCCCTCGGCCCTGCCCGGCCCCTCACGCCCCTGCCCGGCCCCTCAGCCCTGCCCGGCCCCTCACGCTCCTGCCCGGCCCCTCGGCCCTGCCCGGCCCCTCACGCTCCTGCCCGGCCCCTCGGCCCTGCCCGGCCCCTCGGCCCTGCCCGGCCCCTCACGCCCCTCACACCCTCAGCCCTGCCCGGCCCCTCGGCCCTGCCCGGCCCCTCAGCCCTGCCCGGCCCCTCACGCCCCTCACGGCGGCGGCGCGGGCGGGGCCGCGCGGGCACGTGACGGTCCCGGTCCCGGCCCCGCCGCCGCCATGGCCGCCCGCCTGCTCCCCGCCGTCAAGTGAGTCCCACGGGCCCTGCCCGCCCGGCCCCCGCCCTCCCGCACCCTCCGCATGGCGTTTCCCCCCCGTACTCCCCGCCCGGCCAGCGCCTCACGCCGCTCCCGGTGCCTCAGTGCTCCCCGGCTGTCCCCGGCCCGTCCCCAGGCCCTGTCCCTCGGCTCTGCTCGCCTCGCTCCGCGCCCTTGGCCTCGCCTGCCCCCGCGGCCGGCAGCTCCCCGTGTGTGTCTGCACACGCCGGGCAGGGCTCTGCCGCTGGCTGGGGGCGAGCATGGACACGTAACAAAAGATCGGGAATAGCGCGGTGCTCGGAGCTGGGCGTACACCCACAGCGAGGGAGTGCGGAACGGTATCCTTGGGGGCGGACAGTGCATTTCAGCAGGGAAATCCCTTTTCCCCGAAGTGCATGTGAATACGCGACTTAAAAATTTAGTTCTCTCTTGTCAGCTCTTGTATCTGCCTTAAGTCCCACTACTGCAGTACCGCTGTCTGCCAAGGTTTGGGTTGTCCCCTTGTACAATAGGTTTTGCTGTTTTTTTAAAGGGATAACACCTCTCTGCCCTGTAAGTCTGGGAAAATCAGTCACCTCAAATCTTATTTACAATAAAAATGCCGATAAAGGTCAAATATTCTCTTCCCCTTCCCTTTGGTAGGTTGCCATCACAGCTGTAAAAACTGGTGGCTGCACATCATGCAGGGAAACTTTAAAAGCCTTGGCAATGCAAACACCATGGCCAGGTGTTCACTGGACTGTAATGAGCTTAACAAGATATTGGTGTCTGTCAGATTTGTTAGATAAATGTCAGATTTATCATTATCATGGATGGCTTGGCCACTGCAAAATCCCTTAGTTGCTTTTAGCAGGGATTGCAGGGATATGCCAGTGATTCTCAGGCTTTAAAAGTGGCAGATGCTCTTGAGGTACTTAACACTTTCCCATTTTTTATATTGAGAACCATCACTGATAAAATGTGAATTAAGTGTAATTTCAAGGGGCTGACAGGGAATAGTTGTCCTAGGAAGGCAAGGAACATAGACAGGTATTTTTCTGCTGATTTTTGCCTGCAGCAAGACAAGAGATTTCTTTATCAATTCCCTCTTTTTGGCAGCCACAACCACTGAGAGAGATGCACTGATGGTCAGAACACGAACTGAATTGTTCTGCTTTCAATTCTTTCAGGTTTCTGATCAAAGGAGGCCTGGCTGGAGCAGCTGTGTATGTGGCATATGACCAGGGGCTGCTGGGCAGTGGCACAGAAGGTGCTGAAGCGTTCAAAAAAGCTCAAGAAACGCTGCCTCCAGCTATCCAAGAGTGGACAAATTACCTGGGCTGGGAGGTAAGGGCTGCTCAGGTGATCCCTGCAGCACAGAAACCTCCTCTGAATGAGGAAGAGAGAATATGGGGGTGATATTCTGATTCCAGTGAGGCTGGCAGGAGTTGAAACTGGATTTCATGTCGAAGAGGATTGAAATAGAAGGTGAATAAAGTTCTAAATTTGGGGCAGAGACATTGCTCACACATGTTATTTCAAAGGAGAGGAGTAACCAGCCTATGCATGGTCAAGAAAGGGATTGCAAACATGCTCTGGGAGGAATTTCACTGTATAGTGGTATGTCTAAGCTTCTTCTGGAAGATCCTACATGTTTTCAAGAAATAACAATGAAAATATTATCCTCCCAATTTCTTAAATTGCTAACAGTTCATCAGGTTGAATTTAAATTGCCTGAAGAGGCTCCTCCTCTATGAGTAGTTCTTAGTTTTTAAAATCCTCAGAAAAGAAGAGGCCTTTGCTTTAAGCTTGAGAAGCATTTTTCCTATTACAGACAACTATAAACTAACAGCCATGGAGATGTTTTTTTCAGGAGAACCTAAATGATATGTTCTACCTTTTGCACCTATTTTATATTGCAGGAAAGAGTAAAGCCCATGTCTGGTCCCTTTAGAGGCTTACAGAGAGTAAGCACCCAAGTATTTTTGAGATCTGAGGTCAAGAGACATTGACAAGGTGATGTGAATTCCAAGTGAAACTCCTTGAGTGCTGATATTTTGTCTCTCTCTTTCTTTCTAGCTCCCACCCACTCCAAAATTTGATTTTTCCCTCTCTGACTCCTGGAATAAAGGTAAAATAAATGCTCACTGAGTCTGAACTCAGTCTTTGGCTTTTCAGAAGGGATGAGCATTCCCATTGTTATTAGAATTTTAGACATTTTTCTTTGAAGGCCAAAGCATGTTATAAATACCTGGTAATTTATAGTTTTTATGGTGCAGCAAAGAGTCTTCATGTAATTGTGGGGACACACAATCCACAAATAACTGACATGTCCTGCATCATCCATAGAGTCTGTGGCAAGGCCAGAAATAAAACAGGACTTAAAGAACTGAATTGCATCTTATAATTGTCTTAACTCATGTACAGACCCTGAAGTTGGAATTTCTGGGTCACAAATGCTCAGGGCTTAAAGAGATCTATAATGGAGGTGTTGGAAATTGGGAAATTTGGCTTGAATGATGGTGATCTTGGGGTAATTCTCTGCTTTCCTTGCAGGAGTGCACACAGCTATGTCTGCCCTGTCTGTAGCTCCCACCAGGGCCTGTGAATACACAGTGGAAGGTTGGAAATACGTGAAGGATCTTGTGAAATGAACCCGTTCTCCAGGGATCAGGATTCTCTCAGTCCACCCCTCTGGAGGGCAGCTCGGCCATGTAAGGGCTACAATAAAAGACTTTGGAACTCCCATTTGTATTTTGGGTTGGTTTTAGCCTGCAGAGTGGAATAATGGATTTGACTTAGCAATGATCCAAAGCTCCAGGAATCACAGATCAGTTGTGATGAAGTGATGGCCATGTGCTGAGGAACAGCTTCTGTTCTAAAGCTTGGAAACGAAATAGATTATTCTGAAGCTGAATTAATCTTGAGGGTGAATGCCATCTAATTCAAACCAAGCCAACAAAAGTTCAAACAAAATCAAAAATCCAAGGTAAAAGATGGCCTTGGATGATTATACAAGCACAGGGGAGAACAACTGGACAAAGTTTATCTGAATAAAACCTTTTGTTAGCTTGCACTATGACCCAGGTGGCAGACTCTGCATATTTTCATTTTAACATGGATGAAAACTTTCATGAGTTCACTTTTTCAGTCACAGCCCAGGCAAATGTAAGGAGCACTAGTGGCCTATTTTACTATTGTAAAATAAAGTTATAAATCAATCGTGTTTTTAACACTTTTGGCTAGGACTGTTATAATTACAGAATGAGCCACAACACAGCTGCCAAAACAGGGAACAGCAGGAGGGGAAAGTAGGATGAGTCCTTACTTAAGTCAGGAAGCAAATTTAAAACACGAGGATGAAGAAGGATTTGCAGTTTTGTTTCCTTTTTAAACAAATAGATACATGATGAAGCCAACTGCCCAGAGATTTCAGAGGATTTGGCTAAGATGCAAATGGCTTTAAAAAGTGCTTAAGTTAATTCCTGAAGGATGGGTCCATCAGCAGCTCTTAAACCTGATGGTGCAGATGGAAGCTTCAAGCTCAGTAAACCTTGGAGTTGTGTCCTGCAGGTGTCAGATGCTTCACTGCACCCCAGGACCCAGATAACCTCTATTAATGCCCCATTTCTTCTCTAACTTTCCATGTCCACTGCTTTTGAAGCAGCACAACTTTGGTCAAAGGTCTACCCCCACTTCTCACCAGGCCAAACCTCCTACTAATGAAATTCTGACATTCATCTAGAGAGCTCTCTCTGGCTTTTGCTACAAACCAAATGTAACCACTTTGAGCAAAGCACACCATGTACAAACAGAATACTGCACCTCTGGCATGCTCAGAACTTGAGTTCTCCATGCTTTTCAGGATCTTCTGTACCACTTCTTTGCCCTTTGATGATTGCTCTGCAAAGCTCTGTCATTGTAATACGCTTTCTACATTGATGAATGAAAAGGTATCTTCAGGCAACTCATAAAAAACCCTTCTCTAAAGATGAAAAAAACCCAGTGACCCTACCAATGCCAAGTGACAGCGTTTTTTTTCCTCTTGGCATCATAAAAGCCATTTTAAGGTAAGGCTAAGGTCATGCTCCAGAAGTCTGCACAAAAACAAATTTCAGCTTGGATATGACAAAGCAACAGATCATTTGCACCAATCTCGATCATGTCAGTTCCTCAACACAAAATTATGCCAAAGCACAGCCAGTGGCTGCTTCTAAGGAAATTACAGATTGCTAGGTAAAATCTCTGGGCTGTAAGACTGGTGAAGTTTTGGACTACCCTGATGTATCAGAAGCCAAATAAAGTGGTCCTGACAGGCACCTGCAAGAGGGTCACAAGCACCTCTGTGCTGTCTCTTTAAAGCTGTGCTGCTATCACAGAATATAATTCCTTTCTCGCACATTATATTGCACATGACACCAGATGAAAAGAATTCTTCACCACATGCCCTACAAGCTCCTGTGGCAGTTTTGCAGTGGCAGGTCCTTTGACAGCTGTGATCCACTAAGGTTCTGTCACAGTGGCACATGGTTCCATGGTTGGTAACTGACAGCTCTGAGGTAAAACAGGATTTCACTATTTCTGGGAGTGCAAAGGGACACCTGTAAGGCATTTTGACGATTCATCTTTGAAACAAAGTTATGGTTTAACACATAGCTAAAGAAATCTGTTTGACAGGGACTGCTGAAACAAACCCAAGTAACTGTAAACTGGTGTTTATTTATGGAAAATGGAATGCTTCATTAACAAACATTTTAAATGGGATATGAACAACACCTTACAAAACAAATGAGTTCACATTGGATTGAGTGACATAATATGGCAGCAGCTTAAAAAAAATTACACTTACAGTAGCCCATAAGTTACAATTAATGGTAACCCTGGGTAACAGATTTGTTTCACTTGCCACCTCGCATTAAAAACCAAACACAAATCAGTAGCGACGGTTGAAACGAGGATCGTTCGGTCTGTTTGCCCTTTCCTGGCCAGCAAATCCTTCTCCTTGCATTCCTCCTCCGTGCATGATCTGACTCTGATTGCCACCCTGCATGAAACTGCCACGCCTGGAAAGGGATTCAGGTATTTTAATATTCTCTCATGCTGCTATAGTCAGGTTGCTAGAATGGGTGTTCTTTTTGTTTTCACTCTTCCATAAAAAGCACTACATAAAAACCATGGGGATATTTTATTATTCCTTGACATTTTAAGTAACGAATTCGATAACTGAGACTCCCATAAAATGTTTCTTTGACCAATTTAAATAGAAGAAATGTCCCTTAATAGGAAAACAGACACTTTGCTCCTGTTTAACTTCTTACCCTGACATGCCTCCACGATGCATGACGTGGCCAGGTCTGCCTCTACCGCCACCTAAAAATGTTCAAATACTTCCTTTATATCCACAGCAAGAATTTTACTTTAAGGATAATGCCTGTATTTTCTTCTTTGCACAGCACAACTAAGGAGCTGTGCAAGAACCATACCTTGCCATCTCTCATGATCCCGTCCTATCATCCCTCCATCCACGCTGCTCTGCCAGGAACGATCTTGGTGCCCTTCAAACTTTCGACTGTGATCTCCCCAGTCACGTCCATCCCTGTAAAGACATGAAATCCCCATCTTCTCACATGAGCCAGAGCACATTAAACAGTTTTCATATTTGAATCTAAGTCACAAACTTACTCAAATGCTTTACCAAGGCTCATGTGATTCTTATATTGTTATCTGTTAAATAAAATCTCAGAAGAATCTTCCTGCTCAAACCAACTAAGATGACAAATAAGTAAGATACTGGGGGGAGAACCATTATCCTGAAAATAGCAAGCTTTGATATGAATGTTAGTTAAAATTAATGGAAAACATTATGACTAAGACGTGAAGTTATTCTAAAAAAATCAGGTAATTGAATGTTTTGATGCACAAGGCATCAAAACATTTGCAATCCATCCAACATACTTTTGGTGAAAGCTGGAAAAAAGAAGAACATCTTCCAAAAAGTCTGACATGTGGAAACAGTCCTTAGGTGCACAAGAAGAGGTGTTCTCAGTACTAACCGTGACTGTGGGGGGATCCCTCTGCTCTCACTCATCCTCCTGTCGGAGCCGTAGCTTCCCCAGCTCTCCCGCGAGTCCCGCGAGTGCCGCTCGGGGCCTCCGTGGCGCTCGTCTGGGTAATGCTGGAAGGCACAGAGCTCTTCTTACAGGGCTGCACAGCACACACCTGCTCATTGCTTGGAGCTGCTCAGCTGGAACTACTCCATCTCACAGTCATCTGGGAGGGAAGGGACCTCCTGACATCTCAGGGTCAGACAGGTCCAGGCTTTCCCAGCAGAGTCTCACACTGGGTTTTGAGGATTTTCCCAGCTTAGAGACTTCACAGGCTCTCCATGCAACCTGTTCGTGTTCCCATTTAAAGAGGATTTGAATCCTCTTCAGGTGGAATTGTGTTTCAGTTTGTGCTCACTGACTCTTGTCTTGTTACACCTTATCCACATCCTCCCTCCCATGAGTTATTAATGCACTTCAGTAAGATCAGCCTGGGACTTTGCATTTCCTGCTCTTGAACTTCAGGATATTCCCATCAGCCCAACTCTCCAGCCTATCCAGGTCCCTGCAAACCTCACAGTTAAGGCCACTGAGGATTCTGTGACTCCATAAAATTCATCTGTCACTGCCTGAATGAGCCCTGAAGGTCTTTCTCCCAGCCCTCAAACACAAACATCTCTCCAGTCCAGCTGTTATTGCCATGTAACCTCACAGGCTGAATTTTTACTTTGTACCTTTGCCTCTTCCATGCTGTCTTTTGGAATACTGTATTTTGACACAACTCACTTGCTTTGATTTCTAACTATAGAACAATTATATCTAACTTTTATTATAAACAAGTCTTTGAATTGAATTTCATCTTATTGAAGCAAACAAGAGAATCTGATTATTCCAACCTATTTTGGTAGATATAATTCTCAACTACTGAAATGTAATCTGACACACACAGTATAGAAAACCAGATTATAAGATGTAAAGATATTTCTGTAGCTCTATAAAACAACTCACTTGTCCATCCCGATCTCCCATAATTGTCCTGGATCCATCTCTCCTAGAAACAGACAATTAGAATCAGACAGTGATAGTAAAACACGCAGCAGTCTGTAAAAATCCACCTATCTAACAACACAGATGAAAAATCTTGCTCCCACATAGTGTCATGTTATCCACAAAAAGCATAAACAGCTGGAACACATAGAAAACGTGACATTTTGGATTCCTGGGAAACCCAGTTAGTCCTCAAGTACAAACCAAAATATTCTTGTTAAAATTCTGGGTGCCTACAACATTATTTAGAAGTTTTTCAGAATCCTATGGATATGTGAAACAGCATTGCAAAAACATTCTGACCAAGCCTGCCAGAACCCATGGAACAGTACAATCTTTTCATGGTTTTGGAAGAAAAAGCCCACTAGGTAGCACTTGAAAAGTAAAATGGAAACTAAGCTCACACAGTAAAGGCAGCAAAATGTGACATTAAGTACATATTTTTGTCTTTTGTTTTCAGAGACCAACCTGTCTATTGAATGCTCCTGGTAACGCCCACGATCCCTGTGGTCGAAATCATGGAAGCGATCCTGGCGACTGAAGTCTGAGTGGTACCTGTCGTTCATGGCCATTCGTTTTGCCTCTGGCCAGTACGGATCATCCCTCCTGAAAGGAAGAACAGACTCATTTCAGCCCAGATAATGCCTTTTGATATTGTTCCTCCTTCCAAACCAAAAGACGGGCAATTAAGTTCAAAAGGTGCCTCAGAAACCTGGGCTATTAAACGTGACCATCTCAATGCAAGCAACAACTGCATGGCCTTTTCCAGTCTGGGCAGACAAGACAGAACCTGGCAGTGCCATTTCCCACTGGCTTCATCAGGATTTGGTGGCTTTACCTGCCATCTATGTCATAGGGTCTCCTCATGGCAGAGCGCCGCTCCTGCTCGTAGCGCAGCTGCTCGTGCTGGCGCCGGAGCTCCTCCCTCTCGCGCTGGATCCGGTCCTGCTCCCTCCTCCTCTCGTGCTCGATGTGCATCCGTTCCCTTTCCAGCCTCTCCCTCTCCATCCGTTCCCGTTCCAGGCGCTGCCTTTCTATCTCCAGCCTCTCCCGAGCGATCTCCAGCCTCTCCCTCTCTTCCCGCTCGCGGATGGTCTGGAGGTGCTGCTGCCGCTCCCGGCGCTCGCGGGTGCTGTTGGAACACAGACACAAGTTACTACACAGGCAATGATCCAACAAAGAAAGGAAATTAATAGACTGTTAAAAATTAAAACCACGGTGGCTGCAAACTTGCATCATCCCCTTGAAATTACACATGTGTGGAGGGAAGACATTCAGCGTACACACAAATTTATTTAGAGACTGATCAAATCCCACAGAATCCACCCCTGGGGCAAATACTTCCATATGGTCAGGAGAATGTGAATCCAAATGCCCACAGTTCATTTCTTATACTGAATAATGTATTTGTGAAGAATATTTTATTTCTGTGAAGAATGGCAAGATGGTATGGGGGATAAGCTCAGGAATTTAACAATGAGGGGGAAACTTATTCCTCTTCAATAAAAATAACAAAAGAATTCTCCTCCTGTTCAATCCACCTACTTTTAGGTGAGAAATAAAAGTTTTGTAAAGTGCGGAGAACATGAAATTCAGGTCACAGTTCTAGCAAGGAATTTGAAGGATGGCAATTATCACCTTTAAACATTATGAAACCTATTAAACATATGAAAACAAAGAAAAAGCCCCACCAAAAATAATTAAATGCCTAAATTACATTCAGCAGACACCCATAAAAAAATAACAAAGTTACAGGTGGGGGAAAAAAACCTGAAGGCCTTTTTCTCTCTCTAAACTCTCATTTTATTTTATTAAAAATGAAAATTCTGTCTGTTTTAGGGAAAGAACCCCAAACAATGGCAGTGTTGCTCTTACCGGCGCTGCTCTGCCTCCCTCATTTTTCGCTGTGCTTTGATTTTGTCAAAGGGGACAATCCCCTGTCTCTCTCTGCTCTCTGATTTGCGGTCCTGGCTCTTAACACTCTGCATTTAAAAGAGAAACTTTAATTAAAGGACAACCATCACAAACAATACTCTGAGCTCTGTTTCCATTTGTACAAGTCATATCTCAAAGCTTGGTCCCTGCTTTTTTCCAGAAGCTGTTCTTTTTTACCATTACAGACACCGTATATTAATACAGTAACACCTTGCCCCATTTGTTTGGTAGGATTTGAGTGATGTATCAGCCAAATGAGAAATATTTTACTAATTAAAGCCATGTTATAGAAACTCTTAATTGGACAAACTGGAAAGACAAGTGTGGGTTATACATAGCCTGGCAGGATTCAGGATCTGTTTCTAAGGAAAATGTTTCCCATGCAGAAGCATCACTTACTCTGTCCTTTGATGTAGTGGATGTTTTCACACTAATAACAGGTTCTCCTTTGGATTTATCCATGACCACTGTTCTTTCTGTTCCTTTACTTCCTAAATAAATCAGAAGTGGAAAGAAACAATCAAACTAATGACCTACACCACTCATTGCTATGCCAGAAGTTCTGTTCTCTAAAATGTGAAAATGGGCATTTAACCCTCTCTTCAGAATCAATTATTTCACTCCACCTAATCCAGGTACTTCTTTCAAGGATGGCACAATGTCAGACATCTCCCCTTCCCCTTATTCATTCTGGATTTCCAACTAAGAATCTGAAAAAATCCTAGAACATATCTCTGGAAAGAACTACCTACAATTAACTATTCCTACATCAACATATCTGTATAAAAAAACCAACAGGCAAATTACCTGATTTAATAGTTTTAGGCTGATCTGATGAACCAGGTTTCTGGTCATCTTTATCTTTTTTTTCCTTTTCATCCTTATCTTCTGTCTTTTTAGGATCATCTTTTTGGTCAGATTTCTCATCTCTTTTAGCACCACCAGGTCTGTGGATAGATATTGATACAGATTAGACTAATACAGACTGAGAGAAAAGAAAATTCAAGGGAAATGCCAGCAACAAAGTAGAACTCCAATGTGATGACAATCTTAATTAGACTTCCAAATATTTCCTTCCACAACTTCCTGCACCATAAAACAAGATATTCAGACCATCCTGTGCAGTAGTCAAAAAACATGGCCAGGATTCAGGATCTCAGCTGGAAGCATGAAGTCAAATTCACACCACCATGTGCTTAATGCCCACAAAGTTTCTTACACAACATGACAAGGAACCATTTTTGTCAGGCATCTGGGTGAAATAACAGCAAAAAATTCTCAGCAAGTAGCTGAGAAATTTAACAGAAATTATGCTTCAAGAAGGCAAAGTTCTCAGTGTCTGATTTTCTCTCTTAGTGCCTCTTTCAGCAATGCTAGGGATGAAGAGCACAGTGCTCAAGAGGAACAGGAGCTGGGAACAGATCTTGGACAACTGGTTTAATTGTCTGGGACCTGGAGGAAACCCTATTCCAAGGAGACACAAGGGAATGAAGAAACAGTGACACACACAGATCAAAATTCTCACATGGTCTTTCCTACAGATTTAAGACATGAAAGCCTCACAATCATTACTAAACCTCAAATATGGCTAAATTAAAAGATGTGCTTGAAAATGCAACTTTCCAATGCCTACTTTAAGGCATGCAATAGAAACATTTTAATTTAGGCACTGGACATCAGTTGAAGTCTACTGTGTAGAAAAAACTGAAAAAATCCATGTACTCCTCTTTTTGAAGAAATTCTTACTGTAACTTTACTTTTTCCTGACATCAACACAGACTGAAAAACAGCAGAACACCTTTGGTAGGAGAATTTTTAACACAGTACCTCTCACTGACTGTTTCTCTCTTTGCTTCACTCTCTTTTTTTTCACTTGTCTTCTTCCCAGCGGGTTCATTTTTTGCCTGAAATTTATTTTGCACATCGTCAGCTGAGAATGTGGCCTCGATCATTTGCACAATCTGGTGGGAACTCGGGATCTCTGAGGCCCAGTACTCACTTTTTCCACAGAAATGATCTTGCCATGCAGCTCTGTCTTGTGCAGGTGGGTGATGCACTTGGTGGCCTCCTCGGCTGTGGACATGGTGACAAAGCCGTAGCAGCGAGCGCCGGGACTGCGAGCGTTGGTCACCACCTTGGCCCCCACCACCTTTCCCAAAAAAAACAGGAATTAACTCTCCATGTGACAAGTCCCCAAGGTTAAACAGCAAGAACTACAGGCTCCACTTCTGCTCTTTTTAATTCCTGGCCATTACCATGCAGGAAAGTGCTGGTTTTGAGAGATTAACAAATACAAAAGGAACATTGCTTGGAGCCAACCATATTTCTGTTACCAGTGGAATGCTACAAAAGCTGAACACCAAGAGGTGGGAGCTAAAGATTGAATTATTTTCCAGAGAAAGACCCCAGGGTGACAATAACATTCTTTTAAAGGCATCTAACTTTATATGAACAACAGCACTTTGCTTTAGTATAAAACAGTAAAAACCAATACAAATTTTTAAGCAAATTTCCACATTAATGCTCAGTGCCACCTTCCCTCCAAAAAATGTTTGTATGTCACTGCTGAGGCAGATCAACAATGTTGTCTGCAATCTTTAAACAGGGAGTTCCCCAAAAAACTTGAAAAAGTCACACAAATGGTGTTTATATATGCTCAGATATTCAATACAGCTCACTTTATAATACAGAAATCAATCATATTTCAGGAGTCATGTTTTAAAATACAGCTGAATAAAAGATCTACTTCTGAGCATTTGCTTTATTGCACAAGTACATCTACTACCAGGAAGCTCTGCCTCTGCTAATACCATGAAGAAAATAACAATGTTTAATTTAAATGACTAAATGGTACCATGACATCTATCTAGAGCCAAATACTAGGTTGAAGCTTGTTTAGTTTTTAATTACATTTAAATTGATCTCTATGATCAACATTTTGGGTTACCAGATGGAATTCTAAAGAAATCAGTGGAGGTCTTATCAGTCCCATGACTTTCAAACTCCAAGCTGTGCTACAGTTAATCCATTTTTGTACCAATTTCTAAAGTCATATTTAAATTCCAGAGTATTTTCATCAGTAAAACATCCAATGGCTGATTGTCAGCACATACAATTTCCTTCTACTACAATCTGCTGGTAGTGATCTGTAAAGAGATCTGACAAAATTCCTTCTGATGGCTCTGATATCAGCCTTTTATTGAACTCTTTCAATTTTCCAGCTGGCAGGGAGATTTGACATTTTCTCTGTCCTTAACAGCAACTGCAGGAACTCCCCACATCCCAAACTACTCAAATAAGTGCTTTTCAAAGGAACTGCCAACTCTTGATAAATTAAAATTTAAATTATTAAGGCAATCCTAAGATATTTCCCAGTAATTCTGTCTCAAACATTTACTGTATATTTCACTTAGTCCTAAGGTAATCTTTAATAAGTATTAAATTCACAGCTGACTGAGTCACAACAGGTGAAGATACCATACTGTAGCACACAAGTCTGTGTAAACAGTTACTGATTATTTCAAATAAAGGACCACAAATGAAATTTTGTATTTATTTTTATGTATTCTGAGCAACAGAATAAAAAAACCCCAGTCATTCAGTGTGTACTTCAGTGATTTTTACTTGATATCCCACAATATTTTTAATAATTGGACTCCTTCCATCTTTCAGTGATGAGAGTTTAGTAAGTCTTATTTACACACTTTCAAACAAACCAAACACCAAAACAAAAACAAACCAACAAAAATAACCCCTTACCTTCCCATATTTGCTAAACAGATTCTTCAGATCTGTAGCTCTGGTGGTGGAAGCCAATCCACTCACCCAAAAGTTTCTACCAGAACCGCTAGCACTGCGACCTAGTTGGGAAAACAAACAGAAAAAACCAAAACATACCCCAAATCCTAATTATTGGAATTAATTACTTGAATCATTATGTGAATTAAAACAGAACAGGATTACAAATCTTTAGGTTTTTTTAAAATCACAGAGCAAGTGAAATGCATTGAGTGATATTCTCCTCCCATGATTTGCTTTGCTGAAGGAGCATTTCAAGTCCAAAAATTGGGTGGAACTGTAAGTTTTAATACTGAGGTATATCATTCTTCAAGAAAGCAATGGGATTAGGGCACCTCTGAATTAACTGAGGCCCTTCAAATGTGCCAGGATAGACCCCAGTAATTTACAGAAGACACGAGCCCTACAAGAGTTGTGGGAACTGTGTCTGCACCCCATGTGTGCTCAAGTCTTGCCTTTTTATCTTAAGTCCAAGGGAATGCTGATGGGATGCAGAATTCCTCTCAAGGAAAGCCATTCACCACCAAGAAATGTCTGTTTCTGCCCACACAGATCCACAGTTGGGATATGGAGTCTGACCTCAGCTCCAGGAGTTAGGAAAGACCTGGCTGGCTTTAACCACGCAACAATTATAGAACACCTGGCCAATTCTGCATCTCAGCTACAAAGGTGATCTCATAAATGCTAATGAACTTGCCAAGTCTCAACACCCAACATCAATTAAAGAGTGATTAAAGAGTGAACTGAACTCCCAGGTTCAGTGTTTGCATGAAGCACTTACACAAGGATACTGTTTCCAGTCTCCTTTGAAATGTCTGTACTGTCCCATCAGTCTGGGAAATTCCAAGGCCTCAGGGAATGGGTTTCACTCCAGCTCTCCATTTCCACACTGCTGTTTTGGTTATTTCTTTATGATATATGGAATTTTACAGAACCTCTTTGATTGAGGGAAGCATTTCTCCCAGAACCTTCCCAAAAAACTATTTTATTTGGGTGCCTTTCCATCTTCTACATCCTGATCATTTCAGTCACTGGCACGACTCACTGAGAAGACAGTTATTAATATTTACAGAGGTTTCCTAGGGAAGGATGCAGTGATTTGTATCAATCTCTTACAGAAACACCCAAAAGAGTTTTTTTCATATAAAGACCTGCCAACATTTATCTCAGAAGTGCATGGACAAGGATATGTCATGCAGACAAATACATGGGAGATGCCTTGTCTTGGTGTTTGAAAAAGCTGAGCCAAAGGCTTTGATGCTTTTACTCCACACATTTCTACAATTTAAAAATTACTACCTGCAGTTACTCTGGCACCAGAATCCTGGAGAAAGAATGTGCTTGTTTTTCTCTCTCCTCCTATTTTACAGATGAGTTTTTTTTAAGATTTTTAAAACTATGATAATGTCCTTTTTGGTTAAGGATTGATCAGTCTTAATGTCTCCAGGTTTTGTCCTCTCATAAGACTTTAAAAAGTGCTCCTGCAATGGTTCTGCACTTTTAAGACAAAGAATACTGGGACTTGAAAATATTTAGCTTAGAAACAAGAACCATGCAGGTATTGGGTGCCAACCATCAACAGATGGAGATATTTTTCAGATGTGCATCCATCGACAGCCAAATCCACCATTTAAATAAAAATAGATTTATTTTTCTGCACTCCTGTTGACACAGTTTTCGGAATTACTGCGTGGAATATGGAAAACTCTTCATCCTAAATAAAATCCTTTCATACAGGTGGGCAAATAGCAATGTATGAGTCAGAACTGGCTTGTATATACTATTTTAGGCTCCTTCTGGCTCAGTCACTTAGCTCTGCATGCAGAGACTGTTACATAGTCAAGCAGCTCCTTCTCACCGCTGCTGTTCACGAAGCCAGAACATGAATAAAACAAGTGTTATGGAACACAGCACATCCATTAGAGAGAGGGATGCAGGAGCAAGGTGGTTTCAGACACCCAGTTCCTGAAGGCTGCTCTGAAAGCAAACTCAGTGAAGAGTTTTTTCAGTCCACAAAAATAATACATTCAAGTCCTCAGGTAAAGGACACTATGCACAGAAAACTCCTTGAAATATTCTGAAACAAGGGAAGTTGAGAATACAGACTGGAAGCAAGAGGTAAATTACCCTAATGAGGGAGGTCCAGCAGCCTGTGCAAACAGGTATTACCCAGGATCTCGGAAAAAGCAGTTGACAGGAAAGGGAGTCTGGGTTGTAAAACTCAATTAAAACCAACCCAATTCCTCCTGTCCAGTTGCCAGTCAGACCTCATAATGAGTTTCTTGATTTTTATATGGAGTGCTGGAACTTCCACAATTAAAAGGGCTGAAGTACGTGCCACCAGCATGTAAGAAGAATGCTAAGAGTCAGATCTAAATTTTCTGCCCTGGGCAGGAAAAAGAGAACAAGAGAGGTAGGGTGAGCTGCAAAAACTCAGCTGCCTGGTGTATTAAAAGCAAGAAGTATAAAGGCATCTGACACTGATCAAAATATTTCCTTCTGGTTTATGATACATATTTGCACCATAGATAGGATCTGTGAGGATAAAGATTTAATAAAATCAATGTAATTTCGAGACAGCATTAAGCTGTAATATTTGTGGCATTTAAATATGTGAATACT
Organism: Poecile atricapillus; assembly: GCF_030490865.1. Taxonomy (NCBI): domain Eukaryota; kingdom Metazoa; phylum Chordata; class Aves; order Passeriformes; family Paridae; genus Poecile; species Poecile atricapillus. The sequence continues at coordinate 3,272,681 of NC_081276.1, forward strand.
GGATGCCAAATTACTTCAGCAGAACAGAAGATGGGAAGGAGAATTCCAAGTTTACAGTAAAGCAAACACAATTGCAAAAGTTTCCTGACACACTAACAGCTGTTAGTGGGCATCTCCAGTGCCAAAAAAGACATAATTGCCATGTATTAAAATTGACCTTTAAAAATCAAGATACAAACACAACAGTGCAATGCACATGTTCTGAAAAAATGCATAAAAGGAAAAGACTTATTTTGATGTTAATAAGACAATGCAGAAAGAGGTGAATTTATGCTATTTAACAACTGCATAGATTGCAATCAATTTCTACTGAAATAACCCATCCAAGACAAACAGCTATCAAGCAATCGCTGAAGTTTGACATCTGAAAACAAACATACCTTTCTCATCTTTTGAGATTATCTTTGTATCTCTGTCCTCCTCAACAGGGCTAAAGACAAAACACCACATTACTCAAGTCAGAAAGAAAAGTGACTAAATATAAATTACGAAAAAAAGCTAAAATTAAATACCTACCAGAAAATATGTTGCAAACGAAAACACACCTTTGCATACTGGATTTAAGAAATCTGACAAGAAATAATGAAGTCAGATTCTTAAACAGACTTACATTAAGAAGATGATTACAAATAAGAGTAATTTGGGAAAACAACCTTTGAAGGTTGATGAAGGAAAGAAATCAAACCCACTGCGTTTAAAAAAATAAAAATATCTGCACATGGAGAAATAAAAGAGACCTTTAGGAATAGGCTACAATTTCATCAGTCTCGGAGGCCAATTGAAGGAAACAGCTTATGCGCATCACTTAAGGACCAACGATAAAAGATAGCATCTGGTCTAGAACGGAGAAAAAACAAACCTCTTTTTCTGATCACCGCCCTCACTGGCTGAGGACTCTTTAGTGGCAGGGGAAGATTCCTCTGAATTAGCTTTGTCTTCTGCTCTCTTGCCATCTTCTTTGCTATCTCTGGCTTCGGCACCTGCGCCTTTCTCCGCTGTCTCCCCACTAGAGGCTTCCAGGCCTTGGGAGCGTTTGCTACTCTGATCGCTTAGGGTCTCTACCACTACACCTTCAGAGTCCGGGGCCTCTTCCTCGGGGCTCTGTTCACTTGTCTCCCCTTTTGCTACCACTAAACGCTTTGCTTCCTTCCTTGCCAAAGCTTGGGCCGATTTGCTGTCCAAAGCTAAAGCATCTTCCTCCAGCTGAGCGGCAGCGAGAGCGTCCTCTTCCTCAGCCAGCCTCTTGCCTGGCCCCGCGTTACTGGCTTCCTGCGCACGCGGCCGCTCCGCTTCGGGAGGTTCTTCGTTAAGTAGCTCAGATTTACAAGTTTCCCCCAAAATGTCGAGTATTTTCTCATTTTCTACGGATTTAACAGGAATAGAATGGCACAAGATTTAATCACCAGGGAAATACAGCAATCACAAATGTGGAACTGGCATGGCTGCCACACTAACACCAAGAGAACTGCTAAGCTACACAGAGATTGGAAAACCCTAGTGTACACAGTGTTACACCTACCACGCTAACTGCTCTCTCACACCCTCACAAATCAGCCCTAGCACCTCAACAGGCAAGAAAAATGCCCCCACAGATTTAACAAAAAACTTCGGGCTCAGCCTTCATATTCTTCAGCAAATCGTTCAGCTCTGTTTCTTCTCTAGTTAGCTTCCAGAGTCCGAGATGCTTAACTGAACGTATCAAGGCACTGAGAGTTCAATTTTTAAATTTCTGTGAAATTCTTTTAGCAGAGACAGTCCAACATGAGAACTGGGCATCTTCTGATGGTGCATGAGTGTGTTTGCAGTCCAGAAAGGGTAAAGTATCTGTGTGAAATTTCCATGAAGAAACTCTCTTCTTTCTTCTGTATCCAGTAACTAATCTTTACATTTTAATGCCCTACAATATCTTTGTACTGCTTTCACTGCTCTCTACTTAGTAACAGAGTTAAGGTGTGTGCAATATCACAAGATCTGTTTACAAGTAGAATATTTAGCTTTTAAAACTGTGATTAAACTTCTCTAAATCCATTTATGTAGTTTAACAGGTTTTTAAACCATTTCATTTCACTGGAAGTATTTCAAGCATCACTTCACAGATCTGGGGATATGATTGGGTTTCCAATCTCTATGACCCTGCATGATCTGGATTGTCCATTATAAAAATAATGCAAATTATGTTTGTTTGCTTGGGTTTTTTAATAGTTAATGGTTTAAAAAGTATTAGTTGAAAGGACAGGAATATGTTTTTCTTTAACAGTACCTGGCTCCAAGTGTAGCTTCTCCATTTTCTGTTTAGGAATAAAAGACCACAGAATGAGGGTTTTAAAAAAAGTATTTTCTAACACAGAATAATAACAACTCCCTGTCCAATCCCAAAATTAAAATCTAAACAAATTCATCTACTACATTTTGCTCTTTTTTTCACCATCCACTGGAAATGAGTATTTTATATAGATAACTTTTCTGGCACATTAAAACCAAATCAAACTATTCGCCACAACTCCATTCATTATATTATGAACTCCATTCATTATATTATTATTCAGAATTATAAAGAGACCAATGAAGTATCTTTGTGTACCTCCACACCAACTACAGAGTAAAAAACAAACCCAGCTACTACTTCATATAATTGTGGGAGAGAGAAGAAGTCAGCAGTACAAGACCTTTTTTATCTGCCATATAGTGAAGAAAATCTTGAGAGCTGACTGAAAAGTAGGGAAAAAACCACAGGGCACCCTCAATTCACACACTGTGCTGAGCAAGGTCACAAATGTTTTGGATTCTGTTACAATTTCATATTATGGTCACATTTTCTTTTTTGTAGTATGAGAACTGAGGAAATATTGATAATACAACAGACAGCTATGCAATACAGCTACATTTTCAGTTTACCTTCATTTCAATTAAATCAGAAGAGGAGGCTTCTAAATTGTTTTCAATTTCATCATAATCTTCCTATAAAAGTAAGAAAGGAATGAAAGCATTTCTTACCAAAAGTAGCTTAAGGAGAATACAGCCATATTTAATTTTCCTTTTCAAGAAAACCAGAAATATTTTAAAGTTTTTCACAGATGTCAACTGCTACTTCAGTGGGAACCAAAAATGAGGAGCAATGTGTAAACATACCTGATACTTAAATATTTTTCTCCAATTACTTTTCATTTTAATTTCAACAGGACATTGTCTATTTCAAAGTTATTCTTAGAGTCTTATTTCACTTTTCTGTGGTTACCAAACATTTTTTTCTCACTTTCTCACTTTTTAACTTCAGTTTCTAAATGAAAAAAACAAGTCAGAAATGAAGCTGACTTAAGTTTACACTCTTTCAAACTAAAAAACATATCCCAAAAATCTTTCTTCTTTAAAGAGATGAGAATAAGATGCAACCAAAACTCATTGGTTACATGAGGTTAATTTAAAGAACACCACAAAATTATCAACTCCAGCTTTCTTCTGTTAGGAATTAAAGCTGGTTAATATGGTGGTGGTTATTTGTAGACAAGTACTATCACCAGCTATCCTGGAACCTTAACCTGTTGTAATTTTCTATTAATGGTGTTCATACCCATGAAGGGTTCAGTGTGAGTCCTTCAAGAGCACCACCAGTGCCTGCAGTGAGTAACAAACTCTGAGGAGACCTGGCCCAGGGCTCTCTGTTGTGTCCTGATTGCTCCTGGGGACCCTCCCCAGGCACTGGAACCACTCTCTGACCCAGGGATCTGCCCAGTGAAGGGTCCCCAGAACAGGATGTTGACACTTTGTGGGCCCAATGGTCTTGGCCTTCCTGTGGCACTGACAGATCAATCAAACACAAAGGCCTGGAGAAAATCTCCCTTCTCAGGTGATGGAAGGTAACTGATAAGAAGTTGAAGCAGATATGCAGAAGGCAAGGAAGGAGAATGTGTTCTGCTTGGTGAGTGAACAGCCTAAAATAAATAAAAAAACAAACCCAAAAGGATCCGAAAAGGATAACGTTTGGGGAGTGAATGTGACATATAGATAACCCTGTGCTGTCTGGAAATGACACTGCAAGCTGCTCTCAAAACCAAGTCAAAAGTCTGGCAATGTCAGAACAGAGCAACATAGGAAGTTCTTATTTTATCAAGCTCTATGAGAAAACAGAACAACAAAACTTCCTTAAACTAGAGTAGTATTTCTGCAGAAAAGACATCCAAATTACCTGAGCTGAAAATTTATTTTTCTTTCTCCCCACGTATATAAATACCTGGATAGCTGGGTGTATGCATATATACACCTTAAAACATGTAACACATAAAGGAATACAGAAACTAATACAGCATTTTCAATTCCAGGCTTCTTTCAGAGCAAGCAAAGATGATACTGCAAGGTAAATAAGATGGTGACTTGTCTACTGAGAACACTTCAAGTCTCAAGAATATTTACCATTTATAAGAGTAAGACATGAGAGCTGTGAATGGGAAATAAAATCCAGATCACATTCATGTCCTACAGTCTAGTGGATTGAAAAACCTATTATTATATCTATTATATACTTAAAATCCCTATTAAATATCTTCTGAAAAATTACAAAAATCTCTATTCACTCACCTCATTTTCTGTTAGCTGATCAGGAAGTTCTTTCATTTCTGCTTCAACAGTATCTTTATTATCAGACAAAGAATCAAGAATATTGTCAGGACTATAATCTTCTCCACAGTCTACAGCACTGCTGTTATCTATTTCAGCTTCATCTAATACACTAATATCCATCATGTCAATATCCTGCAACGTATCCAGATTCGCTTCAATATCCTCCTACAGAGACAAAAAGGGTAAATGTGTATTTATTGCAGGTTACATGATGCACATTCTTAGTAACTGCAATCATGATTTCACTTACCTGCCCATCCCTAGAGTTTTCCTCTAGACCATTGTCTTCCACACCTTCTTCTTCTGGCTTTCTTCCTAAAAACAGTATCATTGCAGTGAGATATAGCAATACATTTTGTAATACGTTTAAGCTATGGTGAATTACCCTTTGAACACTTGTTATGACAAGTAATAAAGAGGAAGTTAAGAGTTAAACAAGAGTTAAGAGGCTGATTCAGAAGTCTGGGTGTGTAATTGAGCTCACCTTGCTACTCCACAAAAACAACCAGCAGGAGTATGAATTACAAGCAGCACAGTATTTCCCTAAAGCTAAACTATTTTTCTAAAGCTACAGTCTCATTCCACAACAATTCAATACCTAAAAAGACACAACAGCTACTGGATAATCCCTTTAAAAGTAACACCTTAAGATCGTTACGAAAACACTTCCCTTAATTAAACGGATTTAAGAATTAGTATTCACTTTCAAGATCTTGGACACACAAATGACGTTTATGCACATCTGTCACCCCCAAACTCGTGCTGCTATTCAAAGACAACAGCTCTTTTTCTGTTTCTAGCCACTCTGTTTTTAAACAAGCAACTTAGTAGTCTGTTTCTCATCAGAAAGTATTTTTAAGAACTAGCTATGAGCAACTCAAGTAAGCCACATGTAAAATAGCATGTACAATATTTAATATTTTGAAGCAACATACAGTTAAATATAATTGAAATATAATTGAAATGTAATTACTGAGACTTTCCATGGAGCTTATGCTACAGCTGCTTACTCTGAACCTGTGGTCACAAATACAGAAACACCTGCAATTTACAGTTCTGAAACCTACTAATAAAACACAGGTGTCATATTATCATTGAAGTTATTATTGCTCATTAATGCAAAAGAGTTTTACCATTTTCCACCAGGTAAGAAGAGATTTTTTTTTTTTTAATTAAACTAATTCAACAGGAGAAAGCAAGCTTGTATGCCAAGTTCTAGCACCGTGCAAACAGTAGAACTGCAAGTGTCCAGATGCCTTACCTTTGCTAATTCTTTTTGGCATTCTCTTTGAGGTCAGCTCTGAAGCCACGGGGATTTCGTCAGGATCTCCTCCTTCCTCCTCAATGGCCTGTTGGAGACAGCAGGATGATACCCAGTGCATCATTTGCTGGTGTGAATTTGTACTGGCTTTGGACAGGGCAGTTAATTCTCTTCACAGCAGCTGACAGGGGCTGTGGTTGGAGCTTGTGCTGAGAGCAGTGCTGATAACACAGGGATGTTTTGGGTACTGCTGAGCAGAGCTTACACAGTGACAAGCTTTCCTGCTTCTCACTCTGCCCCACAGTGAGGAGACACAAGAAATTGGGAACAGACACAGCCAGACAGCTGCCCAAAGGGACATTCCAGACCAGAGGGTGTCATGCTCAGCAATAAAACTGGTGGATCCTGGTGGGGCTGCCGTTACTTGGGATCAGCATCGGTTGAGCTGGTTGACAGTAAAGAATTATTTTCTTTCACATTGTTTGATTCTCTTGTGTGCTTTATTAATTCCTTTCATCTATGCTGGCCTTTTGTTTCACCCTTATATTTCTTAAGATTATATACCTGTCTTTATCACAGCCCCACAAGTTTACTTTGCCTTTTACCCTTCCACTTCTAGCTCCCAGCCTGAGTGAGTGGCCATGTGGTGCTTGGCTGCCTGCTAGGGTTTAACCACAACTGCATTTTTAAGGATTTTTCAGAGAGAAACACTGGTGTCTCCCCTAGCTCAAGTCATACAGCCAGGCTGCTGTATCACCTGTCAGAAACACTAATTAGAGGGTGCAACACATCCCCACAGCCAAATTAAGCTACAGCTGGGGAGCAAAGCTCCCTGCTCTGCAGATCAGTACATTAACGGTATAAAACTGGGAGAGACTCTTACAGGAGCTCTTACATGAGTTTTTTTTCTCAATGTGCAGGCCTGTTAGAAGCCATAAAAGGGCCAAGGCTGACTGTTCTGGCCTCATGGAAGTCTGTGGGAATACACTGCAGAGAAGTCGGAGAGATGGAGTCGGGTCAAGTGTGGCGGGGCCAAGCATTAGGGCAGAAACTGATGTACAGAAAGTTCCACCTAAATAGGAGGATAAAATTCTTCACAGTGCGAGTGAGCACGCACTGGACCAGACTGCCCAGGGAGGGTGTGAAGTGTCTCTCACTAAACATATTCAGGAACTGTCTGGACGAAATCCTATACCATGGGCTCTAGGACAAAACGCTGTTAGAGCAGATGACCCACTGCGATCCCTTCGAACTTTACCCATTCTGTCACGGGTATAGAGATAAAGTATCAAAAGAAATAAGAGGAAGGGGCACGTGTGTGTATGCCGGGGGAACGGGACAGTAAATCGGGGAAGGACGTCGGGGTCAGGCAATGAGAGAAAGGTCGGGGCCATCTCATATTCCATCCAGCGCAACCTGAGCCGCGCTCCAGAGCAGCGATGGAGCACGGGCGGAGGAACAGGCGCCCACACCACAGAGCGGTGTCGTGAAACAACGGCTCTACAGCGGCGGGAGCAAAGGGGACAGGCCGGTGCCCAAGAGCAGCCCACGGGTGCCCAGCGGCAGCAGCGAGGCCCCGCTGCCCTCAGAGCCGACCCGCTCCCGGCGCCGGGCCCGGCCCGAGCGCGCACGCGCCGAGAGCGCCACAGACAAAGGACCCGGATGGGCCCACGCCGCTCCCCCCGCCTCCCCCGCCGCGCTTCGCCTCACCTTCCTCAGCCGCTCCATGAGGACGCTCTTGTTGCCGCCGCTGTCCAGGTTACGCCGCTTGAGCTCAGCCCGCAGGTCGATGACTCGCAGCTCGCTCAGCCGCCGGGTTTCAGGTTCCGAACCAAAAGCCGCGGCCCCACTAAGGGATGTGAAATCCCCCAGTCCGGCCGCTGATTGACTCTCCGCCATCAAGGCCCCTTCAATATTTCGCCTCGAGCCCGAACGCGCAGGAGAACACGGCACAACCCAGCAGCGAACCTGGCGATCACGGCACAAAATGGTGGGGAGCGAGACGCGCCGAGGGGAGGGGGAACAAAGCGCGCAGTGCGCAGGCGCGGGCGGGACGGAGCGGTGGGGGGGGCCTGGCGGGAGAATGGCCCCACGCAGGCGCAAGCGCCGTCGCCCGCGTCCAAGGACGGCTCGCGCGCTGTCGCGCATGCGCGGGGGGGCCCGGGGACCGCGAGCCGCGTGACGCCGTCGCCGCTCCGGAGTTGGCGGCGCCGCGGCGCGCGCAGCCTGGCCGGGCCCCGGCGCGCATGCGCGCTGCGCATCCCTCCCTTTCCCGCCCCCTCGCTCTCGCCTGCGCCTCGGGGCTCCTCCATTTTGTGCTGCGGCTGCGGCGCTCCCGCGTTGTTTTCACCCCGCCTTGCCCTGCGTGCTCGAATCGAAACCACGGCCCATGGCTGAGAGTCACTCACCGGCCGGGCTGGGGGAGTCTGCGTCCCTGGCCGGGCCTGGCGCCCCCGGTTCAGAGTCTGAAAGCCGGCGGCGGCCGCTGAGCGAGCTGCGCGTGATAGACCTGCGGGCCGAGCTCAGGCACCGCAACTTGGACAGCGGCGGCAACAAGAGCGTCCTCATGGAGCGGCTGAGGAAGGTGAGGGCGGGCGGGCGCGCTGGGGCTGCCTCAGGGGTGGGTTTAGCGGCTGCGATCCCGGCTCGGCGGGCACCGCTGAGGAAAATGGCGCTAAAGAGCGCCGGGGCCCGCCGGGATCGGTGCGAGCGTTCGGTGCCCGGCGAGGCCGGGCCTGCACCGGGCCGTCCCAGGCTGGCGCCGCTGTCACGAAGTGTCACCGAGGCCCGCTCCGATTGCAGCGCTCGGAGTCTGCCGTGGCGCTCGGCCCGGGTATTTCCAGCTTCGTGCACCGCAATCTTCCTCTGTTCTCTGAGTTCCTGGGTTTACAGTTCTGTGCGCTGTCTGTCGGGCTTTTTGCTGCGTGCTGATGTTTTTCTGGCGATCTAGCTGGTGTCCTGTTCGCTGTATCCTCATCGTAACGTCTCGTGTGTTAATAGCATGCACAACTCCTTCTCTGAGCTGCTGCTTGCTGTGTCCCAGAGCCGAGGTTTTTCTCTGTCACAACAACCCGTGTGTCTGTGCACAAGTCACAAATGCTGTAGGATTGGCTTTTTTTTTGCTGACTGCTTTCCTGAAACCTTACACCAACATGTTACTGCCTTCTGCCTGCTTCTTGCTTTGGTCTGGTGGTTTTTCGTTTGTGTATCCAAGTTGCTGATTCATGGTTTGGAATTTTTCAGCCTCTGGTGTTCAGCTCTTAAACTCAATGAAAGTGTACAAATGAAATTTTTTACATCTGTTTTTACATCTGTCCTCCTCTTTTGCCCTTACTAGGCTATTGAGGAGGAAGGAGGGAATCCTGATGAAATTCCAGTGGTTTCAGAAAATATCATGAAGAAAACTCCCAAAAGAAGCAGCAAAGGTACTGGGCAGTTAAGAGAGATTTTCCACCTTATCATCCTTGAGTGTTCAAGCAACTGTACTCATGAAATTCAACCTTTGTAATCTTTTTTGTGTTACTGGTACTCTTCCCTGCATTTGTGTTCAGGGTTCTCTGCACATATATCCCCTGTTGATATAATATTAAACTTAGTAGTTATTTATTCAGAGAATTTCATGTGATTTAATAGGGCAGGAAATGTTGAAGGATCTCTTGGTTTGTTCTCAGTTCCCTGAAATTTGTATTAAGAATTACCATGTAACATTGAAACAGTGTCAGTGGTTTTAATACTTTTTTTTTTTTTTTTTTTGTGTAGAAATGCAGAGTTTCTAGCCTGGAAATTCTGGAATGTTATGCTTCACAGCTAATAACAGTTGTGATTTTCTTCCCAGAAGACAAGTTTTTAATCAGTTTCTGGAGTTAGATATGTTTTCAAGGCCTTGGTTTTTGTAGTGGTGAGACAGTCTTACATAATCCTTATTTTCATCCTTATTAGCACAATTTGATCTTATTTTGTAAGCAGATAGTGTTTAAAATTTTGCATTGGTGCTGAGAAAAATAACTAGTTTAGATAGAGTATTTTCATTACTAGATCTGGTTTGCACTAAGTGTAAATATGTGACATGAAACTTGACTATTTTGCCAGCTAATTTGTTTGATTTTTGTCATTACATCTGATTTGGAGTGACAGTGCAATTGCTTGCAGGCTAAAATGTGAAATCTTGACCAGATAGAGGGCAAATGTCACAACTCTGGGTGAAAGAGGTCTTTTTAATCATATTATTTTTAAAGTGTCAGAAAAAAACCTGATGTCCATTACAGCACTTTTAGTGTTGGGATGGACATGGATGAAATGTTCCTCTTGGCTCTAAAAGCCCTTTCACTTTCCAGTTGTAATGTGCTTGTAGTTTTTGAGGAAAATAAAGTTCATAAAAGATCAAACAGCTGCTTAGCTCTGAGTTTGAGGAGTTGCTCTTTGGTGCTGAAGCTGGTGTAGTGTTTTCAGTAATGCCAGTTGGGATAATTCACATCCAGCTGGTGGCAGAGCGCTGTAGTAAAACTCACAGGTAGAGTGGGGTTTTTTCATTATTTTGTGCTGTGTTTTGTTTGGTTGGGTTTTTTTTCTCTTCTAGTAAATGTCTGTAAAGAAATGAAAGGTTGAAGTAATAAATTGCTGCAATCTGAGCTGAGCCAAATGTTCTGGGGAGGTCACAGAGCTTGAGCTCCTGCCAGGTGTTGGACTCTGGAGTGTTTGTCACTTACTGGGGTGGTAACAAACAGTCGTGGGAAACGGGAAAAACTGAAGAGAATACCAACTCTGGTGAAAAAGTAAAGCTTGAAGGGTACAAGTGTAATTCCTGCTTTCATTCTAATGATGATAATATTGTTAGGACGTAGACCAGACGAAGAGGGAGTGGAAGATAATGGCCTGGAGGAGGATTCTGGAGATGGACAGGTACAGAGGGCTGGGTTTGGAGGGCACTGATGGCAGATGGCTCTCAAGTCACCCTGGCTGTGACATGTGCTTTTTTTCTTTTCACAGGACGATATTGAAGCAAGTTTGGATAACTTGCAGGATATTGACATGATGGATATTAGTGTGTTAGATGAAGCTGAAATAGATAATGGCAATGCAGTAGATTGTGGAGATGATTACAGTGCCCATAATATTCTTGACTCGCTGTCTGATAGTAGAGAAAATGCTGATGCAGAAGTGAAAGAACTTCCAGATCAGCCTACAGAGTATGCTGTAGGTAACTTGGAGGCATCCCCACAATTTTCAGAAATTAAAGAAGAATCAAGAGAAATACCAATAGTGATGGTATGCATCTCTAATGTGTGTGGAATCAGGGTTTTCTTTTCTAAGTTTTATTTATTTCTAAATTATATAGCAAAATGGTGGCTAAAGAGTACTTGGGAAATTTGGGACTGTACTGGTTCTTATGGTCGTTGCTTTTCTTTTTACATATTTGTGGAAATATGAGTCTTAATTTTAAAAACACTTAAATGTTGTTTGTACATATGTGATTGTATAAATAGCAGTTTGCAGAGCATTTGTAATCATGCTTTGAACTCTGCTTAATTTTATTAAGTATAATATATATGTATTATTCTTATTTTCACATCTTTATTGTAGAGAACGTGTGAGGCATACAAATAGTATAGCTTACTTTCTTCTCAACCAAACAGCACCATTCAGGGAATCAATTTCAAGGTTATTTTTCTGCTAAGATTGGGTCTTGCAGTTATTCATTTGCTGAAAGTATTTTTGTGTTGGCTTTCTGTGTTCATCTGGCTGTTGACACTGGCTAGAGGACAATCCCTTCCCCTAAAATCAAGTGTTTTATCTCCTGAAATATGCAAGAAAACATTTGAAAAAAGTTATTTCTGCTCCATCTAATGGGGGAATGTTGCTCTTTGTTGTGTGTTCACATGAGCTTCTAAAGTTGTGTGGTTCTTTTCTAAAGTTGCAGAAATAAGCTTATCCCCAGGCATATCCCTGTCTTACACAAATCAAATGGAAATACTCAGAAAAAAGGGGTGTTTTTTTGAGTGAGTAAATGTCTTGAGGCCAGGTCAGCTCCCATGATCTGCTTTCATCAGTGAAGGAAATTATTATCAAGTCCTGTAGGTTTTTTGGGTCTGTATTGTTGCTGTAAATGACAGGGATACAAATCAGAGAAATTTTAGTGTTGGAATCCCTATCCTTAAAAGATTTTTGCGAGCTGACCATCATAGTGAAGAGATAATGAGAGAGCTTATTCAGTCAGTGGGGATCAGGAAGAGTCTTGGGGATTATCACTCAGTTTTTACCATTATTGGTTGCTTTAGATACTGGATGTGTTTGCTGGATAACAGCTGTCAGTGCAAATACAAATCTTCAGTTTCTCATTCAGGTTTCACTCACAATATTCCTTTGTAGGTAACAAGATGTCTCCCATTTATTTTTTAAAGGTAGAGTTTGAAGATGTTGGGAACAGTTTAGATGCTTCTTCATCAGATTTAACCGTAATAAAGGTAAATGGTAGCCAGTTTTTCTTTACAAACAAAAAAAAGCATAAAATACACTATATAATACTGTATGTTGAAACAGTATGTGTACAGTGGGTGCATTCTTACTTTGCAAAGAATAGGAACTACTGCTTTTTAATTTATTCATGAGGACACATATTTCTTTATCAGGTCATACCTATAATATATATAATTATGACATATGTGTGATACTGAGTTTGGTGGTAGATTGAATCCCTTTTATGTGATGGAAATACCAGCTCAGTGCCTTGCATTAACTTCCATTAAAAATGTACATATCCCACGGTGAGAAGAAAGCTGCAGCTGTCTATTCCTGAAATGCTGGCCTTGTTTCCAGAGCATTCCTGGTAGGTTAAGAACACCATTTCCAGGTGAAGCTGGTGTTTCTGTTGATCTTGTTTTCAGAAAAGAGACTTCAAAAAATACAGGGTAGAGAAGGATAACAGATAACATGAAGATAAACTTTCCTCTGTGCTACTTACATGTACTGATTTATTTACCCATGTGAATGTGTACCATGTGTTCAACAGGTGGCTGTATTTCAGAGGTGTTAAAGTTTTCACAGACTTCATGAAACCTTGAGGATGTTAAAAACTCACTTTAAACCTTCTTCTGAGAAATTTATTTAAAGTTCAATGTTCTCAAAGCTGAAATAGGCTAAATTATAGTAATGCTCTCACTAAATACTCTCCTGTAATGGGTGGTTAAGAGATGTCATTCAGAATAGCATCTTCCATATGAAATAGTGATATTTCTCATTTTTAAAATCTTTTTCACTACAGGAACTTGAAGAGTTACCTTTGGAGCCAGGTACTGTTTGTTTTTGTTTGGTTTACTTTGATTTTTTTTTTTTTTTTTAATGAAAAAAAATCCTGGGCATTTTAAGAGTTTCATTCTTCATTTAGGCTTTTTGCGTCCCTGTTTGGTTTCTTTGGTTCTTTTTTTTAATGCATTACTGTAGTGTACGTTATTATGGTGGAAAATCCAGGTCATGCAGGGTCATAGAGATTGGAAACCCAGTCATATCACCAGATCTGTGAATAATCACCCTTGGAAAACGTGTTTAATGCCATGAAATGGTTCCCTAGAACTGTTACTGCAGAGCAAAGTTAAGGAACGAGCCTTAAAGATGTAAAGGTTCTGAAAACAGATCTTGTGATATCACACTGTACAGTGGTTCTGTGAATAAATATAAATACAGGAGTGTAGGCAGTGCAAAGCTCTGGTGCAGAACAGAAATTAAAGAGTGACTGGACGTCGGAAGAAGGAACATGCTGCCGTCACAGGAATTTGCTACAGATCCCACTCGCTTTCTGGACTGCAAACACATTCAGAACCATCAGAAGATGCCCAGTTCTCATGTTGGACTGTCTCTGCTAAAAGAACTTCACAGAAATTTGGAAAATTGAACTCTCAGTGCCTTGATACGTTCAGTTAAGCATCTCGGACTCTGGAAGCTAACTAGAGAAGAAACAGAGCTGAACGATTTGCTGAAGAATATGAAGGCTGAGCCCGAAGTTTTTTGTTAAATCTGTGGGGGCATTTTTCTTGCCTGTTGAGGTGCTAGGGCTGATTTGTGAGGGTGTGAGAGAGCAGTTAGCGTGGTAGGTGTAACACTGTGTACACTAGGGTTTTCCAATCTCTGTGTAGCTTAGCAGTTCTCTTGGTGTTAGTGTGGCAGCCATGCCAGTTCCACATTTGTGATTGCTGTATTTCCCTGGTGATTAAATCTTGTGCCATTCTATTCCTGTTAAATCCGTAGAAAATGAGAAAATACTCGACATTTTGGGGGAAACTTGTAAATCTGAGCTACTTAACGAAGAACCTCCCGAAGCGGAGCGGCCGCGTGCGCAGGAAGCCAGTAACGCGGGGCCAGGCAAGAGGCTGGCTGAGGAAGAGGACGCTCTCGCTGCCGCTCAGCTGGAGGAAGATGCTTTAGCTTTGGACAGCAAATCGGCCCAAGCTTTGGCAAGGAAGGAAGCAAAGCGTTTAGTGGTAGCAAAAGGGGAGACAAGTGAACAGAGCCCCGAGGAAGAGGCCCCGGACTCTGAAGGTGTAGTGGTAGAGACCCTAAGCGATCAGAGTAGCAAACGCTCCCAAGGCCTGGAAGCCTCTAGTGGGGAGACAGCGGAGAAAGGCGCAGGTGCCGAAGCCAGAGATAGCAAAGAAGATGGCAAGAGAGCAGAAGACAAAGCTAATTCAGAGGAATCTTCCCCTGCCACTAAAGAGTCCTCAGCCAGTGAGGGCGGTGATCAGAAAAAGAGGTTTGTTTTTTCTCCGTTCTAGACCAGATGCTATCTTTTATCGTTGGTCCTTAAGTGATGCGCATAAGCTGTTTCCTTCAATTGGCCTCCGAGACTGATGAAATTGTAGCCTATTCCTAAAGGTCTCTTTTATTTCTCCATGTGCAGATATTTTTATTTTTTTAAACGCAGTGGGTTTGATTTCTTTCCTTCATCAACCTTCAAAGGTTGTTTTCCCCAAATTACTCTTATTTCTGTCATCTGCAAAAGAGAATTGTCCGTTTAGGGGTACAAATCCCTATTTCCTGTCACTCTTCTAGAAATTTGCCAATAATAGTGTTTATTTTGGAACTAATTTACTGGTAGGTATCCAATTTTAGTTGTGCTGTCTAGAATTAATGTTTTTTTTGCATATGATCTCTTGAGTAATGTGGTGTTTTATCTTTAGCGCTGTTGAAGACAAAGATGCAAAGGCAATCGCAAAAGATGAGAAAGGTAAGTGTATGTTTGGGGTTTTTGGGGGTTTTTTATGTACAGAAGACCTGGAGTAAAACAGAGGACTGTTAATTCAGGGAACTCTCAATGCAGTTGTAGCACCTCCCTTCAAAATATAACTTTAAAATATAATTTCCTTGTGACTTCTGGACCATCGTTAACAATGTTGGGTTTGTTTTAAATAAGAAGTCTTTTGTGAATTAACATTTGCTACTTTGTAATTCTCCTAAAACTGATTGAAGTATAGGAAGAAAATCTGGCTACAAACACATTAAGGCTGTTCAAATGCACATGAACTGTGGATTTCAGATGTTCATTTTTGCAGTGTGGGCATTTGCAGTGTGTAGCCTGCAAATTGTTTTTAAGAATGAATGGAAGAGGTAGAATTAAAATTGCTGTGGAAGAGTTTTATGAAGGAAGAATGGGGGGGTTTTAAGACTCTTTAATTTTGCATTGCTGCATTTGTGTTTTACATGGTCTTTTATGTTTGGCTTTTTTGTACCCCAGGCCGTGTGGGGAGTGGTTCTGGCAGAAATTTGTGGGTTAGTGGCCTTTCCTCCTCTACTAGGGCTACGGACTTGAAGAATCTTTTCAGCAAGTATGGAAAGGTACGTGGTGGATATGTAAATTAACAAACCATTCTGTCAGTTTAAAAGGCTGACTGTAAATTTAGCTCTTATTTTCCCTAATGAATAACTGGGCAGGCTGAGTTCTTAACTTTGTGTTCTTTGGAAACTCTGTATCTGAAAGGAGCACAGTTCAATAAAGAAGATTTAAATGGAGGGGTGGGAGTGGAGAAGGAGTGTGCAGAGAATACCTGTGAGAATGAGGCAATTCTTGCCAGGAGAGACTGGTAGATCATCATGTAGTAGCCTAGATATGTCTTGAGTATCCAGCAATAGTTAATTCTTTTTTAAACTATTCCATTTCAAAGGGCATCCTCTGGAGAAATACAGTCTTTGAGGACAGGCTTCCACTCATTTTACAGTGCCTGCTAAGATACAGGAGTAGAAGTTGTGGAAGGGAACTCTCTGTGGGACCATCTCCCCTTCTGCCAAATACTTTTCTGAATGTAATATTAAATGTTTATGTCACTTAAGTGCCACTGCCTGTCAGAGATTGTCATCTGTGGGTACAGATGTCCTGTAAGGAAAGAGAAAGTGGTAGTAGTTTTGGTGATTCCATTTTATTTTGGTTTTTACAATCCCACTCTCCCTTCTCTGTGTATATCTGCCTTAAGCTCCTGACCTGCTCAGCAACTTTAAGATGAATTTTCTGAGCTGCATTATTGAAGATGTCCCTGTGACAGGGGATTGATTGAACTAAATGGCTTTTAAAAGTCCTTTCCCATCCAAATCTTCTAAGAAATGGTGATTAAGTTAGAATTTATTTAGTGACAGACCTGCAAACACAGAATATTTGGTTTTTCCCCCAAGGTGGTTGGTGCAAAAGTGGTGACAAATGCTCGCAGTCCTGGTGCTCGCTGCTATGGCTTTGTGACAATGTCAACATCTGAGGAGGCCACCAAGTGTATTAATCACCTCCACAGAACAGAGCTGCATGGTAAAATGATTTCTGTGGAAAAGGTAAGGAGTGATTATTTTGTGGCAGTTTAATGAAAATAAAAGCATGCAATTTTAATATCTGTCTCTGACTGTGTAATTATTTCTGCCTGAATTTCTAGGCAAAAAATGAACCAGCAGGAAAAAAGCCTTCGGACAAAAAGGAAGGTGAAACAAGGAAGGAAAAAGACAGGCACCATTCTGCAGAGTCCAAATCTGAGAAGTAAAGTGTTGTTTTGTATTTTTTGATATTTAAAAACCTCTCATTTCAATTACAGCCAGGTGACCAAGTTGAACAGCAACTGTAATAAATTGATTTAATGTTTCATCCTGCATTTGAAATAGTAATAATGCTTGGAAAGTTGTTGTTTTCCAGTAGTAAGAGCATCTTAACTGGTCCTCTGTTCAGAAATACAAAGCCTCTTCAGTGTTAGCATAAAAACTTGTTAGCCATATCAGGAGATACTGAATCAAATTATTTTTAGGTAAACCATTATTTTTACCAGTTATTTGTCATCTGATCTTACTCTGTCTTGGACTCTTCTTTTAACTGATAAATATTTCTCGGATTTAGTCTGTCTTTCTGGTAGACTGACTCTGTTGTTAGTGAGTGATACT
Source organism: Poecile atricapillus (assembly GCF_030490865.1). NCBI lineage: Eukaryota > Metazoa > Chordata > Aves > Passeriformes > Paridae > Poecile > Poecile atricapillus. Next base: position 3,289,950 of record NC_081276.1, read on the forward strand.
TCCAACACTGGTTTTTCAAGTGCTTTGTTGCTTTTGAAAGAGGCATTTTGCTTTCCTGCTCTTTGTAGGTCTGTTGGTATTAAGAAGGAGGAGAAGATCGACAGAAAAGATGATGCTAAGAAATCAGAAAAAGATGAAAAAGAAGGAAAAGAAAAGGATGAACAAAAGACTTCTGATAGATCCAGGGCAAGCAAATCAGGTGATGCTGGCTGTCTTTCAGAAATGTTTTCAAGGATACTTGTATATTATTAGATGTGATTGATAATTCAGTAAAAAGAAGCTTTCTTAGTAAAACTGACACAAACCTCAGAAAACACCTTGAAAACTTTAAATGTATTTTCTAGTAATTTATAACAGAGTTTACATAATTTTTATGAAACTGTCACTGGGTTTAGACCTGACACTGTGGTTCTGTGTCCTTTTGTTTTGTTTTTTTTAAAAACTATGGCTAAGGATATATTTTGTGGACAGGAGAATTAAATTAAATTTGTGTTGTTTTAGCTGTCATCCCTGCCAGAAAATACTGCTGTAATTTTGTGATAAATTTACTGCCCACATCCTCCAGTTGGCAAATTCTTGTCAAGACCCTTAAATCATAAATAAGTTCCATATATTATTAAAAAACTTTTTACTATTTAGTGTCTTCACAGTTTTGAATCTTGGAAGAATTGTTGAATGTCTTTTGTACCACTTATTTTTGCTCTATTTTGTTTTCCAGCAAGTCGAGGAACCGAAAGGACAGTGGTAATGGATAAATCTAAAGGAGAGCCAGTTATTAGTGTGAAAACCTCTGCATCAAAAGAGAGGGTAAGGCCAACATCCAGAGAAGCTTTTGTGTAAAACTAGGTGTCAAATAGATTTATGTGCTCAGAGATGAAGGGTTTTTAGCCTTGCATATTGGTACAATTATCCTTTTATCACTTTCTGGAAAGCACATTAGGGTTTTAATGATGTGGTAGATGGAAAATGATTCTGTTTCACCTTCTTTATACTTTTTCACTGCTGACCTAGTGGAAGAAGTCGAGTTGCAATATGAAAATGGTGTTAGGATGATGTGTTTCCCTGCGCTTGGAATGTTACTGGTGTGTGTTGTTTGAAATCAGTGCAAGTCAGGTTGTGTTCTCTTAGTATTTACTTGTAATATTTAGAAGTTCTAATCAAATTCGGGGTACTTTTCCCTGGAATTCCACTGCTGTTTACCTCTGGGGAAGGTATAGTAGCCTGTTCTGTTCAGGTTGACATAGTGGAGGTATTTGCCTAGGACTTTTAGCTGGAAATGCACCGTGTTCAGCTCATGCATTGTTCTGATTCATCTCAGAGCACAAAAAGCCAGGACCGCAAATCGGAGAGCAAAGAAAAGCAGGATATTTTATCATTTGATAAAATCAAGGAGCAGCGAGAACGGGAACGGCAGAGGCAGAGGGAGAGAGAAATCAGGGAAACAGAGAGGCGACGGTGAGTTCCCAGTTCCTCCAAACTTTAAATGGCATTTTTTACTCCCTTACCTGCTTTGTGTTTTGAGCAGGCTGCAAAGCAGTGCTGTGCTGACCCTCCAACAATGATATCTCAGATTGATTTCATACTAATTACTGCTAGAACAGACATAATGCCAAGTGATGGAGGCTTTTACTGCTGAAATCAGTGTTCTCATGAGACTTCTGTAGGTGCTTTCAGGCTTTGTGTTCCACTTGACTGGATTTGAATTTCCTTCATTTTTTTTCCCAGAAGCTTGTAAATACTTTTTCTATGTCAGATTTCTGTCTTAGGACATGCTGTGCTCTCTGAAAGCTTTTTCAGACCTGACTTAAGAGTAGATACTGTGTTACTTATGCAGAATTCTCACCTTTGCTTCTGTCATTTGTATGGAGTTTTTCATTTTCCCCTAAGCTGTTCCTTAATTGGGAAGAAGGGGGAGAGCATAGAAACTTTATTTAAAAAAAAAAAGGTAAAACCAAACAAGAAACCCCACCCAAAACAAAGAAGCAGTAAAGCTTGGGCTGAAGATTCTCAATTAAAAACCAAGTATCTCTTTTAAATTAGAGAGAGAGAGAGAAGAGACCGGGAGCAGCGCCTGGCAGCCATTCATGAGCGGGATGAGAGACAGAGGCTCCAGAGGGAGCGGGAACGGCTGGAATTCCAAAGGCAGCGCCTGGACAGAGAACGCTTGGAGAGGGAGAGGTTGGAGAGGGAAAGGATGCACATAGAGCAGGAAAGGAGACGGGAACAGGAGCGAATCCAGAGGGAGAGGGAAGAGCTGCGACGCCAGCAGGAGCAGCTGCGCTACGAGCAGGAGCGGAGATCTGCCATGAGGAGACCTTATGATCCTGACAGCAGGTGAGGAGCAGGGCAGTGGAGCTCCAAACTCCTCTGGGAGCCTGTGAAAACGGGGAGCACCCTGGATAAGGCAGTTGTGGGAGCTCACAGCTGGAAGACTCTTTACGTGCTGCTTCTAACACTAATAGCAATTTGAAGAAGAGCAAATGTTATGCTTGTACACTTGCACTGTTCTGCTCTACTCTTACTTTCCAAAGAGGGATGTCCAAGAGTAGAAACTCAGTGTATCAACTCTTAAGGACTAGTGGGAAAGATACTCATTCTCTTTTCATGTCAGCACGTGCTGAAATTAAGCTGGTTTTGGTAAACCAAATTTTCTCTGAAGCCAAAACACAACTCCTGCTTAACACACGTAGATTTTTAATGACTGGGTTGAATGAGGTTTGAGAGAGCAGGGAAGGGGAGATGGTTCTGGGATGGCTGCTGATGTGCCCCCGTGTGCAGGCGAGATGATCCGTACTGGCCCGAGGCGAAGCGGCTGGCGCTGGAGGATCGCTACCACTCGGACTTTGGGCGGCAGGATCGCTTCCACGACTTCGACCACAGGGACCGCGGCCGCTACCAGGATCACTGCTTGGACAGGTTGGCAGGGCACTGGCTCTTCTTCTTCCTATGCCTTCAGGGAAATTTGGTGGTTTTTTGTGGCTTGAATGGTGTCAGCAGAGTAAAAGACTCTGCTGCATTTCTCATATCTAATTTCACACGTGCTTGCGATCCTTTTTTTTCCGTGGGTTAGGGACATACCAGAAAGAGGCTGCATAAAGATTATAAGCAAAGTCCTAGTGTAGTCTGCCATGATGCTGATGGAGATAGGACAACTTCTCTCAAGTTTCTCTCTGCTTTATGAAGCCCTCAAGATTTAGCCATTTCCTTTTGCTTTAAAACTTTCCCTATTTTCATCTTTGCAGCCTGGCTAATGCAGGTTTTTAATGCCACAGAATGGAAAAATATTTTCTGCATGGTACCATTGAGACTTCCATTTGCTCTCAAAGGATCTCTGGTGAAAACTGTACTCTTTGTTTTTGCTTGTAACTCATTTCTGACAGTGGTAGGTTCGCCCAGTATTCTCCCTTGGTACCACTGAGTACCTGGCCATCCTCAGTGGTGCCTTTTTTACCCACACTGTTACTTTGATCTCTTTTTATGCTATGAAACAAGAACTCTTTTGAGTTATCCTGCCACTGAACATTAGCGTCCAGATTTACAGCCTAACAAAGGTTAACTTTTCATGTGTTACTTCATGCAGATGGTGGAATTATCATTACTGTGTTGATTCAACTGAAACTTTTCTTTTTTGTTCCAGGAGAGACTGTACAAGGGGAATTCCAGATCGAGACGGGCAGGTGCGTTACAACCAAATTACTGCTTTAGTTAGAAACCAGAACAAGCTGACCCTAAAGCAGAAAGGGCACTCTGCACACAGCACAAACACAATCATTTCAGCTGAGATGTTTAAGCAAAGCTAATTTTGTGTGCTAATGAGCATAGAATGAGTTATTAGGTTACCTGCTTGCTGGGCTGGTAGCCTCAGATACAGGCAAGGGGAAACCTCTGAGTGATGGGAGCATTTTTTTAGGCTGGTATGTGGCAGTAAAAGCTTTTGCTTGACCATCTTAGGTGTTAGGAGGGAGCTGCTGTGCTGACTAAGCTGGCAAAGGATGTCTTCTGTCACATCTAAATAAAACAACTGGTGCCATAATGAAACAAGACTGTAAAAGGACAGGTGTGAAAATCAATGCCACAACAGGGTTCAAAACCTTTCATTTCTGCAGAGAGGTAGAAAGTAGGCAGATGTTCTATGTAAAAATTAAAAATCTGAAGCCAAGAATGTAAACCTTAAAAAACCTTACCAAACAAAAAAGATCTCTGCCACCAGAGAACAGCATGGAATCAATGTCAATAAACAAAATAAATGCCTGGAGTGAACCATGCCCAACAATGGAACCTGTAAAAAATGAGACAGCTACATTTTTTTTTTCTGACAGCTCATAGAAAGACAACATCCAAAAAGCCAAATTTTTTTCAATCTTAGAAGAAAACTTGTGTTGGTTTTTAACATAACTGTGTCCTGTTTGCCTTTCAGCACTACCCAGATGATCGGCACGGGGGGCCTGACCGTCACTCCCGGGACTCCTGGGGTGGCTACAGCTCTGACAGAAGGATGAGTGAGGGAAGAGGGATCCCCCCACAAACCCGGTTAGTGCCTGGCAAATCAGGGAAGTGATTGGGGGCTCTTCACATTTCCTCAGTGAACCTTTGAAGGGTGACAGCAGAAGCAGCTTGACAAGTGTGAATCCTCTCTCCAGATCTTTGAGCGTATGGAGGAGCAGGAATTGCCACGTGTAGCTCCCACATGCCTGGGGAGAGTGAAGCTCTGTAGTGAGGAAAGAGCTGCTCAGTTAGCTCAGCTCTTGACTGTGGTTCTCCTGTAATAACTTTCATTTCTACAGATGAGATTTAGAGATGCCCCAGTAAGGCCTATGCAAGTCTCATTCATGGCCAGTGGTCAGGTTTTAAAGGAAATTGAGTGAGAAGTGTCTGCAGTGGAGGGGGTAGAGGACTGGGACTCACCTGGAATCGTGGTTTCCCTTTAAACCAGTTAATCAAGCTGGGCATATTCCAGCTGCATAATTTTCAGACAGAGGAGTGGCAGCCAACGAATTGATCCATGCCCAAGTATTTCAATATCCTTGATGTCTCTGGATCAAAAAAGACAAGATTTGTTGTGTGAAGGATGCTGTTCAGCAAGTGTCTCTCATTGTTTCTCTTTGACCAGTTCTGATTGCAGTGATTGGGTGGCTACAGCTACAGCTTGATTAACCATTTAACACACTTTGGCATGGGGTATGGTGTTTGGCTTTACCCTGTGCTGCTCAGTGGGTAGGGGACATACCTAGAAGATGTTCTTTTATTTTTTTAAGAGATGGACGTGACTGGGGAGATCATGGTCGAAAGTTAGAGGGGCATCAAGATCGTACATGGCAGGGAAATGTGGATGGAGGAGTGATGGGACGGGATCATGAGAGATGGCAAGGTACACTTGCTGCTTACCAGTGTGATCGTGGTTTTTTTCTGTGAATTACTGCTGCTGAACCTTCTAGTGGTAGTTAAATTACTGAGAAAGCAAATGAAATTCTGGGAACAAGGTGACATTTTTATTAAGGAAACACAAAAGCCTGTATTTTTCTTTTTTTTTCTTTTTTTTTCTTTTCTTTTTTTGTCTTTTTTTTTTCTTTTTTTTTGTCTTTTTTCCCTTTTTTTCTCTTTTTGAATTAGGTGGTGATAGAAGCATGCCTGGTCAATCAGGACCAGGCCATGGGATGACTCGAGGAGGAACGTCAGGGTAAGAAGCTCTGCCAGAATACTTGCAATATTTTTATCTAATAGTTTGATCCATATAAAGGAAAAAAAAATCCAAAACATACCTTCAACTTCTACTGGATTGGAACGGGGTGGGGTGGAAAAAAGCCCAGCAAAATTAAAGAAGCATCTCTCAGAGCATGAAGTTGCCTGGGCCAACGTGTGTGGCGTTGTTTGCAGGCGTGGAGGCTTCACTGCAGCCGGGAGCCAGGGCCAGGTGCTGCAGGGCAGTGGGATCCCAGGTGTGTTTGCAGGCCCAGAGAGGACAACCAGACTGAGTGAGCCCCGCTTCAGCCGCCGCTACTGACGGCGCTCGCTGTACATTGATGTATTTTGGTTTTGTTTTTTTTTTTTTAATTGCCACGTGACAGTGGTCGTGAGTTTTATTAACCAGGGTCACCTTGAGTTTGTGATTTAAAAAAAAAAAAAAAATATTAGCAAGACTGCTGCTGCACTGTAGCCAAATACTGTGTCAACTTGGTTTGGGGTTTGTTGGTTTTGGTTTGGTTTTTTTTTTTGTTTGTTTGTTTGTAATGAACATGGTGTTGGTCAAGCATCACTTTTAAGTTTCTGCAAGTGAAACATTCCATTTTTAAAAATAATAAAATCGGTTTATGGCTACTGTTTTTATTTTGTTGCTGGAGTCTTTGGCAACCTCATGAGAGGTGTAAAAGTCATTAAAGAGAAAATCTGCTTTTAGCACTGTGAGATTTGAAGAGAAGTGACACCTTTGTGACAGTGTGGATGTGGAGAGGCCTGTCAGACTCTGCCTGTCCTTAATGATTTCCTTTGTGCCATTAAGTTTGAGTATTCTTTCTACATTTCCATTTTAGTTTTGTGTCATTACGGGAGTAGAAGGAGGAGGAAGAAAAAGGAGGAGGAAGAAGGAAATCCTGGGAGAAAGGGGGAAGGAGAGAGAGGAGAAAGAAGAAGGAAGGAGGCTTGAAAAGTAGGAACTAGTTCAGTCTAGGCATCGGTGCTCACCTTGTTCACCTCCCTCTGATGCTGATAGCTTTCTCTGCTCATTGCTTTGCATCTTCCACATAAAAACCTAAAAGCCAAACATGAAAATACTCTCAGGGTCAGAAGTTACATCTTCTCCCCCCTCAGCAGCACCACAAACAGCTGGGGGCCACAGGTGGGGCAGAGAGGGGATGCTGAGGAGAGGAGGATGCAGGAGAGCCCAAGAACAGGTGTCCCCTGGGGCGGTGCTCACATGTTTGGGGTGTTATAACAGTCATAAAATTTCAATTCCTCCCTCTCTTCCCTCTGTCCTATTTTTATTTCTTCCATCCACCTCTGGCTTCCCATCCCTATGTTTTAATTCCTCCCTTTAAAACTTCTTATTCTTACACATACTGAAAAATAATATCAATTTACATAATTACTGAGGGTTATTTCCAAATAAACCTCTTCATCTACTGTATTACGTACAGAATGTTGGAAGGTAAGGAATTCTGAGTACTGAAATGTACAGCTCTTAAACATACAAATATAACTTCTGTAGCTACATAAAAATTAAATGTAAAGGCCTTGAAAATGTAAGAAAATAGGTTCTGTAAGGAGGAAATAGAGGTTTCTGTATTTATGTTTTCCTGTCTCAGATTTTGGATGGGTGAGGAACTGCAGGTTCTGAGGGCTCACTGGTGCCGCCACCTGGGTCAGGGTGGTACTGCAGGGCAGGAGCAGGCACGGTGACATCAGGGACTCACTGGTGTCCCCAACCCAGTGACATCAGGGACTCACTGGTGTCCCCAGCACGGTGACATCAGGGACTCACTGGTGTCCCCAGCAGTGACATCAGGGACTCACTGGTGTCCCCAGCACAGGAACATCGGGACTCACCGGTGTCCCCAGCACAGTGACATCAGGGACTCACTGGTGTCCCCAGCACGGTGACACCGGGGCTCACTGGTGTCCCCAGCACGGTGACATCAGGGACTCACTGGTGTCCCCAGCACAGTGACATCAGGGACTCACTGGTGTCCCCAGCACGGTGACATCAGGGACTCACCGGTGTCCCCAGCCCAGTGACATCAGGGACTCACTGGTGTCCCCAGCACGGTGACATCAGGGACTCACCGGTGTCCCCAACCCAGTGACATCAGGGACTCACTGGTGTCCCCAGCACGGTGACATCAGGGACTCACTGGTGTCCCTAGCACGGTGACATCAGGGACTCACTGGTGTCCCCAGCACAGTGACATCAAGGACTCACTGGTGTCCCCAGCCCAGTGACATCAGGGACTCACTGGTGTCCCCAGCAAGGTGACATCAGGGACTCACTGGTGTCCCCAGCACGGTGACATCAGGGACTCACTGGTGTCCCCAGCCCAGTGACATCAGGGACTCACTGGTGTCCCCAGCACGGTGACACCGGGACTCACTGGTGTCCCCAGCCCAGGGACACCGGGACTCACTGGTGTCCCCAGCCCAGTGACATCAGGGACTCACTGGTGTCCCCAGCACAGGAACATTGGGACTCACCGGTGTCCCCAGCACGGTGACACCGGGACTCACTGGTGTCCCCAGCACAGGAACATCAGGACTCACTGGTGTCCCCAGCACGGTGACATCAGGGACTCACTGGTGTCCCCAGCACAGGAACATTGGGACTCACCGGTGTCCCCAGCCCAGTGACATCAGGGACTCACTGGTGTCCCCAGCCCAGTGACATCAGGGACTCACTGGTGTCCCCAGCACAGTGACATCAGGGACTCACTGGTGTCCCCAGCACGGTGACATCAGGGACTCACTGGTGTCCCCAGCACAGTGACACTGGGGCTCACTGGTGTCCCCAGCAAGGTGACATCAGGGACTCACTGGTGTCCCCAGCCCAGCCCAGGTTTATCCACAAAATGCCCCAAAACCCATCTCAACTCCTGGCACAAGGCTGGAAGGAGTCCCAGGAGCTGGAAGTCACCAGAGTGGTGATTCCATAAGGGATCCCAGCAGGATCCACAGGGACCCGAGTGACATCCAGAACTTCACTGAACAACAGCTGAACAGGAAAACAACACAGAAAAAGTTTGTTTGCTGAAGGGCAGGATTCCACACAGGAAGGAGTGTGGGGTTGGTTTGGGTTTTTTGGGAAACTCACCCATTTTCCCATCAGCTTATAGAAATCCAACATGAAAATAAGCTGGGTGCCCCTTGGGTACTCACATGAGAATTCATCACCTGTCACTTCAGGGTTAACAAATTGTTTCACTGCCCCAGAACATCACCACAAAGAGATTTCAGAATTATTTTTAACAGCTCACAGCACAACCCAGAAATTTAAGCCTTGGAAAAACAAAACTTTCCCTTTATTTATATTGCACCTGTTTCACAAAGAGCTACATGGCAGAAGTTCCTTCTGCTGCAAAATGCTGCATCAGAAAAAAATGGGTTTGAACACAGATTAGAATGGAACACTGAGCTTTGGAAATAATCATGAGTTGACCCCAAAATACCAGCACTATTTTTACAAATCACTGTGCACTTACAAAGCCTAAGTCTTGCCTCAATTTTATTTAGCATTCAGTTATTTAAAAACCACAAACATTTTACCAGATGATAAAGACACTCTTACCACCTCTGGGTACTAAAATGGAACCTGCAGGGGGAATATTTTTAAGCTGTCTTGGAAAGGCACCAAATACTCCTTGGAACTACCAACAGAACACCCACGTGGAGTGGGGAGAGACTGGTTTTTTTATTTCCACAACTACCCAGGACTCCTTGGGGAAGAATTTTTTCAATGTTGTGATGTATTTATGTGTAAAAATGCGTAGTGGAAATCAAAACACCTCAAGGGAGTCCGGTGCCTGTGCTCTAACCCTGGTTACAGCATTCCTGTGAGGCATCACCCACAGCAAAACATCCACCCAGCTCCTCACCAGTGGCCTTCATGACACTCCCAAAGCTTCCTGTGAGGAATAAACCCAAACCAGCCCCCTTGGCTTTGATTTAATAACAGGTTCATGGTACACAATTGTGTTGATTTTGGCCTCTTTATTCCAGTGTTTCTGTACTTTCTACAGACCTGTGCACAAACACGCTGCTCATTTACAAACCGGCTCAAAACAAACATCTCACTTGGCCAAACAAAAACCTTGCAGAGGTCCAAGATTAAAATGTTCATTACAGCAGTGTCAGGAAGTTCCTTTCCTCCCTGAATGTGGGCAATATTGCTTAAGGACTGGGATTTGGGATCCAGCAAAACCACCCCGTGTAAGCGACTCACCGACGGTTCTAATTCCACCTTGCACCACACCCTGCTGCCCACAGAGCTGGGCTGGAGGAGCAGGAGCTCTCCAGGGAAGAGAATCATTCTCTGGGCCCTAAATTATCCCCATTATCCCCATGGGATAACCTCATTTTGGGCCAGTCCCTACAAGCACAGGAGTTTTGTTTCAGAGACAAGAGTGAGGCCACAGGCCCAGACTGGAATTTGGGGCAGTTCTGAACAGGAAACCCTCAGCTGATGCCAAGACTACAGAGAAAGCTGAGCTTAAAAAGCTTAAAAGCTGCTGTGGTAAATGTGCAGGGCAAGGCTTACTCTGAACACATGTGCCAGAAAAGGTTTAGTTATGTTCTTTAAAAGGAAACAAATCTGAACATATTTAATAAAGCCTCTGCTCTGGTTTTTATTTACTCCACGTAGCAGCTGAGGTTGTAGGAACATGTCACAGCAGCAGACACAGCAGAGGATGTGGACAGATAACTCAGAGTATGCCTGGACATCTCTGGGGCTCCCACTGCCACTTTTTTCTGGTATTTTATCCCCTGTGATGTAGAGAAGAATAATCTCCATTTTCTAAAAGGGAAACTGAGGCACAAAGATCACAATTCAGCATTTGCAGGAATTTAACAGGTCACAGCTGCTCCCTTTGAAAGCAGTGGAGAACTTCAGCCCCTCTTGAAAATCTCAGCCTGAACCTCTCACCCTCAAATCAGTCTCTTGCAAAGTCAGCACCTAATCTAAATCCAGAGTCCACCAAATCCTTGTTACTTGCAGGTAAAAGCATTGAAATGTTGGGCTGTGAGCCCTAGAAATACACATTTGGCACTTTCTCTGTATTAAAAAGAAATAATTATACATACATTAATACTGGAACAGACAAAAGAAATTTCATCTGAAGGAAAGATTTCCTCATGACCTTGTTCACCCAGGTTAGGGACACATTTATTTAGATTTTCTACCAAAAGCCCAAGTTCTCAGCTGGCATGAACAGACTGAACTCCAGTGAAGGAAGTTCTGCTCACACACAGCAGCAGCATTTTTAACTCATCTCTGAAGTTTCAGAAGGACCATTTCCTCTTTTGGACTCTCTGGTGGAAGGCTGTTCATGTAACTACCACCCCAGCAGCCAAAAGAATAAGATCAGCTTGATTTTGCACTTAAAAATAAATCCTTTATTATCCAGAAAGGAGCCAAATCATCATTTCATATCATGGAAATGGTCATTTGTAAAGCAATAAATAAGAGGAGTGTTCTGTGCCACACCCTGAATGTTGTCACTGGTGTCTGGTACCTCTCTGGTTAAAGCATAAAACTTATGCTATCAAAGTCTCACTGTACAACAGTCTGGGAAAGAAAGAAGGCCCCTAAAATCTTTTGATAAAGCAATGACAGAAAAATCTGATTCAGTGAAACCCAAGTTCCAAGTTGGGTTTCACTTCATTCCAAGGAATTTCATTCAAAGGAATGAAAGCCAAGTTTCATCCCTTCCATGCACAAATGCAGTACCTGACACACACAATCACCTTGTCTAGAATTTATACTGAATCAGTTCTTAACCATAAATTATCTACTTAACTGCTGATTCAAACAATTTTTCTTTAATTTCCTATTCGAGCCAGGGGAGTTGCAGGAACAGCACAGGATACAAAATTTAACTTCTTCCAGCAGGAGGTGGAAGTCAGGCTAAATCCACACAGCTACTCCAACAGCAATAATTATGAAATTTTAAAAACCCAAACAATTAGGGGCTAAAAAGATTTAGGATACAATAATGATGATTGTTCAAATCAATGCATTCAAAATATATGAATCATATAAGAGAGCATAACTTATGCATAAAACTGAGAACAAAACACCTTTCACCTTTCAATTTCTAAAGCAACAAAACAGTTTTGAAAGAACAGGTGTGAATCAAGTAAAAAAATAAAATCATATTATTCCAAACACTTTTATTTGTGAAGGAGTTTCCTGCATGGCCAAGGGATAGCAATGTCTGGAGTTACAGGACTACATGATTCAGAAAACAATGATGATTTTAAGTTGGGCTTGGTTGTTCTCTGCCATGAGCAGTGATTTGGAGAAGTGTGTTTTTCCGTGCCTGAAGCAGTTCTGGGAGAGATCAATCCTTCCACTGCCTGCTCCTCCAGAAACACTTCTGGTTTGTCATCCAAGACTGCAGGAAGAGGCACCAGAGCTGTGAATATCCACAAGAAGTTCCACAGATGCTGGAGATGAACTCGAGTTTACCTGCCTGCAGCGGATCCTCCTCAGACAAACCCTGATAAGCACAAGTACCCCTTGCTTTCACTTCTTTCTGAAAGCTTGGTTAAAAGTATCATTGAACCATTATTAGGGAACAAGTTAAAGGTGACATTACCAGCATGGAAACAAGATACTGGCCAGAATTCAGCTGCCAAGAGAACAACCAGCTGGCAGACTCTGAAAGGAGCAGTGACAGATGTTCCACTCGGCAGTGACACGTGCACCTCACCAGAATCTGCTCTGTGGGTTTGGTTCCAGTGTCAAAGTCTGGCTGTTCCAGGTTTAAAGCTCTGCCCAGCAGCAGCTGCAGGTCCTGCACCACTCCCCTCCACAAGCACCCGCCCTGCTGCCAAACCTGCACAGTTCAATGGCTTTGTGACATTCATGGATGTACTAGAAGTTTTCTGATAATGCTGGGGACACTTTGATATCACAGTCTGTACCTGTCTGCCAGGATCCTAAATATCAAAACGATTCAGGTTGTAGGATGTTGGATAGTTCTGCCTGTTGTACTGGAAGTGGTCTGTGAGGATATTGCTGCGGCCGTACTGAAAGTCTCCGTGCTGGGCAAAGGCTGTGAGTCCATTTTGGGACTTTTCTGGGGGGTTTCGGTGCCGTTCCAAGTTCACCAGGTCTCCGGTGGTGACTGGGAGCAGCTGCTGCTTCTTTGCCTCTTGGTTTGCGTCGTATTTTGTCTGGGAAATGAAGAAAGAAAGTTTTTCACAGAATCATTTAGGCTGGGAAAATCTGAGATTGTCAAGTCCAACCTGTGCCCCATCCCCACCTTGTCAGCCAGCCCAGAGTGCCACATCCAAGCCTTCCTTGGACACCTCCAGGGATGGGGACTCCAAACCTCCCTGGGCAGCCCCTGCCAAGGCCTGACCACCCTTCAGTGAAAGTAGATTTTCTTACACATCACCTAAGATATCACCTAGACATATTCACATACCCAGAAAAAAGCAGAGAGTTCTACAGTCACATCACTTTTTGTTAGAATCTAAAAATTCTAACAAAAATTCTAACTCCTTCTAACAAAAACCTCACTCCTCTCACATGCCAAACAAACAAGCTGATCTTTTGCTCAAGAGATTTTGAGTTCCTTCCCTATCTTCCCTTTTCAAGAAACATTTAATTTTGTGAGAAGCCCAGCAGCTGGTGTGACCCAAGTCCTTCACTTGGGCCATGCTCATCCCTCCTCTGCAACAGAGCCTCGTGCCCTCTGTGTTGTCTATTTTTGCTCAAGTAGCTCTTAACTTGTACAGAATAGAATTGAAAGCCACTGGAGTGCTTCAGCTGTGTTTCCTGGATGAATGAACAAAGAACTGCCGTACCTTGTTGTACAGGAAGACCCCGAGGATGGCTGTCATCATGCCCAGGACGTTGGTGCTGGTGACGGGGTTGCGCAGCATGATCAGGGACACGGTGATCACCATGATTCTCTTGGTGGCGTTGGCCACGGAGTAACTGAGGGGGCTGATCAGGTTAAGGATACTGAAGGCAATGACATTCTGGGCAAAATTACAGAATCCACTGATTATAAGCAGCATCAAGGTCCAGGACCAATGAGACATCGAGCTCTGTGGCAAAGCAAACAGCAGGAGAAAGAAATTATCTCGGGTTTCAGGTAACAACACAAACACAGCCTGAGGCACTTACCTGCCATTGGAGGAGAAATGTCTGCACTGAGATCTAAAGGGGCCCCCAAGTTGCTTTATGCAACTCTGAACTCAGAGAAACCAGAGGACATTCTCCACACACTCTGGGAGAGTTTGTTTCTGTCTCCAGCTCCAAACTCCTTTTTATGCTGTCCCAGAAACTGCCTCTCCTAACCCTGACGGGAATTCTCACAATAAACACTTTGTTAACTATGTTAACTCACGTGAAACAATTTGCAGGTGTTTCACAACACCAGAACTGCACTGCAACACTTCCCTGCACTTTTCTGCTTGGGTGCTGGAGTTTGTTTGTTGGGTGTTTTGCTCTTTTCTTTCATAACAGCAAACAGTTCTCCAAACACAGCACTTACCAAGTCATTCTCTACCAAGAAGGAAGAAAGATCCACCAGAACCCACGTGGGGATCATGAAGAACACAGCGTGGCACCCGAGGATGTTCAGCAACCGAAGATGATGAATTCGGGAATCTCTCAACACCTGACAAGAGCCATTATTGAACAGCAGTCAGGAATCAGAAACTGCTTTAGGGGACAGGTAAGTTAGGAAAATTAAAGGTAAATACTCTTGTAGTAAGAAAAACTGATGTCTCTTTGAAAAACAATGGTTTTTTGAGTGGTGGCTCTTAGTATCAACAAGATATTAATATTAAAATTAATAATTAAATTAAAATTTATTTAATATTAAATGCTCTACAAATCAGAAACCATTCTGTAACTAAATAGAGCCAAACTAGACACTTCAATTTTGTTTCTGTGGTTTCAAGGAGTGCCCAGTCTTGACAGTGACTTGTTCAGCACAGAGGAATGATTTGATATAACAAGATACATTAAAAGCTTTCAGTGAACTGCTGAATTTAAGCACTATTGAACTGCCATCAGAAAAAAAAAAAATCCACGTTGAGGAGTAAGGGAAGGGCTCAGGATAAACTCAGTGTAACAGCTTCAACAGGTAGGAAGAGCTGCAGGGAACACACACACAAAATAACAACCATCCCTCTGGGCTCTGACTGCAAAGCCAGCTAGAGAAAATACCCTGATGTGAGATTACACCCTGTCCTGCTGAAGGGTGACACCAGAGACCAGTGCTGTGAGCAGAGCTGGTACCTTCTTGGAGAAGATGTTCTGAAGTGAAAAGCACAGAGTAGCAGCAAGTGCACTGATGAGTCCCCACATGTCAAAGGACAGCTCTGTGACCGTGGCCAGCAGGACTCCAGTGATGATGGGGATCAGAGACAGGTACACCTGGAGCAGGGACAGAGGGGTAAATTGCATCTGCTAAGAATTTTCAACTAAGGTTATATATCCTGCTGATTTAGAGATCAACCATTCTACTGCTGTAGTTCAAGGAAATTTAAGTCACTGCAGTAGACACTGACAACTCCAGTGCATCAGACAGCATCACCCATTGTTTAGATGTGTTTTACACTCACAATACAAGGAAAAGATATTGTTAAAATCTGCATAATCTAATTGCAGTCACAAAATCCACCCAAAGCCTGAGCTCTGCTGTCCCCAGCCAGCACAGCACCCCCCAAGCACTGCTAAGAAAAGAAACCTCAGCAAACCTGTCCGCACCTTCGTCGTCTGCTTTTCCTTCATGATGATCCGTGACAGCAGAACCACCCAGATCGGCATCGTGGCTTTCACTGGGGACGGGAAGAAAACATCAGTGGGGACCTGAGGCTTGGAGCAACTCCACCAACCACCATGAATAAAGGAATGGAGCAGGGGCTCAGCCAGACCCAGCACATCCCAGGATGGGTCCTCCCTCCCTGTCACCGTCCTGGACATTTGTACAGACTGAACCTTGGTGCTCTGGGACACCGTGCTGCTGGTGCCAGCACACACCGGGGACAGGGACACCGCTCTGGGCACCTGTAGGAGCACACGGCGGGTACTGGGACACCGCACCAGGTGCCCATACGAGCACACACCAGGTTTCGGGTCACCTCCACTGGGCACGAATCCGAGCTGGCCCCCAGGACACCCCCCCCGGGCACCCCTCGGCCCTCACCTGTGTGCGCGTAGGACACGGGGACCCTCCAGAGCGAGACGTGCGCGGACACGGAGGCGAAGTACTTGCCGAAGGCCAGCGGGAGGATGTAGCGGGGGTAGGCGCGGGGCGGCAGCTGCGCGGGGCCGGCGGGCGGGACGCGCCAGGCGCGGAGCAGCGGCGGCAGGAGCCCGCACAGCCCCAGGATGTGGAAGAGCGAGACGGTGACGGGCCTCGGGAAGCCGCCGAGCAGCAGCTTGTTGACCACGTTGCCGCCGGCGCTGAGCCCGTACCAGGCGAGGCACAGCGCCGACACCCGCGCCCCCTCCCGCAGCGCCGGCCCGCGCCCGCCCCGCGCCGCCCCCGCCCCGGCCCCGGCCCCGGGCCCGGCCCCGCCCGGAGCCGCCAGCGGCGCCGCCATCGCTCCGCAGCCGCCGCCGAACGTCAGCGCGGCCCCGCCGCTTCCTGGGCCGGGCCGGGCCGGGCCCCGGCGGGGTCGGAGCGTCACTTCCTCCGCTGGGCCCGGCCCCGCCGTGAACCCGCACCCCCAGCGCCCGCCCCGCTCCGCTCCACGGAGCCCCAGCGGCTCCCGGCACGGTCGGGGGAGCAGAGCCGCCCCCGGGGCTCGGCACGGCAGGGACGCGGCGAAGGTCGCGGGCTCGGAGGCTCCGAGGTCGCTGCCGAGCTTTAAAACTAAGGCGAGGAAGGCGAAAGCCGGCCGGGGTAAAGGATGGGTGAGTACCTGGCAGGCAGGAGGGGGTGTAGAGCCCGCTTCATCCATGCACCCTGTCAAGAGACATTGCTACAGCATTAATTTGCCCCTAAAAACACGCACTTTAGGTAATGGCGACTCCCCAGAGATCTGCTGATGAGCCATTTCGTGTCATCCGTTGACAAGGAAGAAATGGCAGTTTTAATTTACGGGTTTAGGATTAGAAGGAGGAATTTTACGAGAGAGGTAGGGGAAAGCAGTAGCAGAGAAACTGAGTCATGCACAAATGAGAGTACACAGCAGGTACGCACACGGTAAACTTCATTTGAACTTGTTTACAAAATTGACAAAAAAATATCACCTTGTAAACTTATTCACATTTGTTGGAGCTCACAGAACTGGTTATACTGGCATGCTGAAATAAAGATTGTCAAGCCTCATCTCACCCTGGAGGACACACAAGTGAGTTGACCCCTTACAGCAGCAACAAACTCAGCAAGGAACAAGATTTAAAGCTTGCATTGGGAGGGAATTTCTCCAGCAGTTTTTGTACCACCAGGGAAAGAGCTGGGTCTGGTTCCTGATGCTTCCTCAGACAGAGGAGCACCAGCACAGGCAGTTTGGGTGTAATCTGGAAGCTGTGATGAGCTTCGGGCATCACCTCACCCAGTGCAGTCAAGGGCCATCAATTGCATCAGAAATGGAAGCAGTGGAAAAAAAGATGGAATTTATCAAGTAATACTTTGTCATTTCCTGAAATTTGGGAATATTTAAAGGCCTCCAAAGAGCACAGACCCTGTTCCTAAATGGGACCATTCAGGGAAGGAGGGGGAGAGGTCAGGGGGAGATAAGATGCACAGTACGTTTTTTACATAAACAAAACTTAAGCATTTCCAAAATGACCAGCAGCTTAGCCCTCTGCCATCAAATCTGAACTGCAAGACAGGAGCTTTCCCCAGCTCTAAACCACACTGCTCAACCTCAGCAACTGCAGAAGGACAAAATGGAAGTAAACTGAAAATATACTTGGACACATTTTTTGGTAACCACTTCTGGTTTCACTCTCAGACCTCAGATTTTAGAAATGGAAGCACACAGACATCGTTATTTCTGAGATACCCACACATTTCATTAACAGTCAGATCAGAAATGATGAACAAGAATGACTTAAAAATAAACCAAACTTCATCAGTTGTATTCCAGGCAATGAACCAACACAATGCAGGCCTGGCCAGGAGCACCCTCCTTTGAAAACCAGGGAAGAGCTTGACTCTACCCTCAAAGGCAGGACAACTCTTGCCAAGGCTCATCTCCAGCACAGATGGGTTAACAGAGTTAACATCACTAAACCCAGGAATATTTTTGGTATAGTGTCCCCTCCCCAACCCCCTGAACAGAAGCCCAACACTGGGGACTGCATCAAACAACATAGTCCCAATTATTAAAGCAATTACAGTTCATAGAAATCCTTCACTTTCACCCCAGGCTGCTTCATAAAGCACTGTAACAATTAGGAATAAAACATTACAAAGTTACCGAGACAAAAAGATGAAGTCTGATCTCTTTAGACTTTGAGGTACATTATCAGCAGTTGAGTTATCAGTCTCCAGAGTTAAAAACAGATCCACCCTGTGTGACTGAGCAGCACACCAAGGTTCTTGGAAGACAATCCCGTTATCCCTACGGGCGGTGTCCGAGGGATTCGGCTCCACCTCCCTGCTCCGACGGGCTCCCAGTGCCAGGGCTCCCTTAGCTGGGCTGAACTGAGCAAATTTGGGTGGGGGGGAGAGGGGGGGGAACGAGTGTATATAAATAATTCACAAACTGGTTTGTGCAAATTTTTTTTATTTCCACATTTATATCACAACGTGTCCACTTAAAGGACCAAATAGCAAAGTTGCTCCCTTCTGCATCCCAGGAACACAGAAGTCTAGTTACTGTACATTCACTAAGGCTCTTTGTTTTTGCAAATTGCGTTTATGATGGATATCCATAAGGCAAACAATATCTAAAGGAATGGTAACAAGTATATTTCCAGCATACAAACAGGCTTCCTTTTTCCCTCTCACAGTACAGTTACAAACTTGTAGCACCCTCATTACATTTAGATTCTAGAAAAGGTGATTTTTCTTTTTTTTTTTGTCTGTTTTTTTTTTTTTGTCTTTTTGTTTTTTTTGTCTTTTTGTTTTTTACCTATAAGTTTGCAGGAAGGGAAAAGGAGGAAAAATATTTGGCTGGTGGTGGTGGGATCAAAAAAATATCATTAAACATCTAGTTTTTGCAGCATTTCTCAGAGACTGGATTTAAACTGAAACCAGACTAAAATATGTGGATGCCTATGGAATGTTGAGCTGAAGCTGGTGGCCCAGCCTGCAGTGCAACACCTGCTGTTTAAAACCCAATCTCCGTACCACATGACTCTTAAATAACGCAATCATGTTCAGAGATGTGATAGAAATAAAACTACAGTTTTTGCACATTGTCTCTCGAATATCTCACTGCCAAATAAAAACCCAAATCAAGTCAAATAAATAGATGCATATTTTGTTAAGGTAACTTCCACAATTTTTCTCTGTACCTGCCTGTATTAAGATTCCGGCATTCAGAAAGTGCTGGAAATCCTCTTCACTTCTTGGGGACTAACACTTTTTATAGCTGGCTTGCTATAGAGTTTTAAACTCAACTGATCAACCTTCGTATGCCTTCCTTTGCAATTGTTAGTAAACTGGTAGCAGCATTTCACAAAAGGAGAATTTAAAGGAACGAGCTGGAAAGGCCCAGCTCCCTCCCCCCCTCTGCTCGTGGGGCCTGTTTGTCCAGGACAGGAGGCTCTCTCCAGCTGGAAGTGGCATCGTGTCTGCCAGTTCTGCTAACTGCAGGTGTAAAAAGCGTGGTTAGCAGAACTGCTCTCAGTCTAGGCAGACGTAAGGCAGGATGTTCAATCTCCCATCATCCCCGTGTGGATCTAAGGATATGCACTGTGTCCAATCATACCAGTTACCCTGTGTGTCATAACAACCGTTCACGCCTGCCCAGTTGTGGTCACGTATTCTGTCGAGGTCATCACCCGTGACCTCTCTGGTGACCCCAGGCAAGTCTGTAGGTTTGCTGTTAGGAGCTAGAACGTGAGTCTTTCTAGCCTCTTTTCTAGTGCTTTCCTCCTGCTTTAAATACTCAGACATGAAGTAGTGAGCTCCTGGAGTCTGTACTCCTGATGAAGACAGCAAGCTACTCTGTCTGTTTAAATATGACTGAATGATTTCATTTCTGGACAACTCTTTCCAGTTCGTTTGTTCAAAGGGGCTTTGCAGGTTGGGTTTTTGCTCCTGCTTTTCCGTTTCTGTCCTGTGCTGTTCGGTAAGTGCAGGGATTTCTACCTGCAAAGGATCTTTCGGTGTTAAAGGTTTTATCTGTCCTGTCATGGGATCAAAAGTGAGTTTTCTCTCTTTTAACCTCACAGGTTTCACACCCCCTTCTGTCACGTGCCCATCCAAGTTGACTGTATAGTCTCTGGGTCGGTACCTTTTCTTCTTTTTGCTATCGGACCCTGAAGCAGCATCGTCACTGTCCATTCTGGAAGTGTCCTGTGGGAAGCCCATGTGTGATTCCCCGGGGTGGGCTTTGCAGCCGGGAGCCGTGTGCTGCTGAAGTGTCCCTGCTGTGTGCCTGTGCTGGCCCTCGGGGGCTCCCTGCTGCTCCTGCCAGTGCTGAGCCGCCTCGGGGGCCGCCTGAGGAGGGAACTCCAGTCTCTTGGCTGGCATGGGAGGTGTGGATGGTTGCATCAGGGATGGCGGCGGCGATGGCACCTGTGCGGCGTCTGCGAACTGAGACCTTTGAGATGGACTGGGCATCGAATCCTTTGGTGAGTACGTGGTGTGCTGCCGAGCAAAAGTATCATGCCTAACGTTCCTGGGGCTAAAGGAGGAGCAGCGTGGGCTCTTGGGCTGGTGGGGGCCCGTGGCTTCTTCTGATTTATCATGCTGCTGAAGCACTGCAGTCTTTAGTAACGAGGAAGTGCTTGAAGGTTTTACAAGTCCTGGAGAACTGGTGTGAGGTTTTACAGCATTTACTGGGATCTTATTGTGTTTATCGTTTTCACTGAGATCTGTCCTGCTGCTTTCGGGCCCTGCGTGTAGGTTTATGTCTACAGGACTAGGAAAATTCTCAGGACTACCTCCAATTCCATTGGTTGGAGGGGGTGAAGAGTTTTGTAATACTTCATGACTAGCTTTGGAGACTTTTGGGGGAGGAGGGCCCTGATGCCCATCCCTGTGATCACCTTTCCTTTTCCTATTTCCCAGTTTCTCTGGTTTTGGAGAATTTAGTTTCTGGATATCATTCCTGCTTTTCAGTTCGCTGATGGGCTTGGCGCCGGCCACAGCAGGAAGTTGTGAGTCAGGTTTGCAGTTGTGAGCACCTCCATTCGCTGATCCCGGCGGGTTGGGCAGCCCCCTTGGCACTGGCTCGTTCTGGGTTACGGGTTCTATCAACTTCTGCCAATTCCGCAACAATTTCTTGGCACGTTTGGCAAGTTCCTCATTGGATGTCTTCTTCCTCACCTCATTGATAAGCCTCCCGAGTCTGGTTTCCTACAAAGACAGACAAGGTGTTTTACAAACACGTATCATTCCAAGCAAAATTCTCAAGGAATGCTTTTGCTTTGTAATGCTCACCCCTGAGAAACACCTGCTTGAAAACACTAAAGATTTAAGTGTTGAATTAATCTTTTTGGAAAGGATTAGTCCAGTGCTCCGCCACGCAACATGAAACCGGCTGTAGGTTTCAAGTCACGCTGTCTTTATTCCCTGGTAAAAGCAGGAGAGCTGGGAAAAACATCAGAAAGGAATTCTTTAATGAGAAAGAACCATAAGAATAAAGGTGCAGGTTCAGATTCAAGGGGAAATGCAGCACCCAAAGATGTGTGTTTATCACAAGGGAAGTATAAGATCTGCAGAGAGAGACAAGAGGAAAGAATTCCAGGATCTTTGCCTGTCCCAGTAACTCGTTAACAATAAAAATCTCCATTTGACAAACCTGACTACCAGGTGTGAGTTGTGTCCTACCTTTTTCCTCCACCTCTCTCCTCCCCCTTCACTCCCCAGCCTTGTGGAAACATATGAAAAAGCCATTTAAACAACATTCCCAGGGTGTCCCAAGGTGGTTTCATGAGCGGAAGGAAATGTTTGATTGTTCCCAAAGCACATTAGAAAACAAAGAACTGTTCCACAAGTCAGATTTCTTAAGAAAAGTACTTCAAAGGAGAACACAGACCAGACTGTGAGAGAAATATGCAACCTCTTGTGATAGATATGATGAAATACAGGTGGAGTTGTAATTAAGCAACAGTTAAAAGCAAGAACACCGCTAATTTCAATACAAAGAGTGAAAAAGACATATATAATTCAGCCATAAAACTTCTCTGGACTGTTTCTACGAGTGGCCTGTGAGAGTTCAGCTCTCCCTACACCTGACCTCACCACAAATATCAGGCCTTGAAACCTGCTTAACTGAATTTAAGATTAATTTTACAGACCCAGAACAACTCTGTTCCTATTTCAGATTTTAGGTGCTTGGTCACCAAACGTCTACAAAGGTGACCGGAACTGCAGGGTGACATTGCTGAGTGCAACAGAATTAATCAGTGGCAAGTGATGATTAATGTAGTGCCCTGCACAAACAGGAACTGTGCTGCCCAGAATACTGATCTGGGCCCAGAAAGGATCCCTGTGTTCACCGAGATGTCGGAAGCAGCACGAGAGAGACAAAATAATATCTTAATTGTGAATCCTTTGCAATCCATCTATTGTTTCCAGAAAAGCTCCAATGGAAATTAGAAAGGCAGGAAAAAGTCCTTTTATACACATAAAAAAAAATCATGTTCAGAGGGTGACATACCTCAAGTGCCTCTTTGGTAATGGGATATTTCTCCAGGCTGGAGATCACTTCCAGCACTGCCACCATGTTATGGATCTGCAACAAGGAAGACAAAGTCACTTCATGTTTCATGTACTGGTCTTAGTTAACAAATGTAATTTAAGATCTTCCACTTTATAATTGCTGGAAGCATTAATCACAAACTGCTATCAGACTGTCTGGCTTTAGGGAGCTGATTGTTCAAGAAAATAGGGACAAGGACACTTTTACTGACCTAGTTGGAAAGTGCAGGAGCTGTAACAAACACACTCTTATGTAAAACCCAAAGAAACAGTGGCAATAAAACCGATGTGACTGAGAAACAAAGTTTTGAGACCCCTCTGCAGTTGTGCACAGCCTGAGGGGAAACAAGTGCCAAGTGGGGCAGGAGCAGCAGCTGGTGCAGTCAGAAATGTGGAGTTTAATCCTTCAGGCCCCACTGCAGACTGCCCCAAGTCGCTGCTCTGCGCTTTCAGTCTCAGTATCACATCCTGCACTGCACACAGGAGCCTCAGCCTGCAGGTCCCTCCTGGGGCTGTGCCCAGCAGGTGTCCCCAGACCATCAGCCCCAGCCTCAGCTCCTCTGGCCACTCCACCACCCCTTGCTGGGGCTGTACTTGGAGAGGAGGAACTGCACAGATCCCCATCTGTTCAAAAAGTGAGGGTCAGGATCTCTGATGGGCTGCACTGCACCCCCAGCACAGCTGGACATCCTGCACATCCTCAGCACATGTGTGATTTTAATGCTCTCCAGGAGAAACCACACACTACACCTTTTAGGGGCTTGGTTTAGGGGTAAACATGGCACTGCTGGGTTGGACTCATTAATCTTGGAGAGCTTTTCCAACCCAAATGAGTTTATGATCCCACACAGAGATCCCTGTTTCCATTACCTGATGTTAAAAGCACTGAAACCTGGAATCTAATTCACCTTTGGAGATAGATTTAAAAGATAAGCAAAGGAAAACTTGAATCACAGTCTCATTTATTGCTTAATTGCATTTGTGACTCAACTGGATGTGAAGTGCATGTGAGAAAAATCTCTCAGCAAGAACCTCTGCAGGAATCCCACAGCATCCTGAAACCTCATCAGAAACATCATCAACATCATCATCATCACCAAGCCCTCACCATCACATCTCTGCTCACCAGGCCATCATCACCATCACATCTCTGCCCTCCCAGCCACGCTCCCCTGCATGACTTCTCCTCTTAAAAACACCGACTTGTGTAAGAATTGGCTTTACCAAGTCGCTTCTACCTCTCCACTAAGATACCACAGGAGCAGCAGGAGCTGAAGTCTCTTTCCTTCAGGAAACCTTGGGCTCAGACCATGTTTTGTCCATCCCTGCAGGACTGTTTAGTGCTGGAGATACCTGGGTAACATTGTCAGTGATAAAACACTTGCCCTGATTTTTTGATTCACTTTTATCAAACTTATGTTTATAGTCCATGCAGGCTTTGAACGATTCTAACTCCTAAAGGTTGTAAAACCAACTCCAGGCCAAAGATGAATTAATTTGTCCCGATTCTTTCTTCACTCTGCACATATTTAAAGCCCTACCATGAGGTCAGGCCTGGTAAAACTCAGCTTAACCTCTGGAGCAACAAGAGCACCTATTCTGATATATTTTAATTCTTATTATTTCACTTCAGTGCACTGACTTGCATCCATGTTTCAACCCTTGCCCTGCCCTCCATGCCCAGGAAGGAAAGTTTAGCACCACGGTTTAAACAAAACTGCTGTTGGTTTTAAACAACACCAGGGTTGTTTTTTTCAGTTTTCAGACCCAGAGCCCTCAGAAGAATTAAAGCTCAATTCTGGGAGTTTCCAGACAAATATTTTTAAACTTGCAAAACACGATACTCTCCTTCCCAACACATATTTTACACTGTGAATTACCGGGGTGAAAAAGGCTCTGTTGCACACACCATTAACTGGTACAATTATTTTTGCAGTTACTGGTAATCCCCAAATGTTCATTATCTAAATGAAGAACTGATGGCAAAAAAAAGGGTCATTGGCCTATCAGAAGGTCAAGATGGGGAAAGTGATATGTTCATGTGCACACACACCTACAGAAAGGTGAAACTGGTCAGGGAATTTCCAGTCCCAGCTTTGCCTTTGTTCAACAGCCCCAAACACACAGCAGTGCATGCCCCAAATGCTGCAGCACCTGGCAGGTCTCCACCAGGCTGTGACTCCCTCCCTGCTCTGGGGGACACGTGGTGCCAATTAAGGACAGTGAAAGTGGCCTTGCACCCTCAGCTCCTGCTGGAACACAAACCACCCATTTTGGATTCCTCACACATTTGTAACCAATTGAGAACGTGCTGTCACAGAGCAACTGCTGAGCGGAGCACGAACATCTCACACTCCAGACAACTGCCAGCAGCTCCTCTCATTTTCCCTTTTTTTTTTGACCTGTAGGGAAGCTCGACTCTTTGAAAATAAATACATAAAATGTTCAAACACATTCAACAACTTCTCCCTCCTTCCCCTTGTGTAGTTTTCTCAGAATGTTTCATCCAAAGTGCAATAAAGAGAAGCTTACAGTAAAAATCGTATTTGCCTATTTTAAAATAACACAGACTATGAAATTTCTTGTAGTGCAGTTAAACAGTGATAGAAACAAGAGGACCTCCCAAGTATCACATATTCCATGAGAAGACACCCACAGGGATAACAGCAGCACACCCATCCTGCACACCAGTATCTTAAACCAACTGTTACAATAAAATTCATACATTGTCACATAACCAGAGTGACATTAATGTTACAGAACCTGCCAGGACACCACCCTGCTTTAAGCAGCACCAGGAATGATAATTTATTAACACAAAATCTGCTGAAGATGCTCACTGGGAGCAGAACAGACAGGTAAAGTGCCA
This sequence comes from Poecile atricapillus, assembly GCF_030490865.1. Lineage (NCBI taxonomy): Eukaryota > Metazoa > Chordata > Aves > Passeriformes > Paridae > Poecile > Poecile atricapillus. The sequence continues at coordinate 3,315,318 of NC_081276.1, forward strand.
CAGAGCAGAGCAGGACAGGGAGTTCAGCAGCCCCTCTGGACACTGGGCAGGGCTGTAACTGCCTCAGCAATTTGCATTTCAGTTTCTGTGTGCTCACACTGCAGCCCCTCAGCACCCCCTAAAACAACTTCCAGGATCCCCATTTAGGAGCTTGCAGCAAACAGCTCAAAATAATTGATAAGTAATTTCCAAATCCTCCCGTGCTGCTCCCCTGTTGAGAGAACTGACTGGCACAGACTAATTCACTCCAAAGTTTACTGGAGAACATCTGCTTTGAGTCATCCACGATAATCCTTTCCAGCCAATCCTAATGACAGCCACGGAAAACAAATCTTATTTATTCCATGCAAGGCTCCTTAAGTCATCGAGCCATGCTCTGGAGTTTACTATTGCTGAGATCTTTTCCGAGTTTAGCACTGAATGTTTTTACTCCAACCTCAGACAAAAGCAGGGGTTTCTGAACTCTCAGGAAAATATCAAGAAGCTTAATTTTATTTTCTTAACTGCCATCTTAATCTTATTTCAGCATTTATAAGCCAGGACCAAGTCAGTGACTAATTTCAGGGTGCTACACAGCAGTTTAAAGGGATTTTGGGCAAGGCTGAGGTGCAGCTGTTCTCTCACACCTCCACTTCCACCTCTGCCCTCCCAGGAAATCTGAAAGCAGCAGCAAGCTCAGCATCTATTCAAGCTCTACCACCATTTCCAGGTGCTGGGATGTGTTTTCTGTGGGACCAGCACACACCATGGGATGCTCTGATTCTCTTCCTTCCCTTACACACCAGCCCAGACCCCAAACACAATGTGAGCAGCCCCAGAAATCCTCCCTGTCCTCCCAGGGACTGCCTGGACACACAGCACAACCTGCATTCTCTCACTGCAGCCTGAAAAACAAATGTTACAGAAACTTTCTATTGCAGACACTCAGATAAAGCAATGATTTTCTTTTTTTAATATTTCACAGATCTTTGCTTGCATGACTAGACCACGATAAACAACAAACCAGACCTGAGTTTCCTGGAATAGGAGAAGGAGCAGCATTTTCTGTGTAACATGAAAAACTCAATGCACATTTCCAAAAAAAACCTTGCAGTAAAAGTGCTCAGGTAGATACCTGCCTTTCTGGTAGAAATGTTCTTTCCAACCACAAAGTTCAGGCTAACAGTGCTAAAAGGCATCAGTTGATACAGTAACATCATCGTTCTGGGTCACATCAGTGCCTTCACAAGTGTCTAAGGGATACTTAAACTTGGCCTGGAGTCACCCATAACTGACAATCCTCTAAAACCAAAGTGTAACACCATCATCCTCCTGAAATCACAGCTGACAACAATCACAGCCTGACTCCACCGTGGGCATGGTGAACAGAGCACACAGGTATCAATCACAACATTTGGAGAGAATGGATTTCCCATCATACTGAACCACTTCATCAGAATATCCATAAATACTCAACATTTCGATGGTTTCAGAGAAAGTATTTCTGTAACAATGTCCCACCTGTAGCACCAAAGCAGAGTGACAGAAGCAAGCAGAGAAGTGCAGACACTGTGGGAGACTGAACAGGTCTTTTTTCTTCCCACAAACACAAATCCAGGTGTCTATTGCCAAGCTGGAGGTTTCTGGTGGCAGTCAATTCCAGCAGTAGGGTCCAGACAGAAGTTCATTTGAGAAGAGCATTTGTACATTTTTTTGTCTTCCCCCTGCTCCAGGGCTGTGTATCTCCTCAGGGAATGCAGGAAAATGTTGAAGAAAATCCCAGGTTCAAGGTCAATATTGCTGGAGAGGCCAGGGAGGCAGAGCTGTTTCCCAAGAGATGCAGTGCCTGCTCCAGGAGTGATGGCATCGCTGGTGTTCCTCCTCCTGGAGCTCTCAGTGTCACCTGCAGCCCAACACCAGCTCCTGCCCCACACCAGGCTCCCCCCTCAGTGTCACATCTTGTCCCAGCTCTGTTTTTGTACAAAAGCTACTTCGCTGCACAATAATCCAAAATACAGAATAAGAAGTGAGGAGAGAAAAGTTGCTGTTCACAGGAGGCTTTATTTAAATGTGACAACAGAAATACAGCGGTGCAGAGTTTATTTAGCACTTTGTGTAGGAACTATGAGACTCCAGACACTGACAATACACACCACCAACAGAAAATTGTAATGTCATTTGTTCAAAGGTACAGACCAAACACACCAAGTTAGAATTCAGGTTACAACCTGCTGGTATTTAGTTCAGTTCCCTTGCAGCTGATCTATTAACAGTTCCCCCTAGCCCCAATGTGACACGATGTTGTCTAAAGATAGGGAACACGAGATACTATTCACAGACACAACATACCAAAAAGATGACCATGCACTACTTTGCTCACATTATTGAAAATGTCTGAAAGTCAGTTTGCCAAGCAAAGGTCCAATATTAACCAGTACACAAAAGATATTCTTAAAGGTGGAGACCAGTTTTCTAATAGCATTTAGTAAAACAGATCTTTAAACATGAAGGAATCGATTATTTGGGTTGAAAGTCATTCACTGGAAGAATCTTCTATAAAAGACAGAGAAATTTGTAATGCTTTGAAAACTGATCAGAAATCTGTGGTGCAAAACAAGGAGTAGAAGAAATGCTCCTTGAGTACCAAGAACAGTCCAAAGAGTGACCAGGCACAGGAAGCTTTATCTGCACTTAAAACTCCCAGCTCTGCTTTAAAGAATCAAACCAATCTGCATATATTTTACTTGTACTTAGGCTCTATTTTATGCCAAAGTAACATCATCCACATACCTTCCTGTATATACTTTACAAAGCCAGGTTCATCAAACCACAGTAAGGTCAGATTGCAATAAAATTCCGCAGTGCGAAGAAACCTGTGGACCTGAAATATTTCCCCTGCTCCCTCCTGGCAGTGCCCACGCACATCCCTGAGCTGGGCAGACACCACAGCAGCCAAGAGAACAAGAGGAGCTTGCCAGCACAAAGCACAGTTTGCCCTGGCACTCACAAAGGGCCCCCAGACACAAATCCACAGCAGCTGGGAGTGCCATGAACGCTCCAGCTCTTCTCTGCATGGCCCATTCCCAGAGAGGCACCCAAGACCCCTGGCACAGCAGGAACAGACTCCAGGCTGGGCCAAGGCAGGGGAAACCATCCAAAAGGAACATCCACTGGAGGAGGATGGTACCAGAGGCAGTAAAACACAGGCTATGAAGACAAGACACACCCCCAGTTCCCTGAGCTACAGGAAAAGGTCTTTAAGGCAAACAGAAAACAGCAACAGTGGAACACTTTTCTCCATTCACATTTATTAGCCAATAACTGGAAGACATTTTTGTTACTACAGAGAGAAATACCTGTCTGTCAACTTCAACAGTTACTAAACATTTTGTATAACACCATAAAGAATCGTGTCTGTAGTGCCAACCCTGAGCTGCAGACGTACAGAGAAGACTCACTGCAACATGACCCCCTGACTTCTTTTTCCACAACAAACCCACCCCAACAGGCTGTGAAGCTGGATAAATAAAAATTCATGAGCACAACCCCAGGCAGCCACTGCCACTCTTGCTGGCATCTACCACAGCACACTGCAAGCAAGATCATTTAGTGTTGCTTTCCACTCAATCCCAAACTGTAAGGAATGGCAGAGGAACCAAATTCAGCTGGAATTACATCTTCATCTCAAGGTGCAACAGAGCAAGAAGAACATACACAAAGAGGAGGTCAGTGGATAGCAGCAATAAGAGGTTTTGAAAACATAGTTAATAACATAAAGTTGAAGTTTTCATTTCCCACAGTATTGAAGAAATAGGAAAGAGACACATAAAGCTTGAAATAAACATTCCTATGTGTTATTAGTCATAATAAAGAAAATGTTAATCAGCTGTTTCCATGCTCACGTATGGATGCTACATATGAGCAAAAAGCAGAGAGCACAGTGCCTGTGGAAAAGCAGGCCACGTAACTTTCCCAGTCTCACCTGAGAAAGTGGCCTGGGAAATCATAAGGAGGAATTAAAACAATCCTCAGAGATACAAGAAGACAGCCCTGCAGGTGCTGTTTGCCTGTTTCTTGTTTTCTTGCAAGAGAAGGTCGAGGGGTGGTGAACCCCACTGACCAGTGATGGTGATGTGTTAGTTCACTGACCAGTAAGAGTTTTACCTTTCTGTACTTTTGTGTATTGGTCTATAAAAGAAGATCTGAGGTAATAAACCTTACACTCTCCTGTTAACTCACAAGAGTCTGTCGTTCTTAGCCATTCCTAATCTAGGGCAACATCTGGTGACCCCGACGTTTGTCGCAGCCGTGACTGAAGACGTGCCACCCGCTTCCTCCTGAGAGAGGTAAGCGAGAAATCTCCCGTGCTTCTCCTGGAGGAAGCTGGTCTTTCACACCAGGGGACAGCGAGCCCTGCCCGTGAGCAGGCCTAGAACAGCTCATCTGGACACAGCTGGAGCTTGAAACCCCGGGATAAGCCACTGCCTTTGCGTAACTGCATTCACGGGCCGTCGAGATAGACGGTTCTCACAATGGGGAACCGGTGTTCAACTGACCATCAACTGACCATCGTCTTCTGGACACTTTGCCATGCATGGGACTTGATACTTCCGAAGACTCTATGCATGCTTTGTTCCAGAAGGTGCAGGGTTTTGGACTCACTGTCAATAATGCCTTTGATCTCCAAGTTTGGCTGTGGGTAGGAGACTGTACATGGTCTGAATTAACTGAGGGAGATACCAGCGTGTGCATCCTGGCGATCACCTGGGGCGCGCTCTTTAAAGCGTTGGAGCGGTGCCAGGCTGGGGACAGTGATGCCGGGATGGAGGATTTGGATGCTGGGGGTGCCTGTTTTGTATACAATGAGAGACTGAGGGATGGGACTGAGGATGAGCAGTGTAGCACTTCCTCAGCTCTGCCTGGACCCTCAGGAGCTCCCCGAGAGTTCGTGCTGTCACCCGCGGAGTTGAGTGTGCGAGCTTTACCAACAGAGAGGCGGTGGGGAAACAGCAGCCGGCCTCCTCCACCTTCATCAGCACCGCGAGCGGCCGCAGGAGGGCCTTCACTGTCGATGCTGTCCTTCAGCCCCCCCATGTCCCCTGTGTCCCCTTCTCCTGAGTCACAAGGGACAGCACAGCACTCCCCACAGCCGACCGCCGGGGCCCGCGCATTCTCCAGCCTTGCCGGGGCACCCTCCTCTGCAGCCCTCACCAGGAGCGTTCCCTCCAGCCCCGCACGGCCTCCGCACCGCCCGCTACATCAGGGCAGGGATGGTCCCTTCCCTCCGTGCCCAGCCCGGCACTGGGGGCACACGGCTCCTCAATGTCCCCATGGCTCCACAATGCCCCCACAGCTCCACAGTGCCCCACAGCTCCTCAATGCCCCACGGCTCCTCAATGCCCCCACGGCTCCACAATGCCCCCACGGCTCCTCAATGCCCCCACGGCTCCACAATGCCCCACGGCTCCTCAATGCCCCCACGGCTCCTCAATGCCCCCACGGCTCCTCAATGTCCCCACGGCTCCTCAATGCCCCCATGGCTCCTCAATGCCCCATGGCTCCTCAATGCCCCACGGCTCCTCAATGCCCCACGGCTCCTCAATGCCCCACGGCTCCACAGTGCCCCCACGGCTCCACAATGCCCCACGGCTCCACAATGCCCCACAGCTCCACAGTGCCCCATGATCCCACAATGCCCCCACGGCTCCTCAATGCCCCACGGATCCACAATGCCCCCATGGCTCCACAATGCCCCACGGCTCCTCAATGCCCCACAGCTCCACAATGCCCCATGATCCCACAATGCCCCATGATCCCACAATGCCCCACGGCTCCTCAATGTCCCCACGGCTCCTCAATGCCCCACGGCTCCTCAATGTCCCCACAGCTCCACAATGCCCCCACGGCTCCTCAATGTCCCCACGGCTCCTCAATGCCCCACGGCTCCTCAATGCCCCCACGGCTCCAAAATGCCCCATGATCCCACAATGCCCCCACAGCTCCACAATGCCCCCACGGCTCCTCAATGCCCCCACAGCTCCACAATGCCCCCACGGCTCCTCAATGCCCCCACGGCTCCTCAATGCCCCCACAGCTCCACAATGCCCCCACGGCTCCACAATGCCCCCACAGCTCCACAATGCCCCCAGCTCCACAATGCCCCACGGCTCCTCAATGCCCCTACGGCTCCTCAATGCCCCCACGGCTGGCTCCAAAATGCCCCACGGCTCCACAATGCCCCCACAGCTCCTCAATGCCCCCACGGCTGGCTCCAAAATGCCCCACGGCTCCACAATGCCCCCACAGCTCCACAATGCCCCCACAGCTCCACAATGCCCCCACGGCTCCTCAATGCCCCACGGCTCCTCAATGTCCCCACGGCTCCTCAATGTCCCCACGGCTCCTCAGTGCCCCCACAGCTCCACAATGCCCCCACAGCTCCACAATGCCCCCACGGCTCCTCAATGCCCCACGGCTCCTCAATGCCCCCACGGCTCCTCAATGCCCCCTCGGTTCCTCAATGCCCGTGCTGGCCGCTGCGACGCTGTTGCCATGGCAAACACCGCTGGAGTTTCAGCAAACAGCACCAGAGGCTGAGCAGAAGTTTCAGCAAATACCAACTGCAGCTCTACAACAGAGTCAGCTTTGCTCAGAGCCTGCAAACTTCACACTGCCCAGCACCACAGTTGCAGTTCAACCACAACAACAGCCTAAAGAAGCAACGATTTCTACACCGCAGACAGCTTCACTGGTTACTTCACTGACTCGAAAAGCTTTTGACCACAGCCACGAGAACTCTACAAGTCCCTCAAAGACAATTTTCACAACCATAGAAATAATAATACACATCAAGTTTGAGGTGAAAATGAAATGGTCAACAATAACAAAAAAAAGGGGGGGGGATTTTAATTATGCAATGAAGAAAATCAAAAGTATTTTAAGTTGCATTGCTAGCTAGTCTGCAAATTGTTGCAGTCACAAGTTTCAGAGAGAATCCTCTATTAAACAAAGTGCCTTCAAAACTAAATGAAGAAGTTTATAGATATTGCATAATAGAATTAAGTGAAGTTTCACTGGGTTTAAGTCTGAGTGTTCTTAAGTTGAGTTTTGTCACTTTAGTATTCTTTTAAAGTTAAGTTTTGTCATTTCCTTATGTCAAAATTCATTTCTACCAGGTTTGAAATTTGAATTGTCTCACATTTTGTTAAAAAACACTTGTCTAAATTGCAAAATATACATATAGATAGTGCATCTCTGATATCTGCTGGGTTTGTTTTATAAATATCATGAAAAATGGTGATAGTCATTCATCCCAAGAAATTTGGGGAATTTTTGCTTTGCTTTAGTGTTCTCAATGCATGAAAGTATTAGAAACTTGAAAAATAAATTATCAAATCTAAATTTTGACTGACTAAAACCAGTGAAGTTTAATTAATTTATTAATTTAAAAGAAAGTATGCCTGTGTTTTATTATCAGTAAGTCCAAGCAGTCACATTAAACTCCATTGCCTTCAAGGACTGATTCAAAAGGACATCTGGTGATGCTGAAGATCAACATCTTCAGCTGATAAACTTTTCCCTGACTTTCATTTATTTGGACTCTAAGCCAAAAATTATCAAGTTTCCAAAAAATACGTAATTGTAAGCTATTGTTGAACGCGCTCATGGTGCCCTAAAGCATGTTCTGGAAAAACAAAAAACTGGAATGGCTGGAGAAACTCCACACAGTCGGTTGGAGAAACCTCTATATACAATCAATCATCTCACAGTGCAAAAAAATCCCGACAACCCTGTCATTTTGAATCATTTTCTTTCGTCGCAGTCCTCAGGTGAGATGCACCTAAGCACTAACAAGTGGCAAGGCCCGTGTGAGCTCATCACTTGGGGTCGTGGGTGTGCAGGTGTTTCCACTGATGCTGGGGTACAGTGGATACCTGTGAGGTGTGTTCACCCTGATCTGCGACACCAAGAGCAGAAATCAGCCAACAGGCGACCTTTGGATGATGATCAGGATGTTGATCATCATGCAGATGGTCCTTCTACAAGCAAAGAGTGAGCATTCTTCCCTGTTGACAAGTTACACTGTCAGTTTTGAGCAGACTAACCGTGTTTTGTTTACTGTGTTAGTTTACTAGTTTAACTAGTTGTGTTAGAGTTAACCATCAGTTCCCTGCAAGAAAAAACAATCCTTAGACATCAAGAATTCGGTAACATACGCCAGAAAATCTCCCTGATCATTCTAAATCAGTGTCCATTCGAGGTTTCATTGATAACTGAAAGGAGACCTCTTGTGCTGTGTTTGTCCTCTTTCCTGCAAGGACCCAGCAGGAGATTACAAACGCTGCCTTTTGCTTTAAAACAAAAAAGGGGAATTATGGATGCTAAATATGAGCAAAAAGCAGAGAGCACAGTGTCTGTAGAAAAGCAGGCCATGTAACTTTCTCAGTCTTGCCTGAGAAAGCAGCCTGGGAAATCATAAGGAGGAATTAAAACAATCCTCAGAGATACAAGAAGAGCCTTGCAGGTGCTGTTTGTCAGATTCTTGTTTTCTTGCAAGAGAAGGTCGAGGGGTGGTGAACCCCACTGACCAGTGATGGTGATGTGTTAGTTCACTGACCAATAAGAGTTTTACCTTACTGAACTTTCACGTATCACTCTATAAAAGAAGATCTGAGGTAATAAACCTTCCACTCTCCTGTTCAACTCACAAGAGAGTCTGTGTCATTCTTAGCCATTCCTAATCTAGAGTGACACTCACGGGCCTAATTTGCAACAAGACAAACACTGATTACATATAGAAATAACCAGTGAGCTACCAGGGCACTCAATCTCTCCATGGTCTTCAGAGCCACTGTGGAGGTTTAAGAATAGAGTAGACAAGCCCAGAAGGAGCTGTTTCATCAAGGTGATGGACCACATGAAGTCCCTTCCAGCCATGTCCCTACACCTAGGGAACAAACACTGAACCAGAAGGAGCACAAACACATTGAAACACCCATTTCCATCTACTCCAAACTGGACTCAGAGCAGCAAATCAGAATTGTCCTCTCAAAAAGATCCGTACAGATAACTCTACGAAACAGTCTGTACTGCAAAGGACCTAAAAATTCAACACTTCCAACCTTACTGCCCCAGCACAGTGCTCTGTGTGATCCCAAAAATACCAAAAGAAAAGCCCAAAGTTTCTCTCCCCACTCAGGCTCTACAGTTGCTCCCTGTCACCATTTCAGCCACCTCACACTCACCCTCACAACCCCTCAATCCCTGCACTGGTGCTAAGCACACCCAACTATGATACAGGTTCCTTGTCTATAGGATAATCATTCCTCCTCCTCTTCCCCCTGCACAGAAACTTCACCCAGTCAAATATTGGTAGTTATATCTTTTATAAGCCATGAACTGAAGTCCAAAATTATTGCTTCAAAATTTAGAGAGCCATAAAAATGAGGTTGCTCTGCAAGCAAAGTCACGGGGACAACTGGTCCTACTTCAACGAGACAGAAATGCAGTTGGATGATTATTGAGGCAGAATAATACAGAATATATAGAAAATCCAGCCTTGAAATGTACCCCCTCTGATTCATCACGATCTTGGTGCCTTCTGCTTAAGGAACTCACCTGAACTCACTGTTGGTACCTCTCTGGGTTAAGGTAAGAGCACAGTGAGGTACCACAGGAGCCCTAAGGCATCGCTTGGGCAGAACCATCCTGTGATCACCTGCTCCATCTTCATCCACTCCAGAGAACTGGTGAGCATTTAAAATCATGCAACGTGCATTTAAGGACTTGATGAGAAGGGGTCCAGACATTTGTGAAGTTCTTAAATATTATTTTACCCATCCCTTAAAGTATCTACCCAGAGCTGTTAAGACACAGCAGTTTCTATCTGAGTGCAATTCAGAAAGGCCTTGTTAATGTCCCCACAATACACAATTTTCACTTTTTTAGAAAAAGTAAAACCATTTATCACCATTCTGATGTATTTTAAATGCAGCAGGCTAACTTTTCTCAAATTTCTAGGGAAGTTTCTCAGCTGATTCCTTAAATGATAGAGGAGGCTGAGGTGAATACAATGTTGAATTCTTTCTGGAATGTATTAATTCATCACACTGAAGTGCAACATGCTCACGTGACTGCTCAAGAGAGTTTAGGCATGGTGTGCTTGTTCACAAAACCTGAGAAAAATAGTGTAAGGAACTGGGAAAGTTTGTGGCGAAGTCACTGTATCCTTTCAACAACTGTTACCAATAGTGAATTCTTGTCAGCACATACCATAAACAAGTTTTATGGATATGGAAAAAAATGAAATCAATTTACACATCTCCTAGAATAACTACTCTCCAAATTCTAGATAAAACACTGCTGCCAGTCACCCATTTCCAAATACCTCTATTCTCTGAAGGCTGTGTCACCTCAGGACAATGTCACCTGTCAGGAAAGCAAAGCCCCCCAGTAATCCCTGGAGAATGTCTGGCCATTCCAGCCAGTGGCACAATCCTTAGCAGCTCCTTGGAAACAAAATGCCTTCTCTACCTTTGTCTGGGGGAAAAAAAAAAAAAGTCTTCCCTGGAGGAAGATGAGCATGGAGCCTTCTCAGCTCAGGGTTTGTAAAAGCCACTCCAGAGGCAACTGCTCAGTGTGGTCATGGCAGGACCAAGGAACCCAGTACTTATCTGCATTTTTTTAATATTTAAACACAGAATTGTGGAATCCCAGACTGGTTTGGATTGAAAATAACCTTAAAACCCACCTCACTCCATGCCCCTGACAGAGGCAGGAACACCTTCCACTATCCCAGGTTGGTCCAACCTGGCCTTGAACACTTCCAGGGATGGGGCAGAACATTCATGAAGCTCCAACCTGCTCTGGTTATTTCTAATCCAGTGGCAAAAAACTTCTCCATTTCTACTTCAGAAAGCCCCGGTGAGGCTTAAGCCCCTTGGCAGCCTGTCTTGAAAAGTCTAGCAAAGAGAATATAAAGTCAAAACACAAAAGCTCTGACTTTGACAGAAAATTCTTCCTCACAAGACAACAGACACTGAGGTTTCCAGGATGCAGCCAGGCTCCTGAGCAGTGTGCTCAGCCCATGAGCTGCAGGCACCCACTTTCACAAAGAAACCTGAAACATCACCTCTTGTAACTTCTCCTCCACCTCACCGTGCTCAATTCTGTTCAAGACTAAAGTATGAATTCTCCAAGCATTAAATTATTATTTTTTTTTCCTGGAACTTTCAGGATGAGAAGTTATATACAGACATTCCCTGTCCTTTCCTGCTGCAGTTAATTTACAGAGCACAAGGAGTGTTATGTACTGACCTGCTCAGAAAGTGATGCCTTGAGTTACAGACATTCGTAGCTGTGCTGTTTGTTCACCAAAGACAATTTATGACTGTGCATCACCACCCTTAGAAAACACCATGTTCCTCTACCTTCCACAGCTCTACACTCCTTAAAAAAAAAAAAAATCAAACCATCCAGACCTGTACTATAACTGTGATACTCGGCAAGCTGATCCTGCATGGAAACTATGTGAGAAAGCAGCTCCACAGAAGCGCTGGCTGTCACTCTGAGACAAGACTTCCACCTCTGCACACTCATCTCCACAGCACAGAGTTTGAAAACACGCCCAGCTGAGCGTGTCCCTGAATCCCTTGGATGCAGGATCCCTCCTCCCCAGCTGCTGGGTTAGAAATCACTCTGTTCACTAAAACAGAACTAATTATGTTTTACTTCCAGTGACTCCTCAGCAGAAATTGCTAGCACTGACTGTTTGGACATGCTGAAAATTGTACACTTTGATATTAACAATCAGACTCAGGCACGCACTGCTGCCCTGTGAAAGCTGTACCCCTGAAAACACCAATTTGCTGCCGAGTTTTAGCAGATTGCACCTCAAATTAAAGCAATTTGCTGACACTTAAATATTATTCCAAACACCAAAAGCATGAATTACCCACAGAAAGAGTAATTTAGCTGTTAGAACACTGAATAAACAAACTTACATTTACATTAAACTGAATTTGAGGTACTTACTTACCTTTACCTTAAATTATTTCTTTAAAGACCAAGTGTAAAAGTGGGGCCACATCCTACCACATTATACAGACCAAAGGAAGTATGTTTGGAGTTATCACCAAGCACATAACTGGTGAGAAGAGATAGCAGGAAAATGTTATCAGCCAAAACAGACATGTTTTTTTGTAAAAAACTACACTGACATTAATTTTAAGTTCAAGCCTAATGTATTGGAGTAACTATGTCTTAAAAGCAGTGCTTCTTGACTAACATCAAACTTCTGCAGCAGGCAGAATCGATTCCTCCTTCCCCTCTCCTGAAACTTTTGTGGTTCCTGAAAAAAAAGAAAGACTAACTGTCACCCGCAGCAGCTTCTTGAAGAAAGTGGGAAAGGATCTCACAGGGAGAAAAAGCTTCAGCTGCAGTGGAGCTCCTTTGATCAGGAGCCAAAGGTGCCAGAATGACAGTGCTGTTGTGTCATGTGGCCACAGCAAAACCCCAAAGAGAGGCAACCACGCACATCTCAGCACCCCTAAACTGGGCTCACCCTCAACTTACCAGACAAAATCCCCTCAAAAAGACAAATTGGAATTCCCAGCCCAGAGCCAGACTTCTGAAACACAGCCTAAGCTGAAAGTATTTCTATTTCCCAAGGCACAGGTTGGGTCCCTCTCCACATGGGAGCTTTGGAGTGTTTTCCCTCCTGCCCCTGCTGGTGTCAGGCTGCAGTGCCCTGGCAGGAGCTGATCCAGCTGGATCCCATGCCCATCCCAGCTCCAGCCCTGCCAGGATGATCTGCTCAGTTCCCTGCTCTCTTGGCTTCAAGGTGTGCCAAGGTGCACTCAAAGGCCTCACACAGGATCCAGAACATCCCCAATGGGAGCAACTCGGGAAGCACCAGCCACAGGTCCTCTGCTGCCTGGGAAGTTTGTTCCAGCACATCTCTCCTGGAAGGACCCTCACCTTGCACACCAGCTGTCTGTTCCAAGCTGTGCCTCCTGGTGACTGACAGAGGTTATTCCCCATATTTACATTACCTACAAAAAGTTGGTTCTTCCATTGAGGAGCTGTTTCATGACTACACCAATAAAAACGTGTTAATGAGTTATTTCCCTGCACCTCTGAGCATCCAGAGTGATTTTGTTTCCCACTAAGGGCCCATGTACAGCACGTGCAGATGGGTGCTTGCTGCAAAGTTTTATCATTTGGATTTAAAAAGCTCTTGAATGATCCCCTATCATGATCCAGTCTGACAATGTGAGGGGGCTCAAGCTGCTCTAGGATGGTCTGAGATGTCACCACCCCACTGTAACCTCTCTTTGCCACACAATTCTCCAACTCTGTGCCAGAACTGCCACCTCTCTGAGCCCAGGAGGAGCTGGGGCATGGAAAGGGGTCCCTGAGGAGCCCCTGTTCACGTGAGTTCCATGGCTGGGTCAGCACAAGGGAGGGAACAAGAACAGCTGGGACATGATGGGGACATGATGGGGATCCCAGCAGCTCTCCCAGCTCCACTGGCAGCTTCAGCTGCTGTAAGCACAGGGGTTTAAGCCAAATCAATCCAATTTTTGATCATTTGGAGCATTGTCCACACAGCCCTTAGTGGAAGGTGGTGGTTTACTCTTGAGTTGCAGAGCTCTCTCATGGGCTACACCTCAGGAACATCCTCCTGGCTGGCTGTGAAGATATTTCCCAGCAGTTTTACCAGGACACATTCAGAGCCCCAGTATTGCTGCATGCCCACAAACACAGGGTAATTCTGGACATCTGTGAACCACACACAAGTGACAGTGACAAAAAAGGCTCTGCAAGTGAAACTTGGCCATAAGGCAGCCACTGTCACCTCAAAAAACCCAGACAGGCGTGGTGAACTTTCGCAGGTGACACCACCTCCTTGCTGCCAGGTCCCAAGGCAGCAGGGAAGCACCCAGGAAGCAGCAACATTCCACTCCTTATGGAATCACAGACTAGAAGGGACCTCAAAGCCCATCCCATTCCACTCCCTTGCCATGGCAGGGACACCTTCCACTATCCCAGGCTGCCCCAAGCCCCATCCAACCTGAGCTTGGGCACTGCCAGGGATCCAGGGACACCCACAGCTGCTCTGGGCACCCTGTGCCAGGGCCTGCCCACCCTCTGAGGAAGCTGCCCTTTTCTGCTTCCACACTCATTTAAACACTAAGACCAATTCTGCTGCCAGAACTATTTGTGATGCACCAGAAGTTTTATCAAATATCAAATAAACATGAAAAACTACCTGGGAAAAGATCCATATATTGCCTTTCTTCTTCTTTAAATCCTGATCAATTCCTCTGTTCAGTTCACCACATGATCCTGCACACATAAAATGGGTGTGTGTAGCAGGAATAAGAAGTGGGTGTTATTTAAATTGTCACTGCTGCCGAAACAAACACTCAAATTAGAGCTTCAGAGCAAATGACTACTGCCATCATCACTGCAACCTGGGGAGTTTCAAGGAATTAACAACTGAAAAGCAGTTTGGCATTCCCTTTGCTTTGACCCCTCAATTCAAACTCTGATACTTCTGTTCACTCAGATTTTGTCTTAGCAGCCTCAAAGTTCAGAATGGTCTCACTGCTGCAAAGGGCACTGTACAAATTAAACGTTTTTAAACCTCCAGCCTCCCAACCCCTCTCAAGAAGTGACAGCCTGCACTGCCACCAAGCCAAATAAGCTTTTTCAGAAGGAAGTAGACAAGTAAAATTCAAAGCAAGGCAAAAAACCCAACTGTTCCATCACCCTCACATGGTGAATTCAAGTGAATCCAAGTGTTTGTAATAAAGAGCACGAAGAAACACTGACCTCATTTAAAGTTATTATAAAGAACCTGAATGCAATGGGACTCTACATCAGACCCAAATCTTTATCTGGAACTCAGGACTGACATGATAACAACACTTCAGCCCTTGCACATTAGGAAATGTTCCCCGACCCCCTACATTTTGTCACACACCTGAGACAACCTGCTGCCTTTACACACAAAATGTGAGACTGCTCAAAACAAGATGAGCTACAAGTGAGGAAAGGGACAAAGAGGGCAAGAGGTACAACAGGTTCTCTGCACCTCCCTCAAAACTGCTAAGCTCATTAGGGCTTGCAGAAAAGGATAAAGCTCAAGCAAGAGCCATTCCTAGTCTACTTTCGCCCACACGTAACACTTCCTGCATCCAAAGAAATCGCTGAGACCCTCAGGAAGTGAACCAGCAGCTTCCCCTGCTTTCTACATTTATATTATTACAGCAGTGCCCTGCACCTTCTTAAGGCACTACTGGAAAGCATCTTTACCACTGGTGAGGGGGGTTTTGTCTGCAGCACCTTGGAGAAAACAGCCACGGAAGCATCTTTAACCACGCAACTTTTGCCATCTGGGAAATCGGCCCATGCCAATGCACCACCTAATATATTCCAACACACAGGCCAATTAATTATTAATAATTCAGGCCATGGACCACTCCTGAAGGTCTGTGCAGCAATACAGGCTGTTACTCAAACCAAAGCTGGGTTTGTGTCACAGAGGGGTACTAATGGCAAATAATGAAGTTATTATCTAATATTTAAAAACAGGAACAGATTGCTACATATTCAGCATGAGGAACCATTTAATTGCAAGTACAATTCTAGCAGCTGGTTGGAAATGACAGGCTCATCCACAGAGTAAAAACCAACATTTCTCATTACTCTTGACATCAGGGAATAAACTCCCCCAGGAGCACAGAGCATGAGTTACCAAGGCAAAGGTATTCTGCTGGGTGGAAGGGGTGGCTTCTTAGCACACACAGTCCAAAGGCAAAAGCCTTGTTCCCACCAGAATCAAGGAACATCTCCCTTGTCAGACCTCACAGAACAGAACTCCTGCTCCCCTCCACCTCCTGCTATGTTCTCACAGAAGCCTTGGAAGGAAAGTGATGCTGGTACTCAGTGCTTAGGTCATGGAGCAGAAGTGGTTTGCCCATATGTTTCCTCGAGGAGAAAAGGCTGAACAAATGAAGACACAATACCAGACATCCCGGGTGGCTTCTAGGATGATGTAAGTTCTTTTAAAAATAGCTTATTTCTTATAGGTGTCCTTTGAAATAGTTCAGAATTTACACGGGTAACCTCTAAGTGTGGGAAACTAAGTTATAAATATATTCTGCAGCAATTACTAGAGGAGGTTCAAGTGCTAAACATGTGTAAATTCAATATTGCTCCCGAGTCAGCAGGGCTTTATGGAGCAGCTGGAGATGAACAATCAGCCCAAGAGATGATTTCCTGAGGCCAGCAGGTTCTGCAAGCTTGGGGAAATGATTATTTTGACCAGTTCGACCCAACAGAGGTAGAGAAACTTAGGTGCTATTTTTTTTTCATTTAAGTCATGATCTGTGAGTCGACCGAGATCCAACTAACCACTCGGGAATGAATATCCACAGTAGCAGCTCATGTTAGGGAATGTATTAGGGAATTTAAGTGAAGCTTAAATTTAAATTTTCCTGACAGTAAAGCACCATGAAGAACCAACCACCTCCTCTTTCCTCAGCCCCATAGGCTGGACTGGTTTTGCCCACTGACACTACTGGTGCAGCTTTCACCCTCTCCAGAAACACACACGCCAACTATACTGAAAAGCTTGAATTTAATCAAGGCCTTAAAGCTTGACTTAGTAAATGAAGAAGTCAGTGACTACAATGAATGCTTGTAGGTTTGAACACAACTAATTCTGTCAGGAGAAGATTCTAAGAGCCAGCAGAAAGTGGGCTGGAGCTTTCCATGAGTCCCTGCAGGCACAGCAGCTCATGGCTGCACTGACTGTCCCAGCAGGAAAACAGCAGAGCTGCTTCTTGTACTTCCACGCTGCTGCCCAAGTGTGATTCAACTCAGAATCTGCTTTTAAAGCGGGTTCAAAATGTAAGTTTTTCTTCTCTCTGTTCCAGTGACGTCCCAGGTAGTGAACAATCAACAACACCACATATTCCATGTGCTTTGGAGCCAAGAGTCTGAGCTCTCAGCCTGCACAATGAACCTCAGCTACACCACCTCTGCTCTCCTTCAAGAAAAGGTTAAACTGGAAGACAGACCCTGCCTACAGGCACTTCAGAACAATGGGCTGATTTTTCTGCCACCAATTATTGCCCTGGATAAGTATCAAGTATGTAGAATTATAATTTAACATACATTACTCCTAAACTTAAGGGGCTACTGACCTCTTGGGAGCTCTGGCCTCCCCTTGCAGGGAGCTGGTTATTTTGGGTCCTTTCACAACAGGATGGTGTAACATCAGTGTGTGGAGAAAGGGAAGAGTATCCATCACGAAATTGACTGCCGGCTGCTTAGTTCTGCACAGCCACAGTGTCTGACAAAGTAACACCAGAATTAGGGTAACCACTGCAGCTGACAGTTCTGAAGTCAAAAGACACCACGGATCTGCTAGAATTTTATTAAAGTAGGTTGGCACTCAGTCTTACATAGAATGAAAAATCTGCAGCCACAGAAAGGGAGCTCAGAGCAAACAGGATTGATGAAGTGCACTAACTGACATTTCAGCAAGATCCACATTGAAGTACTGCAAACTCAGACAACGCTGACATTTAACAGCCCACAATTACCACCACGATTTGTTACTGTTACTCCAACGTGTAACACTGCAGCTCGCCACAGATGCCCAGCCCAGGGGGTTCGACAGAACCTACAAGGTCAGGGTGATTTTTCTTCAGTCCCCATGTCACATGCAGGCCGCTCCAGGAGGGGTTCCAAATGACAGTAACTTTATTAGCTACTTCAGGACTTAGATATACGTCTATCACAAAAAAGCACTTGTTCAGATAGGAGCAGGTATGACTTTAATAGAACCAAAGCACCCAAAGCACCATTTCACACACCCCAGCCCCTGGAATAACACGTACACACTCAGCCTGATGCCCCAGAGGCTTCCCCAACAAACTGCAGATGGCCAAGACAGACCAACCTTGGCATCCTGTGGTGGTGACTGTTGATCTAAAACCCAAAAATTGGACAGATTGAGGGCCCTGCAGTACTCTCACGGTAATAAACACCTAAGCGGAGAACTGCTTGGATGAGCCAAAAAACCCTTAAAAGGAGTAAATGATCCTTTGGATAACCGCCACTTAAGGCCACTTACAGGTAAAATACACGCTGACTTCTGTGCTTACACCACATCCCAGAAGGAGCAGATAAGCTCATTACGGCACTGCAGGAAGGGATAAAAGCGAAGACCGAGGCTGCTCGGTGCTGGAGCAGCTCCAGAGCCTCGCAGCCACCGCCGGAGCCCTCCTGGCGTCCCCGCAGCGCGGGGACCCCCGGCCGCGGCCGGAGCGGCCGCTGGGCCCGAGGAACAGGTGGGCGCCCCGGAAGGTCCCGGCGAGCGGCGGCGGGGCCGGCCCAGAGCCCCCTGCAGGCCGCGCCCGAGCCGCGGCCTGGCGTGGGGAGGCGGCCGGGCCGCCCGCCGCATGGCCGGGCAGCACCGGCCGGGCCCGGGGCGCCGAGCGGCGGCGGGGCGGGGGAGGCCGCGGCCCTGGGCGGGCGGGGAGCGGCCTCCGGAGCCCCCAGCGGGGCGGCCCTGAGCTCCCGGCCCGGGGGGCGCGGGCGAGAGGCGCCGCCGGCTGCGGGACCCCGGGCGGACGGCGCGCCGGGAGCTCCGCGCTACCGCCCGCAGCGGAGGCTCCGGTGCAGCAGGGGCGGCCCCGGCGGGAGCCCCGGAGGCCCCGGGGGGGGGCAGAAAGGCGTCGCGGCGAGAGCGCCGGGCGGGGGTCGGCCCGGAGCGGCGGGGGCCCGCGGGGCCCGTACTCACGTTGCTCTGCGGGTCGATGGCCTGCAGCAGCCGGTCCCTGATCTGCTGCGGGGACGGGGCCGGAGCCGCTGTCATTGCCTGGGCGAAGCGGGGCGGCTGCGGCTGCGGCCGGGGCGGGCGGGCGGCGGGGCCGGGCCGGGCCGGGGCGGCGGCGGCGGCGGCTCCTCACTCGCCGGCGGCGGCGGCCTCGGGGAGCCGGAGGAGCATGTTCGCTCCCCGCGGGGCGGGGGCGGCGCGGGGGGCCGGGGGGAGCGGGCGAGCCCAGCGCTCCGCTCCGCTCCGCTCGGGCCGAACGCGGGGCGCGCTGGGGGCAGGGCCGGCGCCGCGCGCGGCTCCCTGGGACGCGCCCGACGCCGTGACGTGCGCGCGCCGCGCCCCGGCCCCCGCCCGCCCGCACCGCCGGGGGCGCGCACCGCGCGTGCGCGGGGGAGGGCGGGCGGCGGCGGGAACGCGCGTGCGCGGTGGGGGTGGGGGGCGGGGCTGGGGCGCCGTGAGGGGGGAAAAGGGGGACCCGGGGAGAGGGGGAGACAAGGACCGTGTGCTGGGGGGACATGGGGACAGCACAGGGGCCGCTGAGGGGACAGGGACCGTGCTGGGGGACATGGGGACAGCACACGGGCCGCTGAGGGGACAAGGACCGTGCTGGGGGGACATGGGGACAGCACACGGGCCGCTGAGGGGACAGGGGCTGCGCTGAGGGACATGGGGAGGGACAGCACACGGGCCGCTGAGGGGACAGGGACCGTGCTGGGGGACATGGGGACAGCACACGGGCCGCTGAGGGGACAGGGGCTGCGCTGGGGGACATGGGGACAGCACACGGGCCGCTGAGGGGACAGGGACCGTGCTGGGGGGACATGGGGACAGCACACGGGCCGCTGAGGGGACAGGGACCGTGCTGGGGGACATGGGGACAGCACACGGGCCGCTGAGGGGACAGGGGATGTTTTGGGGGACATGGGGACAGCACACGGGCCGCTGAGGGGACAGGGACCGTGCTGAGGAAGTTGGAGGACAGGGCGCAGCGGGGAGTAGCCGTGAGGGGGAGAATGGGGCACGGGGAGCAGGGAGGGGAGCGGGGCGATGGCGGCGGAGAGGGGGCAGCAGGAGCCGGGAGGCCACTCCGGGACCCCCGCCCGGCCCCGGAGGAACCGGGCACCCTGCGGGGGGGAATAAATAATGGAAATAAATAACGGGAATAAACCTCCTGCGGGCACCACTCGGGCCGTGTAGGTGTGAGGGGTGTCCTGGTCCCCTCAGCGCGGCACTTCAAACTTCTCACAGCTTTTAAAAGCAGCTCAAAATTGACTTGTGGTGTGGTTATTTTAAAGCCGCTGCTCCGAAGCTGAATCACAACTTTTGCACAACTGGAGTCTCGTGGGGACAGCACGCACTGGAGCCACACGGTGTGTGCAGGGTGATAAAACTATTTGAATTCCTTTAGCAGTGGAGCTCCCTTCTGTGTTCCCTGTGATCATAAAGCACTGCCAGCTCTGCACAGGGTCATTTTTCCAAGGAAAAATAAAAACCCCCCAAGCTCAAAGCTCAAGTCTGAGCCCAGTGGTGTGCAGCAGGTCACACACACAGAGTGATGCCACATCCACCCTTCCCTTCGCATTTGGTTTAATGAAGATTAGGCACTAAATGTTTTCCAAGAATCATATTTAGTCATCCCCTGTATTGTATTTGGCAACACACTTTTTTTTCTCTCCCTCATTCTAAAGAATCAGAAAAGGGTTAAAATATAGTGAAATTACAGACAAGGGATATGTTTATATTTAACCAAAGGTTGTACATATTTCTGGATGGCTCAAACCACATTTGAAGGAGCCTGTCTGTACATTTTTCTGGGTTCATTACAGCCAGATATCCTTCCTCAAATGACCCTTCCCCTGTCATGTTTCATTAATGTGAAAACTTCAGTTCAACCAAGAGCATGACTCAAGTAAAATGCTGCAGGTGCCCAACTCAGGGCAGCAGACTCCGGAGATCTGCATCTCACCAGATAAAAATCAAAATACTCCCTAAAACTTGTGCCAGGGAATCATTTTAATCAGGTCTCTTTCTCCTAAACAGCTAAAGAAACTGAAGCTGTGGAAACCCACTAACAGTTTACAGTTGGATTTAAAAGATACTCAGCACTGCACTCTGTTAAATTATCTTGGTGATTCTGGGGAAAAGAAGGTCAACTTAATATAAATAACACAAGACTCCAGACAAATTACAGGACTGGTTACAATTTCCCAAAATACACCAATACAGAATCAATTTCTCCCATAACAGAATGAACGTGGCATCAAATATATATTTTACCCTTAAATAGAACAATTTTATTCAACCAAATCCAAGATTATTCCAAAATTATCTCTTAACACAGGCTTAGAGAATTATTTTTACCATTTTTTCCCATTCAAAATCCCTTACATATTGCTTAGAAAAAAAAAAAAATCTTTGAAATATTAATTTAAAAAAACATTTTTCTGGAAAAACAGGGAGCTTTTTTTTTTTTTTCTTGAATATTCCTTTTCTACACCTCCCACAAAGTAATGGAATAGTGAGAAGTTACAAGAACACTGCTCAACATCTACACAAAACTGAGAACTCAGGAGTGTGCCTTGGACAGGGGTAACACGACCTGGCACAGCCCCAGTTGGGACTGCCAAGGCAGAGGTTTAAAACTGGCTCCAGTTCTCCCCTGCTCCCCACTCTGAGCTTAGAAAACCAAGTTAGAATTCTCTTTCAGTGAAGCTGAGATAATTTGTGTGAAGGTTGTGGCTCCAAGCCCTGGCAGAGAAGGAACCTGGAGGGGATGAGCGTGTCCCAGGCTCCCCACAGGCCTGGGCCTGCAGCTGGAGAGCATCAGAATTTTTATTTCTAGAAAAGTTTGTTCCCAGCCAAAAGTCTCTTCCAACATGTCCATGGGTGGCTTTCAAGATCCAAATAACCTGGAGGATGCAACAGGAAAAAAAAAAGTAGATGAGAAACAGCCACAACCACAGCAATGCACAGCTGATTTCATCTGAGTAACTTGGTGGGTTTCCACCCCAAAATGAAAAACATCCCCAAATTTAAACCCAGGTGATGTTTGACTTGAGCAACCCCCAACAAGCAACACTCTGCCTGAGGCTGAATGACTCAGGTGCTGGCACAGGTGCTTTTCATGCACTACAGGTGCCCACATTAGCAAAAAACTGTGAGCTCAACCCATATTTGAAAACTGAAATAAAGGAGTGAAGTAAAAAAGAATTATGGAAAAATCGAGTGGGAGAGACAGATGTAAAAAGAGATAGATGTGCAAGAAAAGTGCCAATATACGACTTTCTATAACCAAGTGAGAAGGGGCTGCACAGGGTTACTCACACAATCATGCAGAACATCATGAAGATATTCCACAAGGCAATGAAGATTCGAAAATACCTGAGACTCAGCAAAAACTCTCTGATATTGTCACCTAGAAATCAAGAGGAGAAGCTTTTGGATATGAAAAACACACCCAACAATCACATTTTCAGCACTGCCTGAAAAACACAAGCTACTTTGAGAGGAAAAAAAAAAAACAAAAAAACACAACAAAAAGTTCAGACTGAAATTTGAGGTTTTAGGTGAAGGATGGATGCTCTGTTCAGTGCAACTTCTTAAGGATACGTGGCAAAATGACCAAAAAATTATAAAAAGGGGTCACACTGCAAAAAAGGGAAGACGAGTTGTAGTTCAAAGGCTTCCTGGGGTTTTAAACTAGCAAACAGAGCTACAAGGGAGCAACACGGGTGTATCCACATGGAAAAGGCAATCAGGGAGTGAGCAGTGTTACCTCTATAGCACAGGTACCTACAGTCAAAAATGCTGCAAGAAATGTGCTTTTTGTGCGTTTGTTCTGGTTTCAGAACATCCCAGTTTACAAGTTAATAAGCCAGTTATTCCAGCCCCACAGCAATTCACATCAAACGAAAAGGGGTGGAAAAACTGTGGTTTGGCCCAGGATTTCCTCCAGAAAAGCCCGGTCCTGTGCGAGTCCTGGCGGCCCAGGGCAGGGCTGTGCCCGGCTGCCGCATCCCCTCCGTTACCGGTCGTGGGTTCCCTCGGCTCCTCTCCGAATCCCTCCGTGTCCCTCCTCCTCCTGCGGGGCAGAGGGGCCGTGTCAGGCAGGTGAAACCCAAAAAACCCTCCCCGTTCCCCCGCCCGCCCTCCCCGTTCGCTCACAGCCTGAAGTTGAGCACGGCACCGGCGTTCACCAGCAGCGTCCTGCGGGAGAGACGGGAAATGGGGACGGGGAACGGGGAGGGAGAGGGGGGAAAGGGTCGGGGACCGTGAAAGAGGTCGGGGAAGGGGAAAGGGACAGGAGGAGGAAGAAAGGGAAAGGATGGAAAAAGCGAGACGGGAAGGGGAGTGAGGCCGGGGAGGGAGAAGGGAGATGGAGAAGGGCAAGGGGATCGAGAGGGGATGGGGAAGGGAGGAAGGGGTCGAGAAGGGGGACGGGAACAGGGTCAGGCACAGCCGGGCCGGGCTAACCCGGCCGAACCGCTGCCGGTTCCCGGCCCCGGTACCCGCAGAGCAGCAGATCCCCGATCATGGCTCCGGCGGCGGCTCCGGGGCCCGGAGGAAGCGGAAGGGGCGGGCGCTGCCCGGGCCGGCGGCGCCTGCGCTGCCCGCGGCGGCTCCGGCACCGGCGGCTCCGCGCCCGGACACCCGCGGGGAGCGGAGCGAGGGCCGGGCCCGGGCAGCACCGGCCGCAGCTCCCACAGCCCCGGCACGGGCCTGCGGAGCCGGCTCGGGAATCGAGAACCGGGAGCTGAGAACCGCGATCCGGGGCCGCGATGGATCTGGCGGAGGCGCTGCCCCTCGGGGAGCTGGCGGCCGCCTTCGCCGCGCTGCCGGTGTTCCCGCTGTTCGACACCGCCTATTTCATCATCTCCGTCCTCTACCTCAAGTACGAGCCCGGTGAGTGCGGCCCTTGGCCCGGGGGGGCCCCGGGGGGAGCTCCGGTGCCGCTGTGCCGGCACAGACCCCGCGCTGCCCCGCACCAACAGGTTCAGCCCGTCCCTCTCTGCCGCCTGCCGCAGGCGATGCCGCAGCTCCGACACCTCCTTCTGCCTACAGAAAGCAGGAAAAACCCCCACGAACCCGTGGCTCTGATTTTGAGAAATAATCTTGGATTTTATTTAAGACTGGGTTCCGGCCGCATTGAGGTATTTAAGTTCGGTCACTTGGCTGCCACCCCAGGACTAAGAGTTGCGTTTCTGGCCGGTCCCTTGCCTTGAATATTTTTGTGGCAGTACCTTCCTCCTATTTATATACAAAAGAGCTGGAAGTAAAATCTAGGGTTTTTCCCACCCTCTGGACCATACCCTGAGCTGTTCTCAGGCACAATAACTGACCTTGCTTTGTTTGTTCTCTTGGGCTTATCTTGCACGGATCGATAGATCTGCGCCTTGCCTTTCACCTTCTGCCTTGTCACAGCCTGGCTGTGCCTCGGTCTTTTTCAAACGCCACTTTCCCTCTGTTTTTGACAACGTGTGCACTCCATGCTCTGTTTTGAGCAGTTTCACCGTAACTGCACGGTGGCTGAAGGGAAAACCAACCCCGAGCTCCGGAATGATTTTCAAACCTCAGGTTGTGCGACCTCTGAGCTGTACAATCCACATGCTGTTCCCGTTAAACTCCCTGTATAAACAAGTGCTGGGCTTTCCAGGCCTGATCACTCCCAGCTGACTTCCAGCATGGAGTCCTGAACCGAACAAATAAAAGGCAGCCCTCACAAAAATAGCTTTTAAATATATGCAAGCCCAGGAATCCGCTTGGGACTGGGTAAGGCTGGGGTGTACTCTTCCCCAGATTCCTACAGCGCTCCCATCCCACAGCTCCTGGGCTGAGGATCAGTGTCAGGACAGAACCGTCCTGTTTCCTCCTTGGAGACAGCATGGCTTCGTGGAGCCAAGGAAAAACAAGTGTTACTAAATTTAAGCCTCAAGCTAAACCTCAGGTTCCTATAGAACCAGTTTCATGTCTCGGCTGTTGCAGCTGTCTCGCTGCCGCTGTGTTTTCAGCTGGTTCAAATGTCCCAGAGGATGGAAGAGCCTGGGCACTCACAGCTTTGGCTCATGCTCATCCACTTCCTGCTGTTTAATGTGTACCAGGTAATCATGTTGACATAACATTTGTAGCATTTTCTCTCTTTATATGCTCACCGAACAGTTTTGTGTCTGAAATGACGCACAAAGGATTCTGGAGCAGTTTAAGGTGATGAAACAACCTCACAGAATTGATGTTGTTGGGAGTTTTCCCTGTAAAAGTACAAAGGTGGATGAAAATTGCTACAGGAATTTAAAAAAAGGCCATAGCAGATTGTGGGAGGAGACCACAAAGTATTTCCAGACTAGTACAGGAGTGGGGAAGAACCCTCAAATCCTCTTCTCTCAAATAAAGATTAAGAATTCCTGTTCTATTTTTGCAGGTTATCTTATGAATGAAAGAGCTGAACAGATTGTTCATGAATTCTAGAGGGCACCTAGGTTGAAGCAGTGGAGAGAATGGTACTAGTATGCATTTTATTTTTAGACTGTAAAACCACATTGATTTCAAGGGAAAAAAGGGTTCTTTCTGCTAGTAGCAAATAAAGGAGAGAATCTCTCAGCCAGTTCATAAACTTCTAATGACTCTGTTCACCTGAGACCTTCGGGGGGGTCTGCAGGCTGTGATCATTTCTTGACTATCTCTGGTACTTGTTTGGGCTTCACACTTTGGTATTTTGTTTTACAAGCACTTTTCTTTGAGCTGCTTTGTGGGAGAACACGCATCTCGAGCCTCTCTCTTACTGGGTGTTGAAGTTCCTGCTTAATTGCTAGATCCATCTTCTCCCTGAGGCTGGACTAGATGGCCTTGAGGGTCCCTCCAACATTGGTGACTCCGTGATTCCCAAATTTTTTCACAGGAGCCGTGGAGATGTCCCGGAAGAGCCCTTTTGCCTCCTGGCTCTGTGCTATGCTCCACTGCTTTGGGAGCTACATCCTCGCAGATCTGCTGCTGGGAGAGGCACCCATTGGCTACTTCAGCCACAACTCCAGTGTCATCCTGGCCACAGCAGTGTGGTGAGTGCCCTGCACCCCTCCTGATGTGGCACGAGCTGCTCCCAGCGCTCCGCCGGGGAGGGAGGTGTGGAGGGAGGTGTTGTCCCTGTGGGACACAGCTCTGATCTCGCAGGGATTAACTGGGGGGAGCAGAGGTGGGCTGAGGCAGTCTTTGAGGCTCTTGCACTCCTGGCTCTGGTTCCCAGTTTCCCTGACCAGTTGCCTAATGCTGTGATTATCTGGGCTGGGGCACTTCTATTCATAGCAGCCAGCGCTGAGCCCGCGCCAAACCGCAGGAGCAGCAGCACCCACGGATCCCACAGAGTGAGGAGTGGCACATCCTGAAGATTTGGGGGCATTTTATTCGCTGTGTTGCTGAAATGTGCACAAATTAACCTTTAACTTCCCCACTGTGTATGGGTTGTAGGTGCTTTTACGTGGCAGAAAGAGCAGTGTTGGGAAACACACTGTGAATTAAATTTTCATAAACAGAGGTCTTGGAGTAAATCCCTCAGCTATCTAGTTTTCTATACTTGAGGAAATAAAGAGAAAGATCTTTTAGGGCTGAAAAATTTAGCAGTCTTCTGGAAAAAAAGGGTATTTGAAATCTGTCCTCTGTCTGAATATCATTTCAGTATATGTAGCTTCTTGTTCTGTGTGAGTTGATGCTTCTGGACCATACAAGACACAAACTTCTAAAATGGTCTGAATTAAAATTACTGTGTTTTATTCAAGTTGGAGTATTAGTAGTGAGGACTCTGAGTTACTGAGGGCTCTCTGGGCTGTTGCATGCTGGCTTCCCTTTAGAATTAGCTATGAAATTAGGAATAGTTTTTTTAATATTTTTCTTCTCTTTCACCCCCCACCTGCCATAACTCATATCTGCCACCACACTACCCCTCTCTGCATATCCCAGATCAGAACAAATCACTGGTCTTTTTGCAGGTACCTGATATTCTTCTGCCCCATGAACCTCTTCTACAAGTGTGTCAGCTTCCTGCCCGTGAAGCTCATCTTCGTGGCCATGAAGGAGGTGGTCCGGGTGCGCAAGATCGCGGCCGGGGTGCACCACGCCCACCACCAGTACCACCACGGGTGGTTCGTGATGATGGCCACGGGATGGGTCAAAGGTGACACCTGAGATGCTCCAGAGGCTGCAGGGAGGGCTGGGACAGCGTGGGGACAGCTCAGGGGGAGCAGCAGGGAGGGGATGTGGGCTGGGGCTGCGTTCCCACCACGCAGGTGTTTGTGCAGTCTCGCAGAATGGTTGAAGAGCTGGAGTCAGGAGTTCTTTGTTCTTTCTCTCGTGATCTGTGACCTCACCTGTGTCTTTCACGGGGTTCTGCCAGTCAGTTTTCCTTTAAGGGTGTGTTTGGAGCAAGCACTTGAGCAGCAATAACTGCAAGAGGCAAATGCCTTTTCCTTGCATCAGGATCCACTTGGTAGAAAGTCAAGGAAGCATTTGCCCTGCTTTGTTGGCTTAGGCTAACTTTTAAATTTGGGGAGAATGTCAAGAACCCTTTGTCCCCTTGAAGATCCAGAGCCCTGTCCTGTGGTAGCTTCAGCTCTTTGACAGGTTTCTCTGTCTCACAGGTTCTGGTGTGGCCTTGATGTCGAACTTTGAGCAGCTGCTGCGTGGGGTCTGGAAACCTGAAACAAATGAAATTCTTCATATGTCCTTGTAAGTCAACAGCCTGGAAATTCCCAGTCAGATGAAAAATGGAATGAAAGAACCAGTCAAGGCTGGGTGCACACCTTCCAGAAAACCTCTTTCTTTCTCTTCCAGCCCTACAAAGGCCAGTCTGTATGGTACAGTCCTCTTCACTCTGCAGCAGACTCACTGGCTCCCTATCTCTGAAGCCAACCTCATCTTCTTTTTCACCATGTTCATGATAGTCTGCAAGGTAAGTTTACAGCAGCTTTGTTGCCAGCAAATTACAGAGTTTAAACTGGGAATATTCACCTTCCTGAGCCACTGCAGGATTCACTGCTCGGGAAATTCAATGCTGAATTCTCCATCACACAAGCAGCTCCTTGTGCCTTGAGTCATTAGCAGCAGGGACTTTATCTGGGGTCAGTGGAATGCTCAGTGGTCAGTATTTCATTGCTCTGTGTGGTCTCTAAGCGTTCCCTGTTGCCTGGCAGGTTTTCATGACGGCCACTCACTCCCACGCCTCACCTTTTGCTCCGCTGGAAAACCTCATCTGCCCCGTCCTCTTTGGCTCTGTTTCCAGTGGGCACCCAAGCCACCACCACGACCACCACGGGGCCTCCCACGAGGTTTCCCACCCTCCTCCTCCTCCTCCTGCCAAGTCCAAAGAGGAGCTGAACGAAGGCACGAGGAAACGGAAGGCAAAAAAAGCTGAATAAAAAAGCAACGGCACAGAAAATAGGCCAAGAAAATTCTTCCAGAGCTGAGTCTCAAAGCCACCTGTGACCTCCTTTATGCTCCAGTCCTTCTCTCTCAGACTCCAGAGGAGAGGTGGAAGCCAGGACACTGCCAGCCGGGTCCCTGAATTTCATTTTTGCTCTCTGTGCTGCTGCTTGCTTCTTGGTCTGTGCCTCTCTATTCTGATCAGATTTTCAGGGATTTGTAGGTTTGTGCCAGGGTGGTAAGTGGGTGCCAGTTCCCAAGCTGTCAGCAAATCTGATGCAGCATTTTCAATTGATGTAAAATCTTTCACTGTGTTTATGAATGGGGGGAATGGTTTGTGTTCCTGCAACTCTTAAGTTCCTTTGAGATTTCACTGACCTTTTCAGTGTCTGCCAAAACAACAAACTGTTAAGACACAATGTGGAAATCAGGTTTCATTAAGTGGCCTGGTATGAGCCTGGTCTGGTTTTTCCCAGCTCCCACACCTGCCATATCTCCAAGTAATGTGACATTTTAAATGCAATAAGGACATGGCCTTTGGCCGAGCCAAACCCTGTTCACCTCAGTTCCCTCTGATTCTGATGGTCAGGACATTGTAATTTGCTCAGCCAAGTCTGTGTTTGCAAGAGCTCTGAAGCTGTGAAGTGCTCCCAGTGCCATGTGTTGGCACTGTCACCATCCTAGGCTGTGTGTGGCATTGCTGCACGTTGTTACTGAGTGTGTCCCACCCCAAACTTGATCCTATTGAACCAGGGGAGAAGCATGGCTCTGGTTTGTTTGTAATCCTGTGGGATACAAGAGTGTGTGTGAGTGTAAGTATTTATTACTATTTATTTATAATTGCCAGGGCACCTAAGTCATGGACCTGAATCTGGCTTTTTTTTTTAACATTGCAATTGGAATTTCTGATTGTGGCCCTGAGCCCCCAGCCCCGTGCTGGTTTGGGTTCACAGTGATCTTGGTGTGCTCCAGGACAGCCCAAACACTCCCTGGGTGCAGGAAGAAACCTTTCCTATATTCTTAAATTCAGATAGAAAAGCTGAAGCAGGGCATTTCACCAGCTAATGAAAAACTACTTTAAAGGACTGATAAAAGCACATCAGCTGAAAACATTGATTACCTTCTGTAGGTCCCCTCGGGCCAAACTGCTGGGCTGTGAATGCAGCTTGTGCCCAACAAGTGAAGAATCTGAACTGCCTTGCATGGCTCAGGAGGGTTCTGTCAGCTCATTCGTGTTCTGCTTAGTGAACACTGGCTTTTAGAGTAGTTCAAAGCTGTTCTTATAATTGATTTTGTTCTTATAAATGGCATCTTCCAAGGGCTGGGATCACACACTGAGAGTGGCAAGCCTGGGGATGTAGCACTGGGCATTTTCCATCCCTAGCAGTGAGGTTTGCTGCTGTTTCCATTCCAGCTGGGAATGGAAACAGGATGTAAGAGAAGTGAGGGTTTGTGTGTGTATCCCTGTTCAAAATTGCAACTGACGGTTAGTGAAAGATAAGAAACCATCCTTGTGTGCAGGCAGAGGAAAGCCAGTAGGAAAGGTCAAATGATCTGTGGGCTTGGGGTTTGACAGTGCCTTAATTTTGTGAGTTTCCCTCCCCTTCAGTAGAAAGCAGGAATTCTGCCTGACAGCTCCACTGTCTGGTCCTGCAGATGCTGCTCTGCTGGAACCTGATGTGCATGCATGAGACTGAATAAATGTTTTATGAGATGTCTGATCCAAGGGGAATTTTGTTTTATAAAAGCCGTCAACAAATAAAAATTGTGAAGTGACTCTGATTGTCCAGTGGCAGCTGAGGAAATCTCTGTGTTTGTTTTACCCTTCCCAGTCCCAGGCAGCCACGTGGGAGCTCTGTGTCACCAGGACCTGGGGACAAAATGATTCTGGGTGACGAAGGATATCAGACTTTATGTCCTACAGATGTGTCTGAACATTTTATAAATGGAAATAACAGGGTGGAAGGCATTTGTGGTGTTCTCAGAGCAGACATCCTCAGATTTCAGGGAAGGAAATAAGGAAATTGGTGTTTATACCAGTTGTCTCTATTTTTCCTTTTGTCACTGTAAGAGGGAGGAGGGCATTCACCTGGGACTGGTAAATATATATACACACTCACACAGTTCCAGCATATTTTTGTGGAGTATCAGTATTTAAAACTGGAAAAAAAATCAAAATTCTCTGCATGAGTGAATATTTAGCATGGTCCCATAGCTGCTGCTCTGCTCTCTGAGTGCAGAGTCTCTGCTCTTCAGAGTCTTTGGACCCTGAATCAAATCGGACTGAGTCAAATCACATGTTTCTAATCAAACACAGAGAGAAGAAATATTCCAAAGGAGGTTAAAATTTAAGCTCTGAACACCTTCAGAGTACCCAACAGGAGTGGGATTAGTTCTGAGAAGACAACAGCCACAGAGGAGTCACAAGTTCCATTTAGTGAAGCCTTTCCCAGTGAGAGAGATGGAACTTGTCTTGAATTTCCATGGCTCAGCACTGGCAGTCTGGTACAATTCCAGCCTGGTGTCCTTCATCCCAAGAAGCAAAAATGGGCCTTTGAAAAAGCAGCACATCTTAACCAGGGCTGTGGAGACACGGGGACTGCTCCAGCACCTCTGGGAAGCCCCACCTGACCCATCCAGACACTTCCTTCCTTCAGGCTCTGCTCCAAACAGAAAGGAAATGGGAGTG
This sequence comes from Poecile atricapillus, assembly GCF_030490865.1. NCBI lineage: Eukaryota > Metazoa > Chordata > Aves > Passeriformes > Paridae > Poecile > Poecile atricapillus. The sequence continues at coordinate 3,346,244 of NC_081276.1, forward strand.
GGGTGTTTCCTAAAGGGATGGAGTAATTTGTTTCCACAGCTCAGGGGTGGAAGTGATGAGGAAATCATGACACAGCCAGTCGACCCAAACAATCTGCAAAGCCTGTTTATATTTTCAAGGGTTTCTCTTGTCTCCCGCACAGATTTAACTATTTAAATTGTAAACACTCCTTAATTTAGAGCAGATGAGAGTGTAAATTGCACTGGACAAGAGAATTTCCATTGGTATGATCCACGGATGGAAAAGGTCAGTGCAAGTCTCACACTAAAAAAAACAACTCAGAAAATAATGGATCACAATGTTTCAGCTGGTTTAACCATTCTCCTGCCCTGTGACATCCAGTTCAGGGTTATATTGCTCAGAACCTGTAAGTGTAAGTCTGATGACAGCAGATTTTTCACGTCTGAAGAATCCTACAATGTCTCTGGAGTCTCTGGCTCCACAGAATATTCCCAACTCTGCTGCAGCCCAGGGCAGGACAGGAGCCTGCCAGGGCTCAGACTTCCATGGGACAGACGTCATTCCCTCCAGAGATGTCCTGATCTGATAACTTCTGATACTGACTCCAGTGAGACCAGGCTAAATTTAGCAGTAGGTTTAATCCTCAAAGGGGCCCTGGGTGCCTGCTGGGAAAAGCAAATGTTTCAGTTGCTGTTTCAGCATTTCATGTGGATTGACAGGTTTCTCTTTCCTGTTGCAGAGCCAAACCCGGTGCCTGCAGCTTTTCCATCGTGGCAGATCAGCTCCACAGACAGGGAAACTCCACAGGCCTTACGTATTTGTAATTAAAACAAAAGAACAACAAACAAACCCAGAGGATAATTTTACACAGAGCATTAATAATTCTTCACAGCAAATGAAGTAACAAAATGAGGAGAGCAAAGGAAAGAATTTCAGTTTGTGCAAGAAAGGGCAAAGCCAGTGCAAGAACACCAAGCCAGAGCAACCAGTGCTCCTGGTTTCCACTTTTCCTTTTGTTACTGATGCCAATATTTACACTGTTGCACACTTTGTCCAAAGAATAAACAAATTATATAATCCAGCAAGGCAGAAAGACCTAGAGGATAAAGATGGATGTTACCTTGGCTGTCTCCTGAGCTGTACAGCCTTTTAACACTTGCCAGGTGATCAGCTGCCAAATGCCTGCTCCTTCCTGCAGCCTGTTCATGGTGCTTTAAGGGCACACAAAAGCATTAAAAATTTGAGCTTTAAGTGTTTCACTTAAAGTGTTCAGATTTATCTGGCCCTTAGCTATGAGTCTCTGTTTTATGGTTCTTGTGCTATTCTTTAGAGGATGCAACTGGCTCCCATGAGGATAAGAAAAGTAAGACTGAGATAAAACAGCATTTCCTATGGCCTTAGATACCCAGGATTTTTGCTGCAGCAAAGATTTTTCTCTCAAGACATTTTAATTCTTTGCCCAATTAACAAGAAATAAGAATATACATCTATACAAGACTTTCCAGAAAGCTCTCAAAGGTAGTTTGGATTTAGTGTGAGCTGTTTCCATCCAGGAAGACGAGACACAGACAAGGCAAACCACTCACAACGGAGAAATGATGTGTTGATGCCAAATACTCTGCACAGTGGGTTGATATTTTCCTCTTTAGGATGCTCTTAGTATTGGCCCCAAGTCATCTGGTTCATCCTGCCTGCCCATCCACCACAAGGAAATGCCAGTTAAAGGGGTTTGAATTTCATCAGACATCAACATGATTTGGTAAACACCCACAAAATTACCTCCCAGCTAAGAATTTAATCCTGCTCCGAAGGCAGCAGTCTGTGAACAAGCTGTTGGGGGCTGATGGTTCAGGGAACAGGCAGAGAGTGAGAAATCGGTTCTCTGTCATGCCAGAGCCCACGCTGCCATCCTGAGTCACAGTTGCTACTCACTTCACCTCTGTGATGACATCTGTGACAAAAAGATGTTGATAGTGCTAAGATCAACAGTCATGAATACCTTGGAGTCTGGTCTCTCTTTCACACTTGTGCATTTGCGTCTTTCACACATTATCCTTAGAAAAAGTGCCATTTATATTTCCTTATCTGCTTCCTTTACTTGCCAAAAGCGAATTTGGGGAGGGAATTTTTTTAAAGAGCTTGTGAATGTCAGGAAGAATCGGTGTGAGACAGCGATTCCATCTTAGCCTTAGGGTACAGGTAAGCTATAGCCCTGGAATGCAGGAAAACAGGTCTGAGATGTTTAGAGGCTTCAACATTTTTATAGCCTGAGGAAATCCAGAATGTCCCCGGAAAAGATTTCGTTGGCTGACTTTGTTTGGTTTTGATTTGCAAATCACAGCGAACTCCCCCAAACCCGTAACACAGACTCGGCATTCCTGCAGAAAGCGAATTGCTGCTTCCCAATTATCCCGGCCCCTGGTGCTCCTCAATGGAGCTGTCAGGTCTTGGCATCCCAAAAAAAGCTCTGCAGGCTGGGGCACCTCTGCTCCCAGTGCCCCCAGCTGCCTGAAGCAGCGAGGGAAGCTGATTTTCTTTGTGTGTGACAAGAGCCGGTGAGATCAGTGACAATGGCAGGAGATGCAGTGGGAGAAACAGGGAACACATCCCAGATTTCAGGGAACACATCCCTTGAAATGCAGCCTAAAAAAATCCATGCCTTCAGAGTCCTGGTGTTGCTTAGATTAGATTTAGAATAATGTAGGCTAAACCCTAATGTGGGCTCTGTGCTGTCTGTCTCTCGAGGTAAGGCTCCCTGCCTGATTTATGACAGATTAGGATGTCGATTAATCTCCTTTTATTTGGGTAGATGACTGTGGAGATTAATCAAGTATTGTCTGCAAAAGGAGCCTATAAATGCAGATTACTAATTTTTCATTAATTATTCCTCTGTATGGCAGAGGGATACACCAGACTCTTAAATCTCATTTCATGAGAGAACCAGAAAAAGCACAGCAGCTGCTCTGGCTGATACTGGTTCTCTCTGACATGCTCAGTTCAGCTTCCTGGAAAAGGCAAAAATCCACAGAAATTATAGATTATGGGCTGCTGTGAGAAGCAGAAAGTGGCCCTGAGCGAGGGAATCTGCTGGGCTGGCACAGCACCATCCCTGTTTGCACGGGGCATGGGGAAAGCAGCGTTCCTTATGGGAAGAGCTCAGCATTCCTTATGGGATGAGCTCAGCATTCCTTATGGGAAGAGCTCAGCATTCCTTATGGGAAGAGCTCAGCATTCCTTATGGGAAGAGCTCAGCATTCCTTATGGGAAAAGCTCAGCATTCCTTATGGGAAGAGCTCAGCATTCCTTATGGGAAAAGCTCAGCATTCCTTATGGAAAGAGCTCAGCATTCCTTATGGGAAAAGCTCAGCATTCCTTATGGGAAGAGCAGTCCTGAACCTGCAGAACACAGAATGGAACAAAGTGGAACGGCAGCGCGCTGTTCCAAGCAGAGCAGCCTGGAGGAGCCACAGCGGGGGATGCTCTGCGAGCAGGACCGACACGTCTGTGCCGGCACGGCTTCTGCAGAGGGCTTGCACCTTCTCTCCCTCTGCACTCCAAGATTTGGACAAAGATGGTTTTTCCCCTCTTTTCTCCCTGCTGCCAGCAGCAGTTTCCTGCCTCTGAGCTCAGGCACTGATCCTGGGGGTGAGCGCTGCAGCTGCAGCCACGGATCCCCCAAGTCAGGGATGTGCACATGGATCTTGTCCTGCCCTTCATGACAAAACCAGGAGCAGCAGCCAACCAGCTCCTGTCTCTGGAATTCTGCTGGAAGCTGTAGTATCCCTCAGGAAGGGGATTTTGTTCTCTCCTTTTCATTTCTGTCTTGCTGGGCTTTTTTAAAGCGATTACATTTTTCTTTTCCATCTTTCCCCATGTGCTGCGCTTTTGGGGATGGTTCCTCACTCCAAATATTGCCATAATTGTGCACAGTGTAAACACTTCTTAGTAAATTCGCTCTTGCCCAGCTTGCCAGAAGGCAGAGGCAGGGCACAGGCACACTGTGACTGCCTGGGTATTAAGAAACCTGCTTTAAATGGCTGAGAGGGCCTGAACCATCGATGATGCTGGTGCTAAAATACTGAAACAATTATTTTTAAAATAGTCAGGGGTGGTGAACAAAGGGACCTCAGGTGTACAGCACCTGAGAGGGAGCACACCCAGCACCTTAGGAAAGGCCCCTGGAGATTCTGCCCAAGTGACAAATGCTGGTTGCTATAGAGATATCTGTCCTCTTCAAATATAGATGGATCCTGCCAGGATGCAGTGAAGTTCCAGTCAACCATTTCCTATCAAAGTAGCTGAAATTTTCTCAGGCTTTCCTTAAAGCCAGGAGCAGGCAGCATTCTGGAGAGAGGCAGCACAGACTGCTGTTCATTCCAACACTCATCTATCTCCCCTTTAAGGAGAAATCTGTGCTGAGGGAGCGTGGGGAGCCCAGACAGCGCCACAATCCAGACACACGCCAGGATCTCCTCTGTGGGAATATGATTCCTCTTCCTTTCCAGCCTTCCAGCCTGGTCTGGATCTTTATCAGCTCAGCTTTTTTCAGGTAAATCAGCTGGAAAGTCCTGGAGCTGCTGAAAGCATCAGGCACTCCCTGCTGGCGTTGCACTGCGGTGAGACAGCTGCTCAGCAGGGAAGCTGCAGTTTGCAGCTTCCTTTGGGAGGGAAAGCGCCTTAGGACGGGGCAGAGATGGCAGAATTCTGCATTAAATCAGGAATTAATGGCACTGGCAGCAAAGCCACGTTCAGCCCAGGCACCGCTTTGCACTTCCAGCCTGTTCAGGCACGAGGCTCTCCCAAAACCCTGGAAAACACACGGTGCATTCCCGTCCAGCGCTGGAACAGCAAGAAGTGTTTGTGGAGAACTTCTCCTCTTGGACAATGCCCAAATATTTCCCACTTCCTCTGCCCACTGGGACACAGTTGCCAGACTGAGCTCCTAAAGTGGTAACTGGCAGTGGGTAGCAGTGACTCAGATTTTCGGGAATTACAAAACTCAGTTTCCCCCTTCTGAAAATCATTCCCTCGGAGTCCATTTTTAAACAAGAAAGCGCAGGCTTAGAGGGGCTCTCAATTCCACAAAATTAAAAACCTCCCTTCCCTCACAAGGGAAGGAAACACAGCAGGATCTCCTCTGGTGAGTGAAGGGTGGTGAAAGTGCTGTTTGGACAGGGAGGTGTCTCCAGCCCAGGCAGAGAGATCCGTGTTTGCAGAACTGTTGGAGCTGCAGCTTCTGGAAGGAATCCATGAGAACTGCAGAGAAGCTGAAATTTAAGGTTGAACTCGGTGATCTTGGAGGTCTTTTCCAACCTTAATGAATCTATGATTAGTCAGCATGGAAGGACATAGACAGTGTGGGGGTTTTACCTACAACACCTCTCCAAGGCGTGCTAGACCTCACACAGTTTTGGGAACAGTTTTGGGATGAAGGATGTACCATGTGAGCAGCTTTTCAATAAAAGACAATAAATTAAACCCACTCTCTCACTGTAAGATTTGGAATTCCTGTGGGCTGGAGTGTAAAGTGACACAAGAATTTCCTTTAACTCCTGCAGTCTTGGTGAGAGCTAATGAATTATTCCAGGGCTTTGTGCTAAGCCTCACTCCCTGTGGGACTGCAGTGCAGACAGGACAATTCCCACCCCAGGGAGCTCTTTCCTCTCAGACACTGGCACAGGCTTCATCAGCGATCACTTTTCACTTAGGCCAGACCCAAGGAAAGCTGCAGATCCCCTTCCTAATTTTAGCACTCCCTCTTGTACTACTTTATCACGTGATTCCGTAATGCCATGAAATTTTACATAATTCTGGGGAGAGAATATGCCAGTTCTGAAGTAATTTTAATCTCATAAGGTAAAACATACATTTGTATTTGTTGTATAAAAATATATACTTATTTATATTCCATATATATTTAAATTTTGCAGGTATGAAAAATATCCATGAACATAATATTGTGTATCAGAGAACAGGAGAGGCTGCTGGGTGGGAGCTCTCATGCTTGTGTGCATGTATGTGCTTAATGTCTTTCTATTTGCTTTGTCTTCTTAATTTATCTGAAATTTCTCTAGCTGGCTGTTTGATTTAATTCAGTGAATGCATCACTTAAAAGGTGTCACACAGATTTTTCTGGAAAGTGGGAATATCTCTTGTAAGAGGCACAGCAGGGGAAGCAGTGTAAGAATTTCAGACTCTGTGTATGAAAAGCTTCCCTGGGAGCAGAATTGCCTTTTATTTGGGATCTTTCTCACTTCTGAGCTGGCAAACAGAACAGTAGGGGGGGCTTAAAATGGATGGAGGATTTGCTGCAGCAAGGTGTAAGAAATGTGTTTTTCTGCACCAATGCTGCTGTGCTGCATTCTGTAACCAAGCAATCCAAAATGTCTTGATCCAGAGTTTTCATGTTCTTTTTTTTTAATCACAGAATCCTGAATTGGTTTGGATTGGAAAGTACCTTAAAACTCATCCAGTTCCTCCCCCTGGTGGGCAGGGACACCTCCCACCATCCCAGGCTGCTCCAAGCCCCGTCCAGCCTGGCCTTGGGCACTGCCAGGGATCCAGGGGCAGCCACAGCTGCTCTGGGCACCCTGTGCCAGGGCCTGCCCACCCTCCCAGCCAACAATTCCTTCCCAATATCCCATCCAGCCCTGCCCTCTGGCACTGGGAGCCATTCCCTGTGTCCTGGCACTTCAGGCACTTGTCCCAAGGGCTGCTTCCACCCAGCACCAGGCTGCTCTCTGTGACCCTGCCAGGCTCAGGGTGGGATTGCTGGGGTGCCTGTGCAGAGCCAAGGGTTGGACTCCATGATCCCTGTGGGTCCCTTCCCACTCAGGATATTCCAGGATTCTATTTAATGATTCTGTGATTCACATTCCTGACTTGAGGGGCTCTGCCTTAATCCTTCCATGCAGACCTGGCTGTGGAGAGAGATGTCCTCCTGGGGAAGGTGTATCCAGAGGCACGGGGCCAATTCTTGAGGTAAATCACTTCTCTCCTTTCTGTCCTGTCCAAAGGCCATCAAAATGTGTGTGATGGACCAAAAAGTACTCCCAAAATGCTCACAGATTTTCCATCTCCTCAGAAGTCAAATACTGCTGTACCAACTTCCTAGAACTTTTGAATAAAGTGTATTTGTATGACTGACTTGTCTGGATTTCAAGGCTTGATTTAGGTGGATCATCACCTTCAAACACCTGGACATCAGGGTTTATATCATTCTTTCATTTCTGTATTCAACTGGAAAAAAGTGCCATGTATAAATTCCACTGGATATACTTCAGGGGTAATTTAATCCTAATTACACTAATTTGCACAGAATTTCTAGCATAAGAGGCTATTGGAACATGGGGGATCCTTCTGTGGCAGAATATAGGCGTGAAATGTTGCAGCAAATAACCTGCAGTCATGAGGTTCCTTGTCCTGAAAGACCAAGTTGTTTACATCCATGGCCCAAAATTCCCAGGATCTTCACAGGAGAAATCCTTAGCAAAAGATTTTGAATATCTCAGTGTCTCTTGCAGAGTTCTGGCAATTGGAGTTGCACGTCCTTGCCCATGTGAGGGGGTTGGAATGGGATTATCTTTAAGGTCCCTTCCAACCTAAGCCATTCTGTGATTTTCTACTGCTGATGTTCAGACTCATCTAAAAATTAAACTTAATTTTTCCCCTATCACTGTTTTTACATTAGTAGTAACTAGTCCTCCACACTATCAAGATTTGCTCAGTAACCAGGGAAAAAACACAAATCCCCCTTGCAAAGAAGCAGAAATGAAAATGCCATAGCAACCAGCAGGGACAGAGCAGGGTGTCATTCTGCAGGCTGACACCAGCTCCCTGCTTCTGCCTTAAATCCTCTGCTCACTCCTCCTAAGCCCTGAGAGCTCCCCAGCCCAGCTCAGTGTCCTTGAAGCACTTTGGTGACAGCCCTGAAGAGAAATCCACACCCAGAGCTTTAAGCCTCGCACAAGTGAAGGCTCAGACGTCTGCAGAAGTGCCAGGTGGCTTCCTCAGGTTGTTTTGGCTTTAGAAAGGGAGAAAGTTTTGCTGAACCAAGAGAATAAACACACAAAGTCTCAGGGGGTACACCTGAAGGCACAAGTAAATGAATAACCCATTGAGTATTTGTGCAAGTTTGTCTGATTTCTCTTGAGTTGCTCGCACCAGAGGTCAGCAAGAGAGGCACAGAGGGGAGAGCTGAGCCAGCACTGCTGCAGCTGAGCCCTGCACAGCTGAGTCCTGCCCTCCCAGCCCCACACAGCCTGTCCCACATGCAGGTGACACCCACAGGGGGCACTGGGGCTGTGTGTTCCTCACACAGCTCCCAGCAGAGCCACCCACCAAGGTCCCAGTGCTCCCTGTCCCCTGCCAGGCCCTGCTCAAAGGTTGCACTGTGGGTTTGCACTTTGAGCCCGTTCTGTGTTTCCAGGCTCCGTGGACAGTGGATGCTGGCCCTTCCCAGGATCTCACCCTTCCCCAGGCCAGCCTTCAGTTCCAACCAAAATTCCCAGGCTCAGCCCTGTTCCCATGGTTCTTCCACACCACAGAGCAAATCTCACAGCATCACTGGCCAGAGCCCCCAAACCAATCCTGCTTCCACTGCCTCACTTTCACCTCTGGAAATGCACCTGTCCTTGAGCACGGGTCAGGCTGGGCCCTGTCCCCATCCAGCAGGGAAGCCACAAGGATGTTGTAATTACCAGCAAGTTTTCTGAGCCTCCCTGGCAATCCCAGGTGAATAGGCAGCATCCAGCCCCCGTCCCAGCTGTCTCTGTGTTTCCCAAATCCTTGGGATAAACAAACCCCCCTAACAGTGCCTTTTCAGTGTCAGTGAATCAGGAATTACTTTATTCCTGTCCAGGGTTTGTGTGTGTGGCTGACAAAGCTCCAGCCTCCACACAGTCCCTGATACAAAACTTTGCCACTTATTTTTAGCAAACAAAGAAATCAATGTTCATTGGTTCCAAGTTACATAATTCTCTCTGTTAATTAGTATGCTGCTCTCTATTGGTTATTGATTTCTCACTCCTCATGTTAATTTGGTCCACATTCTTTACTCCTTTTATTATCTCTTCCTCACATGGGGAGAGCTTTCCAGGCCTTAATTTCCTCTGTATCTTCTGGTTACTCCAAAGTCCTTGAAGTGCCATAAGTTTGAGATCTCAGATATTCAAGCTTCAACATCCTTTGGCTCTGTTTATTGAAGCTGGTCAGTGCTAGTTTTAGCAATTTGAGGTTTTGGTGATTTAGTGATCAAAGTAACAAGTAGAGCCTGTGAAGAAACTTTACTAAGAAAAAATCCTAAAAGTGGGCACCATTTACAATTAATTAAAACAACTAATTAAGAAATAGTTAGGAAAGTTATATCATTCCCAACAACTGCAGCAGTGCATGAACACTGGCCTTTGTCTACCTGTTGCAAGGTCTTCTGAGCAACCACTACGGACACCTGAGGATTCCAAGAGGTGAACTAGACAAAGGATAACCAGCTGGAAAAAGAGCTTGGTTCAGACAATGAAGCAGAACAGCTGCTCAGCAACCTTAAAGCAAGAATTAAAAGCCACTGTCCCCAGCACCTCACAGTACAAACTGTGTCCTGCAGTGAAGACCCCAGCAACCCACAGCACAAGGGAAATAATAAATACCTGAAACAATTTAGTGAGCAATTCACTGCTGTTACAGATCACCAGGCTTAAGGGAATCTTCAGTGCTGAGGACAGATCAGTGAGGAGCCAGGGCAGCTTCTGCAGGAGCTGGGCCACCACACAGCTCTGGTCCTGAGGAAACACAGGTTTTCCTGTAGGAGACAGAGTTTATTGGATAACATTTTCCAGTGTATTAGGCAGGACAACGATAAACCCCATACAACCCTCATCTTTTATGGGCCACCAGGCTGCGGAATGTGCAAATTATCTGAGCAGGTGCAAACTGCTGTAGGGCAAGACAGTGCTGTGACTATTGCTGGGGACATCCCAGCTCAGTTCTGCCCTTCACAGCCTCCTGAGGGACATTTGTTCACAAATCTGTTCAGCATTTGATTTGCCACCACCTCCACTCCAGACCAACTCCAGACAGTGATTTAGTCCTGATCCTCAGTAAATTTCTCCTCAGTCTCCCAGAGTGGCACTCAGACACTGGTGCTGCTCTGGACTCTGGAGTTTGCTGCCTGGTGGTGGGGCAGATTCCACTGGCTCCCCTCAGATTGCTCTCCACGGCTCCACATCATCATTTCCACTTCTACTGACACTCTGAACAACCCCCAGCACGCTGTGCCTGAGGCTGGGGCTCACTTTGAAGTAGGAGCCTTGTTCTGTGAAGAAGGTGAGGAGATGCTGGAGCTGCCCTTGGCATCAGACAGACAACAGATAAGCCCAGCTCAAAGGGCCTATTTCCATCAGAGCTTCCCTCTGGGGGACAAGCCTTGCTCTTCCAGCTGGGCTTCCAGGAGGCCAGAAATGGGCATCTGGCAGCTCAGAGCTGGTGATTGCTGGCACAGCCCAGGACGCCGTGCACTGTCTGGGCAGGGAAGTCCCACAGCAGGGTCCTCGTGCCTCATGTGCTTGGCTGTTTTGCTCCCTCACGCTGAGTGCTGGGTCTGGTGGCACAGCCTGTATTTCCTGCTGTTCATAGGCAATCTGTCTAACACAGCCAAAGCTCTCAGTTCTTTAAGCCTGGGAATGTGTTCTCCCATATATTTAGCAAGGGTAACATTCCCCTCATGCCTGGCAGCCTATCTAAACCAGAGCCTTGAAGGAGATGTTCTGGGATTACTTGGAGAAGGAAATTATCTCCATGGCTTATCCAGGGTGTAAGCTCTCAGCTGGCACTGCCGTGTGGGCACATGAGCTAGCAGGATGTTTGGTGCCTTGTTCAGGACAGCCAGAAAACCCCTCACCCACCCTCTGTGGGTGTCAGTGTAAACAGCCAGGAGGAGGAGAAATAATTTATTTTCCTGTAGCCCACTTTGCTTGCAGAAATGGGCTGTCAGACATGGATCTTCTACCCAGACAATTTGTTGAAGTGGTACAGGATCATCATCTATCAAGACAAGACCAAATCAACAGGCATTTTCCCCCGGCAGGTTTCTACAAGGGGACCTGGAGCTGGGGAATGAAGAAATCTCTTATGTTGCCACATATTAGCAGAACCTTGAGTGCTGACAGAAAGGCAGGGAATATCAGCAGGTATTTCCATACCTGTACACCTGTAAGCTTTGGAATAGAGCTCTGTGTTCTCCAGGCTGCTGGACAGGGTCTGAAATCAAAATACAATGGAAATAATAGTAACTAACTTTATTCAGTGCTTCCAATGATCAAGATACATATATTCTTTAAACTAGTATCCACAACCAAGGAGATCTAAAGAAGTTTTACAGACTCTGTCATTCACTCTTCACACATGTAAAATGCTACTGCAGCAAGGGAGGAAGTAATTTATTATTCCTCTGCAGAAAGGCAGCCTGCCTTAGATTGCAGCAAGAGAAATTTAGTCAGGAAAAACATTTCCTGCTAACAGGAAAACAATGGAAGCCCTGGAAGTGCTGTCTCTGTAGCAGGAGCTGGGTGTCTGGCCCTGAGGTTGTGAAAACAAACAGACCAATCCACACACCACGTTCCAAACCCGCTGCTCTGATTGCTCCCAGGTCACCCCTCAGCCACTCTGGTTCTCTGACATTGTCCCAAACCTGAGGAAGTTGAGTGAATTACCACTTCATTTACTTCATGCTGGAGGAATTGAGCTAAAAGGGATGTGCTGGGTAAGGAGAAGGGGAGCACAGAGGTGTACTTTGCTTCATGCTTACAGCCATGGGTAAGGATCACACCCTTTCTGCTGGGCTGAGAAGGAAGCTTGGAAAGAGAAATAAGCTAACTCTACAAACTGTTATCCCAAAATTATCACCACACTTCGTTAGCAGCTGAAAGAATGATCTAGATACTCTAAACATCAGGAAGAAAGCATATTTAAAAATCTGCTAAATTTAGAAAAACCCCAAACTACAGAATGTTTAAAAGGTTACAGAAGGAACTGTGACAATGGGAGCCCTCCACATCCCCAGCAAAGCAGTTTCTCAGTTCCCCTTCAAGTGACTGTTCATCCTTCCATCCCATCCTTCCCCAAACCAGTATTTTTTTACCTCAGTCTTTTCAGAATAACGGTGCATTCTCAGGGCTGATGTTCTCTGCTCTAATAGCATTTCTCCCTGCAGGGAACATGAACTGGATCTGCTATAAAATAACTCTGGAATGGAGAGTGTGCTGATGATTTTGCCATGTGTTCTGAACCTGCAGCCCCCTGTACACACAGCCCTGAGGGTAGCACCCATCTCAGGGACAACAGCGGGACACAAGTGCTCATCTTGGGAAAGAACTGGATTTTTCCATTGCAAGTAAAAGCACTTTTACGAGGAATTAAAAACAGTGACTAATTTATCTATTCTGGGATTCGTAAAAAGATTCATGCACTGTCAGCCATCTGGATTCCCTTGCAGCTTTAAAGCAAACCAGAGGACAGGGTGCTGCTCCTCTCTTCTCCTTGGAATTCCCACTCCTTCCTCAGGGAAAAATCCACACCATTACATTTCCCAGGTTTTACACTGGAGCCATCCCTATATTACCAGATCAGGCCAGCTCAACTCATTTCAGATTGTACATCACAGAAATACAGCTATGGCTGCTCCCACAGGTTCACCAGAGCCATGTTCTAAAAGGTTTTTCTATCTCTGCCCTCTCAGGGATGAGGATAATCCACACAGAAGTGTTGGCCAGGCTTCTTGCCTTGGTGCCTCCCTACCTGGAGCTCATCGGGCAGCTGTGCCAGCAGTGCCTGAGCTGGTGCAGAGTCTGTCCCTACCCCGTGCTCGTCCCACTGTGTGGATTTCTCCAGGTGGGGCCCTACACACAATCCCCACAGGGTCCCTTATCCTCAAAGGTAGGATCATTCCTGGGGCAGATACAGCCCGACAATATTTCTAATTATCCATCTGTTATGAATGAGATGCAAGAAACACAATAAACCGAGCAAGGAGGAGAAAACCCCTGTTTCTGTAGGAACCCAGCTTGGAGACAAAGGCAGGAGGAAGGTCCTGTGCCTTTGTGCTCGGCCATGCCCCGGCCCCATTGGCAACTGCTTCCACAAATGAGGGGAAAGTGGGTCATTTTGTCGTCAGGACAACAACAGCACACACTGACCTAGATATGTCTGCAGGAACCTAATCTTGCTCCTGGCACAGACCACGGAGTTCACACAGGACCAGGGGTTCCAGCTGGGGAAGCACAGCACATAAACAAGCTCAAAAATGTCCCTTTTCTGTCTGTGGCAGCAAGAGCAGCCTCTCCCTCCTCTCTGTGTGTCACGGCTGGTGTCACAGCGATGGCACTTGGTGCCAGCAGATTGCCAGCTGCTGGTGGCAGCTTCCCGGGATGGCTCCAGGATTGTCTGGAATATGGGAGTTTTTGAGATGCTGCACACCCTTCCTGGGTGCTCTGCTGAGCCCTCTCCACTTTTTGAGGCTGGAAAGCTGATTCATGCCTGAGATGTGACAGCTTGGCAGTCCTGGAGCTTTAGGCACACAGACATCTCCCAGCCACAAGCATTCTCCTAAATCCCAAAAGCACTGAGAATCCCTCCTTTTGTGAGCACCTCTCTCATTTTATAGCTCAGGTGAGGTGTGTGGAAGTGCTTGATAAAGGAACCTGTGCTGCTTCTGCTGCCATGGATCACATCTGCTCATCTGGAATTTGATTTCTGGCAGAGCCAGGTTTATTATCCAGGATATGCAAAGAACAGTCCTCACATCACCTTCATGTGGATGAGGGGCACAGGATTGTCTGTTCTTCCTTAGTACAAAGGTACAGCCAGTCTTTAGCTTAAAGGGGCTCAAAGAACCACAACGTTGCAGTCACAACCTTGAAGGCTGAGAACAAAAAAGCCACCTCAGGCCTCGCTATTCCTCTCTCCTTTGCCACCTCTTTCTTAGGTCAATGCTCGGCACCTGGGGACAGCAGAACTCATCTTCCAGACCTCTGGAGAGGTGACAGATGTGTGGATGTTTTCTGCACTGCTCAGCCCCAGGCTGCTGCTTGTGACTGTGTCTGAGGGAAGAACTCTGAGTCTGTGGAAGAGCAGCACCAGCGAGCTGAGATGCCAAACTCAGCTCTCAGGCTGCAGGGAGAAACACCAATATCCAGTGCTCTGATCCAGAGGCAAGGCAGGATGACAGTGGGATTCAGTGGGGGATCTCGATCCATGGTACACATCTATTTGTTAAACTTCTTAACTGTATTTCTTGTATTTCTTATAATATCCAAAGGTTTGATGAGCCAGACAACAGATCTGGTAATCAACAGACCTTCTTTCTCCATTCCAAACAGAGCATCCTCCTCAGACTTCCACAGTTCCCAAATGGAAAAGCAAAACTCCATCCTGCTGCACTTTATAGCTTTGCAAGTGGCCAGACCAAATTTCACTGTTAATCCCTCTCAACTTCACTCAGCTTTCCTGGCTTCATGTCTCACTCTTGCCTTTTTTGTGCAGATCTTTTCTGATGGGGGCAGTCTGCTCAAGGATTTGCTCTGTGGTGGTGGCAAAGATGAGTCTGTTCCCACTGCAGCTCCAGTAGCTCCCATTCCTTAGGGAAGTGTTGGCAGTAGCTTCTCTCTCAAATGCCAGGAGTCCTTTCAAAGGGGTCAGCATGTGGAATTTCCCATTGGCCTGGCTTTATTTGACTCTTGAGCTTAAGGGGTAACAAATTTGGGGTGAAATTCTCTTTGTGAAGAGGCAGAACATGTCTGGGCACCAGGAACCTTTTCCCTGGGAATGAGATGCAAGCAGTGTAAGGGACTAAAGCTGACATGATTATTTTTTACTGTTTCTAAGCTTGCCTTTGGGCTTTTTTTGAAGGAAATAGAGGAATTAAATCATAAGAACATGGCTTTCAAGGGGATTGGAGACTTCCTTGGCCCAACAATTCATAAAGACATAAAACTAACATTTTATTGTTGTAGAGTATGTGCAAGTGTACCTGACAGATCCAAAGGGAGACAGACTGAGGGCATGAAGGGGTGGCTCACACAGCTGTTATCTCTGCTGGAAACAGCCTTGTCCCTGGCTCTCAGGCTGCATCTGTCCAGGTAGGCTGGGCAACTTCCCAACCAGGGCATCTCTTACAAACCCAGCTCACAGAACATGCCCCTCATTCAGGAAAGGGTTGGGTTGATCCCCAGCAACCTGTGTGGGGCTTGGATTTGCAGTCCTGAACATGCTTCTAGTACTGCCACACTTCTAAAGAGATGACCCTTGTTTTTTCTGCTTCAAGCCTTTCTGTTCCTCTTTCGTTTTTGATCTTGAATGGAGGGCATTTATCCATTCAGAGGCCTGGCCTCATGTCAGTGTGTGCCTGAGGCCTGAAATACGATTTCATTTCTGAAATGTTTTAAAATGTGAACTAGAAGCTGCCTTGCTACCCAGCTGTGGGCAGGAGCCAGATGGGACACACACATCTGGATCACCATCTCTTGCCAAAGCAAGCACAGCCCAAACTGGGCAGGATCTAATCAGGCACCTTTGAGAGCAGAGGAAGCCCATGGCTGAACAGCTCCAGGTGCTGTCAATAGAGTAAGGAGGCAAGGTTTTGCCTTCTGGCATTAGGCTGTTACCATTTGACAGAGACTGCTCCTTCCTGCTGCTTTAAAGCAAGAGATTTTGGGAAATCTGTTTCAGGCTTGGAGAGCTGTTTAATGTTACCTCCGAAGCTTTTTTCTGGAATAGCTTGTGACAGGTGAAAATCTGAAATATGAATAATAAGCAATTTCACAAGAAGCCAACCATGAGCCCCATCTGAGGGCAGACAGAGTAGGAACAGTCTCTCTGATTTCCTTGTTTCACAGGTGAAGGGTGTGACACACTGAACACATCTGCCTGAGTGAGATGTTGGAAATATCTGAGCAAAGCCAGCTCCTTTTCACAGGGCTGATCTCTGGGACAGCCTTTGTCATCCCACTGAACTCCAGGCAGGATGTCACTGGCATCCTTCCTCCAGAGCCACAGAAACCACTCAACCACATGGCAGTCAAGAGGCAGGAAAAGCAGTTTGGCGTAGCACAGGATGATTTAGCCCTTGCAGATCCACGTCCAGCAATCCACAGGCCCACCCACACCATCAGAACCCAGAGCCCTGATTTCCTTGGAGACTGCAGAGTCATCTACAGCATGGCCAGCAGGGATTCAGTCCTTCAGTCCTGCCCTGGGGCCCAAGGGCTCCCTTTGGAAGGTCACAGAAGGCAGATCTCCTGCTTGGCAGGCAGTGGAGCCGATGGTCTCTTGGAGCTCTGTCAGCAGCAACTTGAGCTGAGCTATTCTGAGGGACCAGCACACTGAGTGTCAATGGTTAATCACTGTCCCGGGCTGCCAGGCAGGATCCAGCTCACAGCATTCCCAAGGATACCCAAATCCTGACAAGCTGACAGGCACCAGCTTTTCCCAGCACCCAAGGCTGCTTTGGGAAGATCCTTACAGCTGGATTCACCACCCAGGTGTTGGTGCTGGCAGTGACTGAGGGCTGAGAACTCTGCTCTGACAGAAACAAAACTCACAGGAGTTTTTTTGTCTGCAGCTGGCTCTGCTCATGTTGCCAGAGTGAGACACATGGCACAAACCAGGGAAGAGGATGAGACTTCTCAAGTTAATAGTGATAGAAAACAGAAATTAGGCCAACTCAGGAGAATCCAGGAGGAAAAAAGAAAAAAAGTGGTGCAGGAGGTTGGATCACTGCTAATTTTCTTTCACCTGACAAGACACCAAGGATATGTCTGAGCTACTCCTTTCCACAGGTGGAATAAAGAGCTTTACTCTGTCCTACAAGGCTCCTTCCTGTACACCTATGAGTGCTTCATAACCTAGGAGCTGTATTTGGCTCCCACCACCCTTCCAGCATACTCCTGTAAAAATCTTTTATTTATTTTCTCTATTCTTAAGCACTGAATAACCACTGAAAACTCTAAAAACATCTCCACTTCACCCTGTATTTACCAGCATAACAATCTAATGCCAACCGTCCATTTTCAGCCCACATCTCTCCTAAAAGGCCTTTGCAGTGCCTGCTTCTCCAAAGATGATAAATACTTGTATGCTGGGGCACTGAATCAATCCACCACAGTCTGGAATGTTGAAAGCAGTGAGTAACTGTGAAAGAAAAGGTCTGTATTAATTTAATCCTTCATGTTGTCAGAAGGGAAACAGGTCACAGGGCAGCAGTTTGTGCAAGAATCAGAAGAGGGGATGGAATACCAAATCCAGAGGCAGTGTGTGAGCATCCTGCCTGGAAACTGCAAACAGCTGGAATATTTCAGCACAATATAGAGAAAAGTATCCTGGGTTCAAATACCAGCAGCAAGTTTAAAGGCAAAGCAAGGAAGAATCCTGCATGTTTCTATTATGCAGATCATCGGTAATGCTTTAAGGAAAAACATGCCGCATGGCTTTTTTCCCCCCCCCTCTCTCTTCCTTGCTCTTGTAACTGGGTTTTACAGAGTTCAAATTGCCTGCTGACAGGGACGGCTGGGGGAGGTGGCATAGCAAAGCTCACATTTATCCAGCTACCCCAGAGCAACCCTTGAGCTCAGTGCACACCAGTGAAGGGCTCCCTCAAACCTCCCATGGCTCTTCCAACCCCGGCTCCTCCACAGCCCCTGGGGCTCCCCCCAGCCTCGTTCCTCAAGCTCCCCTCGGGCCCCACCAGCCCCGTCTGAACCCCTCCAACCCCCCCGGCTCCCTCAGCCCCGCAGCACCAGACGCCGTTCCTCCAGCCCCGGCAATTCCAGTTCTCAGGCCCCAGCTCCTTCAGACTGCCTGGGATCCCGCAGCCCCCTCGGGCTCCTCCAGCCCCGCAGGCGCCGCTCCCCCTCAGCCCCGCTGCGGCCCCGGCGCTCCCTGAGGCGCCGCTCCCCCTCAGCCCCGCTGCGGCCCCGGAGCTCCCTGAGGCGCCGCTCCCCCTCAGCCCCGCTGCGGCCCCGGCGCTCCCTGAGGCGCCGCTCCCCCTCAGGCCCGCTCAGGCCCCGGAGCTCCCTGAGGCGCCGCTCCCCCTCAGCCCCGCTGCGGCCCCGGAGCTCCCTGAGGCGCCGGTCCCCCTCAGCCCCGCTGCGGCCCCGGCGCTCCCTGAGGCGCCGCTCCCCCTCAGCCCCGCTGCGGCCCCGGCGCTCCCTGAGGCGCTGCTCCCCCTCAGCCCCGCTGCGGCCCCGGCGCTCCCTGAGGCGCTGCTCCCGCCATGGCGCTCGAACGGCCGGAAGCGGCCCGGGGGGCGTGGCTTGTCACGATTGGAGGCGTGGCCTAGCGGGATATGGGCGTGGCCACACGAGTGGGCGGTACGGAGGCGTGTCCCATAGGGGGCGTGGCCAACCAGAGGGTGGAGGCGCAGCGGGGGCGGGCCTCGCCTCGGGGGCGTGGCCTGGGCCGTGCGCGCTGACGTAGCGGCCGCGCGCGCCGCCGGGGCCGCGCTCGCCCGCCCGATTCCAACATGGCGGCGGGGGGCGGCGGCGGCCGCGGGGCCGGCGGGGGCAGCGCCCCGCGCTGGGGCGGCGGCGGCGGCCGGGCCGCGCCGCACGAGAAGCTGCCGGTGCACGTGAGTGCGGGGACCGCCCCGGCGGCCGCGATCTCCCTTTCCCCACCCTCCCCGCCCCCGCGAAGGGCCGCTCCTCGCCCCCCCGGGATGGCCCCGCCCGCCCCCGCCGTGACCTGCCCTGTCCCGGCCGCGGTGCCGAACTCGTCCCCCGGGGCTTGTCCCTCAGCCACCGGTATCGGGGGGTGTCCCGGGGCTTGTCCCCCTCGCGCCGGGGGCTTCCCCGCCCTCCTTCGCTGGTTCCGTGGGGTCCCCTGGGGCCGGGTCCCGTTCCCCCGGTACCGTGCGGGCTCCCCGGGCTTCTTTCCCCGTCCCCTGGGCTGTGCCCCTCTCCCTGATCCTGCTGTTCCTCTCTGGTACCGCGGTCATCCTCCCCAGGGACCAGTTCCCGGCTCCCCGGTACCGTGGCCCCCTCCGTGCCTTGACACCCCCCAGCAGGGGAAGCCCACCGGGGCCTGCCCTCCTCCGGCTCCTCACCCGGTACCGAGCGCCTTTCCCCGCTGCTGCGGGGCTCCCCCGGGGCCGGTTCCCAACCCCTACAGTGTCTTGAGGTGCCCCCGCCCCAATTCTGGGGGGCTCCCGGGTGTGTTCCCTGGCCTCACCGTGTTCTCACCCCACAGGTGGAGGATGCACTTTCCTACCTGGACCAGGTGAAGATTCGCTTTGGCAGCGACCCTGCCACCTACAATGGCTTCCTGGAGATCATGAAGGAGTTCAAGAGCCAGAGGTAAAGCCCAGGTTCTGCACTCCTCAGCCTTTCACAGAATCCTGCAATATCCTGAGCTGGAAGGATCCCTCAGGGATGATCAGTGCAGCCCCTGGCCCTGCCCAGACCCCCCAAGAACCCCACCCTGAGCATCCCTGAGAGCGCTGTCCAAACGCTCCTGGAGCTCTGGCAGCCTTGGGGCCGGGCCCATTCCCTGGGGAGCCTGGGCAGTGCCAGCACCCTCGGGGGGAAGAACCTTGCCCTGAGATCCATCCCAAGCCCTGGCACAGCTCCAGCTGTTCCCTCAGGTCTCAGCCTTTGTGGGGCCTCTTTGACTGTGCAGAGCTCCCAGCCTTCACCCCATCATTCCCCCTCTGCTCATTCACTGTCCTGTCCCCCAGTGGTGCAGTCATGTAAATTTTGAGTACTTCTGCCCATCCCATCATTTTCTAGAGGTGAAATCCACAGGAGAAGGCAAATCTGCTTTTACTGTCCACTGTGAAATGCAGATCTTGGAAATCAGTGAAGCAGCCTGAGCAGAACCTGTGAGCTGCCAGCCCTGGAGAGGTGGTGGCTGTCCTGCCCCTTTGCCAACCTGCACACTCATCTCTCCCTGGATAACATTCCCAGGGCGAGGCTGGGATTATTATCCATGTGGTCATTCCCTCTAATTGGGCTAATTTTTTTTTTTTTTTTTTAAAGAATTGCACCCCTAAGTTACCAGATACTTCACGTTTCTCTGGCATATTTTGGGCTTGTGTTTCTGATTTGGATAAAAGTAACAAACCCCTCTCAATTTTAGCATTGACACACCTGGAGTCATCCGACGTGTTTCTCAGCTTTTCCATGAGCATCCTGACCTCATTGTAGGATTCAATGCATTTCTTCCTCTGGGCTACAGGATAGAAATTCCAAAGAACGGGAAGTTAAGTATACAGTCACCTTTGAATAGTCAGGTAGGTCACAGAGCTCTTATTCTCTAAATAAACTGTTCCATGTGTCACTGGACACGTCTGCACAGTTTAGACTGTGGAGATTTATGTCAACACCTTGCTGATATTTTTAGATGGTTTTCAAAGCCTGGGAAAATGGGTGTAATTTAAATTTAAATTTTTAAATGTTTATTCAAAGAATCATAGAGTGCTTTGGATTGGAAGGGACCTTAAAGATCACCTAGTTCCAACCCCTGATTTATTCTCAAACCAGGTAGTTTGACTTACACAGGAATGATGATTCTGCATGGAAGCACCACTTTAGCACCAAATATTTCAGTCATGTTTGGAAACTGAAATTGTAATTGGCCTGATATTGTTAAATGGGTTCCCAATATGGGTTGTGGGCAGTGGCAAATTTCAAGGGGTGATTCTGGAAGAATTGCACTTCTAGTCTTCCACTGAGAAACCAGGAAACTTGTTTAGGCAACAGGCAAAAGTACACAGAACTGTGAAATCATTGAGTTGGTTACATTGGGAAAGGTCTTTAAGATCATGGAATCCCCATCAGGTGCTGTTGGTGTGAAACACACTTGCTGGGATACAGATGGATGTTGCTCCTGCTTGTTTTTTGTTCTTGTGTGGTTGTGGAGCTGAAATAGAGCCATAAACTGAATTCTGCTGATAAACTTGTGGTTTAACTCCAGTTAGCAGCAGGAACTAACTTTTAAATCTCAGCTCTCTCAGATCTCTCTGGTGCTTAAGAATTAGCACCTGTAAGGTCCTTATGTTTAATATGCCCCTAAAACTGGCAGTTCCTCAGCAATAACCAGTGGTAGCAGAAGCTGCAGTGGGGGTGTTTGCTGCAGACTCTCAGGTGAGGCCAATAAGGCTGTGACAGCCACAAGCCAAGTGGTTCCTACACCAGGGAGAACTTCAGGGATCATTTTAACTTTTGGAGTTAATAAACCAGGTAGGGAAATTGACTGGTGACTGAAATATGTTTTTCTTCCTGTGGCAATATTTTTTAGCTGGAGAACTTGCCAGCACTTCTGCTGGGTTGTTGTTGAGCTGGTCCCTGATCCTTTTCCAACACATCTCGTGTGTCCTGTGCCCCCAGGTGCCCCCAGAGCCCGTTCCCAGCGCGCTCCCTGGCAGTGGGCTGGTCTTGCACTACTCCCAGGAGAACTCCCACAACCACAGTGACTGCTCCGAGGAGTTCCGGCAGCAGCTTCCCTACAAAGAAGATAAATCCCAAATTCCCTTGGAATCTGATTCCGTGGAGTTCAATAATGCCATCAGTTACGTGAATAAGATCAAAACACGTTTCCTTGACCATCCAGAGATTTACAGATCCTTTCTAGAAATCCTTCACACTTACCAGGTAAAGTCTTTTGTGGAAGAGGCTATGGGTTGGCACTGGAGCTGTTGGAGTCATGGTTGTTAAATTTAATCTCTGCCTAATGAACAAACTTAGAGTTCCCAAGGACTTGTCTTTATCCAACTGCTGCCTTATAGATGTTCACAGGAAATGACAGAAAGTGTGAAAGTTGTGGAACTTTGCAGGGTCTAAAGAGGCTGTAGTCAGACCTGTCTTTACTCACCTTCAGCTGCTTTTGTGATCCTGTGTGTGAAAGGAGGCCCTGTAAGAACCTGGGGCTGGCTCAGAGTCCTTTCAAATTCGGTGGCATTGGTGTTTCTGGCTCAGGATGAGTTTTCTGGCAGAGTGAGGTACTTTTTGACTCTGTTGAACAGCTGTGTGTATCTTTTCAGAAAGAGCAGCTGAACACCAAGGGCCGACCCTTCCGGGGCATGTCAGAGGAGGAAGTGTTCACTGAAGTGGCCAATCTGTTCCGGGGACAGGAGGATCTGCTCTCGGAGTTTGGACAGTTCCTCCCGGAGGCAAAAAGGTCTTTGGTAGGTGCTGAGAGCAGAGCAGGATATTGAATGCTCTGTCTGCATGTAGAATGTGCGAAACATGGAAAATCATACAGCCAAACATTGCTCCTCTTCATTGTTTGGATTTTCTCAGAACAGGTGACTTAACCACACGCTCTGTGTCCTGTTAGGATTCTTTATTTGAGAGGAGAATGTTGAAATCATTGTTTATTTACTTCAGTTCACAGGAAATGGACCATGTGAGGTGAACAGTGTCCAGAAAACTGAGCATGAGAAGAATCTGGAGCACAGCAAGAAGCGATCCAGGCCGCTGCTGCTGCGTCCTGTTTCTGGCCCAGCAAAGGTATCTTTCAGCAAGTAAAAACTTAGAATCACCTCCTATTACTTGTTTTTAGTAATTGCTGAGATAAAGGTGTAATGAGTAGTGTCTTTGATGTATGTAGGTGTATGAGAACAAAATTTCGAGTTATTTTAATTACTGTAGAAACAGGGAATTTTTAATGCATGCTCAAATGTGTGTGGTAACATGTTTGATACTAAATATCACAACCTTCTGTACTAAATATTGGCCCTGGAAGGGGAAAATTTATTGCTTCTATGCAGAATCTCAAGTGATTCTCTTTTTTTGTTGTTTCTTCTTAGCTGGGAGACATTTGACAGCGATTGCTGTGAGGACGTGACACAGCAATTCCAGATCACTGCTGGGGAAATACAGGGTCTCAGCCTTTGCAGGGAGCTGTTCTGTGTCACCAGAGTGGAATTTGATGGCATTTGAGTCACAACATTTTAAATGTAACTGCTTGTTCTTTTAACAGAAGAAAATGAAGCTGCGAGGTACCAAAGATCTGTCAGTGGCGACAGTGGGGAAATACGGGACACTGCAAGAGTTTTCCTTCTTTGACAAGGTCAGTATTTGTCCTTTTCTCACATTCTGTGGACATATCTTCAGCTTTTAACGTGGTTGTTAATTGGTTGGTGTTCTGTACAATTTGTGTGTCAGCACTGAAGACATTCCCTGACTTTCCAAGTGGTAGAGAAAGACCGACAAAAATTAAAACGGGTGGGTTTGGAAGATTAATAGACTGATAATGAATAATTTTCTAAATACAAGTGACATTCAGGTGCTGTGATCATCTCTCCAAACTGCTGCAGGTGCGCAGGGTGCTTAAGAGTCAAGAGGTCTATGAAAATTTTCTGCGTTGTATTGCTCTCTTCAACCAGGAGTTGGTCTCTGGCTCTGAGTTGCTCCAGCTTGTTACACCCTTTTTGGGGTAAGTTACTAACTTACCTCTCTGCCCTGTGGTATTTTGTAGGCCCTACTCTGCTATTTTTTGAGCACATTGTGAACTTTGTTACAGAAGTTTTGGATTTAATTTAGAAGTATGTCCTGAGTAGACTGCAAGAAATTGAAGATTAATCCAAAATGAGGAGTGATAAAACCTGAACTTTTAAATTTATCTTTAATGTAAATAAACCTTTATTAATACAGCTCTTAATGAGTATTGTGAGGTAGATATTTTCCTGTCTGTTCACACTCCCTGTTTAATATCTCAAAGTGTAATAAAGGCATGAACATGAAATCTGAGAACAGGGCTGTGAGAAGGGTAAATAGCTCCAGCTCTGCTGTGAGCCTCCTGAGCTGTTTGGCTTGCAACAGCAGAGGGAGAGTCAAATGGCAAGGATCAGTTTCTCCTCAGGCACTTAAGGGGAGTGTTTATGTGTTGAAGGGAAATAATTTTCCTACCTTAAGTAAAAAAAAAAAAGCCCTAAAGCAATACAGAGAGAATGATAACGGAGGTTAGATGTTGGTGAAAGATTTCTCCCTGCAATGCTGAGTTTATTTAGATATTTCCACCTCCTTTTTAAGACACTCATTAACCACCCTAAAACTGTCACAGTGAAATAACAAAATACTTGTGTTTTTGAAGGAAATTCCCAGAACTCTTTGCACAGTTCAAGTCCTTCCTTGGGGTGAAAGAGCTTTCCTTTGCTTCTCCGCTGAGCGACCGCTCCGGGGATGGAATGAGCCGGGAAATCGATTACGCTTCCTGCAAACGCATCGGATCCAGTTACAGGGCTCTCCCAAAAACCTACCAGCAGCCAAAGTGCAGTGGGAGAACAGCCATTTGCAAGGAGGTACTCTGGGATCAGGCTGTTCAATCCCTGAACACAGACCAAAATTGGAGTGGGGCAGTTTGTGCCATAGCTGCTGCATGTGGAGTCCCCTTTTCAGTGCTAATTCAATTTATTCAGCCAATTTATTGAAATAATACCCACATTTCACTAATTTTATCTAAACCCATCTCAAATCACATCTCTAATACCTTTTGAGACTGCATGCAGACAGAAATTTATTCCTATAGACAGAAAAGAATATTTAATATCCTGAAATTAATGTATTAGCGGCAGGGCCAGTATAGCCTTTAGGAACAATTTTTCTCTGGAAGAGCCCTGTGAGGGTTAGGAATGTGCCTGAGGCACCATTCCCACTGTTGTGGGGAGTTCTGTCTCCTTTATTTACAGCTGCTGATCACTGCAGAGTCATCTCGGTTTGTGAGGTGATAGGGAAGGTGTTATTGAGTTTTCTGAGCAGGGCCCTGGCAGTTCCACACAGACCTCAAATCTAGGAAGCTGTGACCTGGGAATTAGGTCTGGAATGTCCTACAGAACCTCAGGGAAGGACTATGCAAAAAGAAAAGAGAGAAAGCCCCATGAGAACAACTCTGGGCTCACAAGGCCCTGCTCAATGTCATGTATCTGCACTGTTGCAGGTGTTAAATGATACCTGGGTTTCGTTTCCATCCTGGTCTGAAGACTCCACTTTTGTCAGCTCCAAGAAGACTCCGTATGAGGAGCAGCTGCACCGCTGTGAGGACGAACGCTTTGAGGTACCTCTGCTGCTGAGCTCCCTTTCTGCTCCCTCAGAAAGCAAAACCTCTGGGTTTTGCTGAATTAATTAGTGGCCAGTTCCTCAGAGTTCTGTTGGTTGTTGGTTTGAGATGGAGTTTGTGTGTTGTTGAGTGTAATAGTTCTTCCTAGGCATGAGTCCAGTTCTAAATTGCATGTGACCTTTGGGAGAGCTGGCAGAGCTCTATTTTCTAGTAAAAACCTTCCTGCTGCTTCCTGGCTCCACCCTGTGGAACCTGTGGAACCCTGTGGAGCACCTTCCACAAACCTGGGCTGCTGCTGCTGCTCTCTGTGTTCCTGCTCTGCCTGGTCTGACACTGTTTTCTGGGAACTCTCAACAGCTGGATGTTGTCCTGGAGACCAATTTAGCCACAATCCGTGTGCTGGAGAGTGTGCAGAAAAAGCTGTCCCGCCTGACCCAGGAGGACCAGGAGAAGTTTCGCCTGGATGATTGTTTGGGAGGAACCTCAGAAGTGATCCAGCGCCGGGCCATCTATCGCATCTACGGTGACAAAGCTCCAGAGATCATCGAGAGTCTGAAGAAAAACCCAGTCACTGCTGTCCCTGTGGTTCTTAAGAGGTAATTCCCGTTGTGCTGTGTTCTTTAAGAAGCTGAAAAAGGATTTTTAAACAATGAACAAGAGGACATAGCCTCAGGCTGCACTGCTGGAACTTCTGGTTGGACATCAGGGGGAATTTCTTCACAGAAAGGGTTGTTAAACAGAAAGGGCACAGAAGGGGGTGCCCAGGGAGGTCCCCAATCCCTGGAGGTGCTCAAAAAACAACTGGACATGGCACTTGGTGCTCTGGTCTGATTGACAAAGCAGTGATTGGTCAAAGGACTTGATGGTCTCAGAGGTCTTTTCCAGCCTAAATGGTTTTGTGATTCTATAGGTGTTGTTTCAACTCATCATCACTTGTGATGTTTTCTCAAATTTATTTATTGTTTCCAGGAATCCCAGTTTTCCACTGACAACTTCTTACTGCTCCACAGTTGGCTACATTAAAATGTTTTGGGTGTGTTTCTGTGCCTGTCTCTCTGAACTGACATAGACTGTTCATTTATGCAGATTGAAAGCAAAAGAGGAAGAATGGAGGGAGGCCCAGCAGGGCTTCAACAAGATTTGGAGGGAGCAGTATGAGAAGGCCTATTTGAAATCCCTGGACCACCAGGCCGTCAACTTCAAGCAGAATGACACCAAAGCTCTGCGCTCCAAGAGCTTGCTGAATGAAATTGAGAGTGTTTATGATGAGGTGGGCATGACAGGGAATGACCCCTCCTCCATTCCCTCCCTTGGCAGTGTGAGCCAGATGTGCCCACAGCACCTGGGACTGTGTGGAAGTGGTTGGAAATCGGGTCAAAAACAGCTGTCCCAAGCACAGTGTTAATAGTGGCTTATTCCTCCTGGCAGGAATGGCTCTTGAGCATGGATTGGAAGGATCTTTATCTGTTTGTCTCTTGATTACAGCATCAGGAGCAGCATTCGGAGGGGAGGAGTTCATCCACGAACGAGCCTCATCTTATCTTCATCTATGAAGACAAGCAGATTTTGGAAGATGCAGCATCTCTTATCAGCTATTATGTGAAGAGGCAGCCCACCATCCAGAAGGAGGATCAGGCAACCATCAGGCAGATTGTGCATCACTTCATACCTGAGCTGTTTTTCTCTCAGCCACCTGAACACAACATTTCTGAGGAATCAACCGATGACGACAGAGAAAACCACCAGGGGCAGAATCTGGATACTCCTGAGCTGCGGAAAAAACACGTGCCTGGGCCTCCAAGCAGTCCTTTGGAGACCAAAGCAACTTTCTGTGATGTTACAGCTGCTGAGCCCCACAATACCCTGGATGATGTTTACAGCCTCTTCTTTGTCAATAATAATTGGTATTTCTTCCTGCGCCTTCACCAGACTCTGTGCTCCAGGCTCCTAAAGATTTATCGCCAGGCCCAGAAGCAGCTTCTGGAATATCGAACTGAGAAGGAGAGAGAGAAGCTCCTCTGTGAAGGGAGGAAAGAAAAAACTAATGATCCAGCCATGGAGCTAAGACTGAAGCAACCAAGTAAGAACAACGCAGGGCTTAGTTCATTCTTAATGCCCTGGGTGCCAGTGCTCCACTGTGTGTGTCTGAGTCACTGGGGCCAGCAGGCAGCTCTGTGAGGGATGTGGAGGTGCAATCCTCTGCTGTATTGGTGAGTTGTGGCCACAGCTCCTTCAGCAGGACAGTCAGCGTGTCACAGGCTGCTTGGCAGAGATTTCCTGCCAGCCCACTGTGCTCAGGTGCCTCATTGCAGAAATCTGTTACTTTGATTTACAGTGTAAACAGCCCCACTAAGTTACTTTAGTAACTAAAGAAATAGTTACTGCCCAGGGCAGTCCTGGAGGTGCATGAGGGAAACATTCCCAGCCTGTCAGGACACCTGGCAGGGAGCTGCCTGTTAGGACATATTCTCCACACCGGATGTTGTGGTTCTTGAGCAGCGCTGCCTCTTTCACTGACTGATTTCACTCTGCCTGTTCTGTGTGTTAAATGAGTGCCCTTTCCCCTGGCCAGGTGAGGTGGAGCTGGAGGAATACTACCCAGCCTTCCTGGACATGGTGAGGAGCCTGCTGGACGGGAACATCGACCCCACGCAGTACGAGGACACCCTGAGGGAGATGTTCACCATCCACGCCTACATCGGCTTCACCATGGACAAGCTGGTGCAGAACATCGTGCGCCAGGTGAGGGCTGGGCTGGGGCTGCTCATCACCCCTCACACACAGCCAGGCTTCCCCAGTGCCCTGCAGAGCAACGGGGCACTGAGCTCAGAGCAACTTCAGACAAAAGGTCTGTCTGACAAGGAAATGCCCCAGCAGAAATGTAATGAGAGAATTCAGCTTCCATATGGGGGCCACCTTAGGGGATTTACTCTTTCTGGCCTTTCCCAAGGCTTTTTGAATTCCAGTTTTTTCAAAATTCTGCCATACTCAAAATACATGTGAGGCAACACAAAGATGTCTGGTCCTTCTTGCTCAAATCTGTCCAGCTGTAGTTTTCTAGTTAAGGCACATCAGCCCCTCAGTCTCCTCTGTTCCTTTCATTGCAAAGTCATGAAAAAGAGAGTGAATTGTGGGAAGTCTCTGGAGTTTGCTGCTTCAGCTGAGTGTGGTGCCATGCTGAGTTTTATACTCCTTTCATGGCACACTGGAGTTAACTCTTGTGGCCCAGGCTTGCTGACTGAATTCCCCCTTTTTTAATGGAAGCTTCACCATCTAGTGAGCGATGACATCTGCTTGAAGGTGGTTGAGCTCTACCTGAACGAGAGGAAGCGAGGAGCTGCTGGGGGTAATTTGTCATCCCGCTGTGTCCGGGCAGCAAAGGAGACCAGCTACCAGTGGAAGGCTGAACGGTGCATGGCAGATGAGAACTGCTTCAAGGTAAGACCTTGCTGCCAGGGAAGTTCACAAAATCACTGAAAAACTTCAGAAAATCTCCCAGGTGTCACTTCACCTGGGAAAAGTGGGTTTGGAAGCTCCAAGGTGAGAGAGTGAGCAATGTGGAGAGAAGGTACCAAAATCAGAGCACAGGCAGTGAGGGGTTGTTGTGGCTCACTGAAAAACCCTGCTGCTTCTCTCCTAGCTTCTATTTGTCATCCACATGACTTGTGAATATTCAGCTTTTTATTGTGAGCCCCTGTGGCAAGTATTTTCTGTAACTTTATCACAGGTGATGTTTCTCCAGAGGAAAGGACAGGTGATCATGACCATAGAGCTGCTGGATACAGAAGAGACCCAGACAGAAGATCCTGTGGAGGTCCAGGTAATACCACAGTGACCATGGAATCTGTGTACCACAAAGCAGATGTCTAAGAATGCTTTCCCTGCTTTCTTGTTCCAAACTCTGAGGCTTTGCCAGGAGGACAGGTTTGCCTGGGAGGTGGGCAGATGACATGTGGGGCTGTGGCCATTGACAGAAATGGTGCATTAGCAAGAGTTTCAACATATATCAGCCTCAGAATGAACAGTTTGGAAATAAACAGGTTCTTTGCAGTGATGTTTGTCCTCATGCAGTGAAATCTCACTGGAGTTGGTTTCCCTTGTGTAGCACCTGGCGAACTACATGGAGCAGTACGTTGGGGTGGAAGGAGCTCCCAACAACCAGAACGATGGCTTCCTCCTGAAACCGGTCTTTCTGCAGAGGTGAGCTGCTCCCTGCCCTGAGCCACACCTGCAGCAGCTGCTGCTGCCTCCTCCCTGCACGGGTGCCGGTGGATTTGGGTGATGTGCCAGCCCCAGGGAAGTGCAGTCACCTTTGAGGGGCTGTTCCAGGCCAGTGAGCTGCATGGAAATGCTGAAAGAGAAATTTGTGACCACAGCACTGAGGTTTGTTCATGGAACTGTGTTTGGAATGGAGCAGGATGGATTCTGGATGGGACTTCTGGGTCTACTTTGTTCCCATTTCACTAAATGTTTGTCAGAGGATATGGAGGAAGATCCCGGAGAGAGCCTGAAAAACGAAATGTGCAAATACAAGTTCCATACACGTGCCGTGAGCCCTGTCTGAGCTGAGGAGAGCAGTTCACCAGGTGTGACACATGCTTTGTCATCCTTGTTTTGCTCCAGAAACCTGAAGAAGTTTCGCAAGTGGCAGTGCAAGCAGGTGAGGGCCCTGCGCAGCGAGGTGAAGAGCTCCTGGAAGCGGCTGATCGGGGTGGAGAGCGCCTGCAATGTCGACTGTCGCTTCAAGCTCAACACCCACAAGATGATGTTCATCATGAACTCTGAGGATTACATGTACAGGAGGGGAGCTCTCTGCAGAGCCAAGCAGGTACATCTCCCTTTTGCTCCCTTTGCAGCCCAGGCAGTAGCAGAGGTTGGGGGTGGAAGCCAAAGCGCAAGTACCGATAACTCTTGTGGCTGAATTCCTGCAAGCTACACCCAGAAGTTACTACTCTGTGTTGGGTGTAACATGGAGGAGATCTGGTAAATGCTCTGTAGTTTGGATTATTTTAACAGCCTTTTCTTTACATGCAAATTTGAAGTGGGAGTGGCAGACATTAGGAAATAGGGATGGTTAAACGCAGATCTGCGGTTTCCTGTTTCCGTTTGTGTTGTTCCCAAAGCATTGCACATCTCAGGTAGAGCTGAGGCCTTTGGCTTTTCCCCCAGGAACCTCTCAGTGATCTTTACTGCCCTGCTCCCAGGTCCAGCCCGTGGTGCTGCTCAAGCATCACCAGCAGTTCGAGGAGTGGCACAACCGGTGGCTGGAGGAGAACGTGTCCATGGAGGCCGTGGATGTGGTTCAAGACTGGCTGATGGGGGATGAGGATGAGGAGATGGTGCCCTGCAAAACCACCTGTGAGACAGTGAATGTCCACGGGGTGCCAGTGAACAGATACAGAGTCCAGTACAGCCGCCGTCCCGCTTCACCCTGAGCACCCAGACGAGGCAGAGCTTTGCTGGTGAAGCACATTTACTATGACAATAGTGGTGGGAATGCAATGTATGTATTAATGATATTTATCCAAACAGCATTTTACTTTGGATTATCATGTATTTTCCATATGGCATAGACTTGTCTCCTTGCAGTGTAATCCTCCAGCCATCATGAAGAGACTTTTAAAAGCTTTTATGGGAAGGGGGCTCTTGGCATTGCCACACACTTTTCAGTAGTTTCCTGGCTTTAGGCCACTGCTGACCAGCTCAGTGAGGGGGTGAACTACCACTAGTGGCTTTGTTGGAGAGGTGGAGCTGGGCTGGTGTTTGAGCAGATGCTGGCAGCTGCTTCCACTTTGAAGGGTTTAATACTCCCTATCTTCCTGACTTTGTGCCGTCTTGGAGCCTGCAGAACTCTTCACTCTACCCTGGGAGTGCCAGCGGGGCCGAGAGCTCCCGGCACAGGGGGGCTTCGTTATCCCTGTGAACCAACAAGACAACAAAGGACTCTTGTTCCTGGTGCTCTGGTGAGAAAAATGCCAAAACTGACACGGGGATGGCCAGCACTCAAGGCTCTGATGCTCCCTCATCAAGCAAGTGTTCTGGGGCATGAGCTGAGGGGAAGAGCCCTGAGCTGTGCTGCTGGGACGGGAGCGATGCCCAGCCCCAGATCCCCCAGCCACGCTGCTTTGGGAGTTGAGGACCTGCTGCACACTCTGCCTTCCAGAATATCCATGGGGAGGAACATCCATGGGGAGGAACATCCATGGGGAGGAACATCCATGGGGAGGAATGTCCATTGCGAGGTCTGGCCTGGTTTTTGGCTTTGTGTTTTGCATGTTGGTGGGCAGCTCCGGAGCTGGGCGTTTCCCTGCTCACGGCCGGCCCCCGGCGCTCCGCGGGGCTGCAGCTCGGCGGTGACAGCGGCAGATGGAGCTCCCGGAGCACAGCTGGGAGCTGAGCTCCGACCCACGGACCCTCCTGTTTCTGCTGGGTCAGCACAGGCGCTGGGTTTGCAGGGACACACGGAAATCTGCGAGGAGCAGAGTGAGATCCAGCCACAACCATCCCAGATGAGCTTTTCCACCGAAGCATCTGTACTGCTATCAAAGCTGTTTTTGCCATGAAACCCAACACATCCTGCCCTGATCCGTGCAGAACACTACACCTGACTTAATCTAGTGAGAAATCGAGGAAACTTACTCGTGTCTGTCCTGCAGCCCCATTGTGACTTCACTCCTGATTTTCAGGGGCCAAGGGCAAGCACACTGTCCGTGGAGTGTATTACAAACATTACATTTTGAGGCATACCCAGCCTCCTTTCAGCTTTGCTTCCAACTTTTCCCTGGCTTTTGGGGCAATACCCCCCCACCCCCCAAACTTTTTGTGGCTTTGATTTCTAGGTTATGATTTCTGCCAGACCTAAGGAGCAGCCTGTAGGATTTGTCCTGGGTTATTTCCACTGTATGACATTTGGTTTCGCAATTGTCTCACTTGACAGTAGAAAAATTGGCCTTTGGGGTACATTTAATAGAAAACTGTCCCAAGTCTTTGTCTTTTTTGCAAAATAATCTGTGGGAGGGAAGGAGGGAGGCCACTCTCTGGCATTTGTGGCCACTTGCACAACCACTGCCAGCAGAGACATTTCATCAAGAGCCCGTGTTCTCCTCAGCTGGGTCTCTGCTAAACTTTGGTTCCTGAAATGAGCTGAAGGTTCTTCCCCTGCCCTCGTTGCAGTGATAAGAGACCACGTGGCTCTGCAAGGGCTGGGGGGAGCAGGGGGACAAGCCCAGTGCAAAGCACAGTGTCCCCCTTTCCCTTCCAGCCAGCTCACCAAAACACGCCTCAGTCCTGCTCACCTCTCTGCTGTCTCCCAGTGGAGATGACAATTGTGCCAAATTTTATGGTTTTATGATACAGAGAACTGTTTACTAGAAAATAGGTGGCAACTTGTGGCTTAAAATGCGTTTGATTCCTGGTGTACCAAGGTGGGAACACCCCTGGGCACCGTCCTGTTCCATCAACCCATTCTAAGTGTACTTCAGGTATTTTTAAGCATCCTTATTTTGTAAACCTTAATTTATAATCTGAACTGATTAAGCAAGACTTTTGCCCTTTACAGTGCTATTGTCTCAAAGCTGAGAGTAGCAAGGGATGTGAAGGGAAGATCAGGCAGGTTTGAGAGGGGCTTGTTCATGTCTGAGGGTTTCAGCTGTGTATCTGCACGACCTTGAGTCAAGAGTTTGTTCTTCCATTTGTTTGAAGGATCTTTGCTTTTGGGCTTGTAATTGCTTTGCCAGCTCCTTGAATGTAGTTTTTTTTTATATTTATTTGCACATTCAAGTAAAATAAAATATTGATTTTAAAAGTCTGTAGCTCTCACTGTTTTATGTTTCTTTTCAACTAATTTAAACTTTGTGACTACCCCCAGAATTGATTGTCTTTTACCTGAAACTGAATTTTAAATTGTAGAAAAATGCAGTGGAAAGGTTGAAGTTCTTGGACAGGCTGCAGGATGTGCTGATGCAGCTGTGTGGCAGCAAGTGCTGTGTGAGGGTGTGAGCAGTGCAGTCGATAATGGAAAAGGGAAATACATTTCCTGCAAGCAGAGATCGCAGCAGGAGCTGGGGCTGCACTCACGTGGGAGCTGCCAAAACCTCCCGGAGCCCAGGCCCGTGTCTGGAGCAGGGAGTCCAGGGGGTGGCACAGTTGCTCCACCAGAGAGGTCTTAAAAGCAAACAGTGGAAGGGCTGGAGCTGTACCAGAGCTTGGGATGGATCTCAGGGCAAGGTTCTTCCCCCCGAGGGTGCTGGCACTGCCCAGGCTCCCCAGGGAATGGGCCCGGCCCCAAGGCTGCCAGAGCTCCAGGAGCGTTTGGACAGCGCTCTCAGGGATGCTCAGGGTGGGGTTCTTGGGGGGTCTGGGCAGGGCCAGGGGCTGCTCTGATCATCCCTGAGGGTCCCTCCCAGCTCTGGATTTGTGTCCTGCCAGGCTGTGACTTTTTGCAGCCTGGGGTTCCTTCCTAGCAGCACCTTTGCCAGAGGTGAGGCACAGCCCAGGCCTGGCCCTGGGAATCCCACCCCCTGAACACAACCAGGGCTCGAGAGAAGAGGCTGATTCCAGTTCCCAACCCCACATCTGCTACAGGTTAAGACAACACAACTGCAACCATGAAAATAACCCTCCACCCGCCTTTTCCTCAGCCTCCCCAAATTCCTGGGTAATAACATGTTTAACTGTGTTCCCTGTGAGCTCTGCACGACAAATGCATGAGTGGATTTTGCAAATTAAGCCGTAGTGATGTGACCCAGAGCTGATAGGAGTTTCCTTTACATCATCCCCAACACTTCCGTTGCCATAACAAAAGGCAGCTCTGCTCTCTGTGTTCGCTCACAGGGAAACAAACTGTTGTTCTCCCAGTAAAAATCCTCTGGTGCATCGATTGCGTGGAAAAATTTGATTAAAATGGTGGTGGAGGGGTCTCAGAGGACACAGCCCACTTTGCACAAGTCTTGGCCCCTCTCACAAAGGGGATGTTCCCTGCACTTGAGGGGAGGGACAGCCAGATGTGACATGAGAGCACTTGGAGATCTCAGCTGTGGACAACTCTGGCAACAGCAAACAGCTTAGAGACATCCTTCGGGTCTGCAGGATAGAATAGGTATAAATGGTTTGCACAATTAAACTCAGAGTCGCTAAAGGGAGTACCTGAGTTCAGCATTTAACATTCCAGGACGTTTTTTAATGTATTTCTACATCACAGGGATGCACTGGGAGGGTCAGGGCTGTGAACCTGTGAGAGAGTCTCAAATTGTGTGTGCAAACATAAATTGAAGTTTTCTTCATGTTTTAGCCATTGCTCTGGATTAGAACTAATTCAATTTAAAGACTAAATTAATGTCTAGAAACTCCTAACCTATGCTAAAAATAAATCCAAATATTTGGATTGTGCTGAAAAGGAATGATGATGATGGTGGTGATGATGATGATGATGATGATGATGATGATGGTGATGATGACGATGGTGATGATGATGGTGATGATGATGATGGTGGTGATGATAATGATGGCTGTGTCAGACCAGGTAGCCCCCATGCCAGTGTCACTATCTTGCTGAGAAGGGCCTCCAAAAAGCCACCCCAGAACACTGAGTTGTAGGGGTGTTAATAAGCTTTAAATATTCCTGGAAAATGTCTTCATGTGGACTTTTATGGTGTGAAGTGAAAACTGCCAGCAAGCAGAAGAGCAGCTCTGAAAAACCTCCCTAAGGAGTTCTGCAGCAGCGTGAGGCTGAGGAGAACCATGGGATCACCCAGGGCAGGTTGGGTGGGATCCCTGAGGAACAGGAGAGCTGTGGGACAAGCAGGAGGGAGAGGAGGGGACCTGAGAGTGCCTGAGGTTCAAGGGCACTTTATTCATGCAGAGCCTGCAGAGACAGCTCCGAGCTGCTGCTCAGGAACCCTCTGGAGCCGCTGGAATGGAGCAGCAGCGGTGAATCCCATCCTTTACCCACCACACTTTGCTCTTCCAAGCCTCCAAGATGTTTGGGGCAGGCCAGGTGGTGTCCGTCCCCTCCCTCTGAGCTCTGAAATCCCAGCCCGATTTCCAGCATTACATCGTTTGGGTTCAGAGCCCTGCTCCCAGGACATGATCTATTGCACAATAAATTACTTTAAAACCAAATTGTTACCCCACAGGGCAGGGATCACACGACTTAAAGAGATGTTAACAAGCCGTGACAAACCTCTGGCGTTAGAATTTTCAGGCAAGCTGTTCTGCATCTAAGGCAGTCACTAAAGATCACACAGCATCTGAAAAATGAAGGATACAGCGATGAGTAACTCCTCTGCTCCACTCCAGAGACCTGCCCATAGGAAGCAGGGCTGTGATTTGCACACTATCTGAACCTGATTATGGCTAATTTTTTGCATACAGAGCATGGAAAGGATCCTGGCCGAGGCATGGAAAATATGTGGCCACATGAGTCATTCTGTAATGGTTCATAAATCCTGAGAGAATCGCAAAAGCAAAACATCTAACATTGCATCTTCCCTCTCCCTGCCAGTGGAACTCCACCTCTTGACACGCTCGGCACAAGGATGTGGGAATATGGTGAAAGCAAAGGAAATAGGATCATTTTCTCCTTGGAATAGAAGAATCTCATCAAACAGCAGCCAGGCTCAGATTTGCAACCTTGACAGAAGAAGCCATTCATGAGGCGAGGAGAAAGAAACGAGCTGCTCCTCAGGTTGCCAAACCAAATTTACAGTTCCTACTGCCTGGGCTCCAGCTCCTGTCCTTCCTTCCCTGCAGAGCCAGGCACAGACTGTGGAGAACAGCCCAAAGCCCAGCACCTTCTCCAGCCATGACCTCCTGTCCCACTGGCCTGGGCAGGAGATGGCCAGAGCCACTCTGGGGCTCTGACACGGGAGCTGGGAGAGGATTTGGGAGCTTCCCAGAGCACAGGAGGGACCTGCTCTGGGGGTTAGAGCACGAGGGACCCAGCAGCAAAGGATCTTAAGCTCAGTTAACCTCTGCCAGTCCCTGTTACAGAATTATCTGGGCTGTCCTCTGAGCACAACCAGCAGCTCCATGTGCTGCTCCAAGTTCTTATCCCAGAGTGGGGCTTTTGCAGGGTGGGACTGCTCAGCTCTGGGAAAAGGCAGCATTTTATGGGGCAGGGGTGGCTGGAACTCCCCATTATCTCCTCCAACAGCAGGGACTTCCTGCGTGCCCTTTGCAGGCCCCTTTCCTGCTGCAGGGAGCTGCTCTCCCTGTTCCAGGGGTTTATCAGCGGAAGCAAAAGCGTCTCCCTCTCTTTGCCACTCGCCCTTGGTGCTCATGGTGCTCCTGCTGCTGCTTTCAAGAGCAAAGATCTCCAACCCATCCTCTGCAGTAAAATCACAAAGTGCAGGAGCCAGGGAACAGGAGCAGGAATAGACAGGAACTCTGAAGGGTCCAGCCTGATGTGGAGGCTGCAAGGCTGACACTAAAAACCTTCCACTGCCAGAACACGAATCCACAGGAGCCCTGTGCAATCACCAGAGATCTGTGTGGTCTGCAGCTCTGGTATCTGGGAGAGCTCCCTGTTTGTAGTACCAGAAAATGTTGTGACTCAGGCCTTAGGAAAAGACCTCAGCTCACCCACAGAGCCACTCGTGTCTCTGCCGTGGGAGGATGCTCAGAATTTCCGTGGGCAGAGGCGCACGGGCTCCCGTTTACGTGCAGACTGCACCAAACACGACCACATTTGTTATTTCCAGGAATATTCCGGAAGGAGACCCAGATGAGTCATTTGAGCCATCATCTCACGCTGAGGATGAAGTGCAGCCCTGAAACACTTTGGGCCTGGATAAACAAGCCCCTCCCAGCCCCAGCTCTGACGTTGGGGTTGTCCAGGCTGAGCTTGGGCAGCCCACGCTGGTGCCGGTGGTGACAGCCCCTCCGTTCCCCCATCCTGCCGGGATCGGCCCCGTTGCTTCCGAGAGTTAAGGACCAGCAGGAGGAAATGCGTGAGCAGGGTCCCTGATGCTGCTGCTCCCACGCAGCTCCAGCGCTGTGGTGTGGCTGTGGACCCTGAGCTGCCATGGGGACCCTCGGGGACAGGCGGCTCCTGCTCTGCTGTGCCTTCTGGGGACTCTGCCTGGCCTCGGACTATGATGGTGAGTGCGTGCCTTTGGGTGCAAAGCTGCTGCCTGTTACACTGCTGGGTATTTGGGACCTTTGTAAGATCCCTGCAAACTCATTTTTTAATGAGTTCACATGGGAGGATGCTCTGATAGAGCTTTGTGTGGGTTCTTGTTGAAGCAGGAGGTTGACAGAGGTGATACAGATGAGAAAGAAGCTGGGCTGGAAGAAACTAGAAAGGAAAAACAGAGGAGCAGTAAACCAGAAAGGACTAAAAGCTAAATCTTTAGCTAATCATACTCCCAGAGACACAACTTTACACTGGAGCGGCTCCAGACCTTTGGATTTTTGTGAAAGCCCGGCAGAGGAATTGTTCTCTGGATTCCCAGGCCTGTTCATGGCTGTGCAGAGGAATTTCTCTCTGGATTCCCAGGCCTGTTCATGGCTGTAGAGCATCACAGTCCATTGTGAGCTGTGGGAAACCACAGGGTGAAGGAAGCAGGGATGTTCTCAGAAAGGTGGCTGTGGGTGGCTCCTTCACACCTCTGCCAGCCAGCTTTTTCTGCCCATCACACCACAGCCTTTCCAGAACACCCCCAGTTGCAGG
The DNA here is from genome assembly GCF_030490865.1 of Poecile atricapillus. Taxonomy (NCBI): domain Eukaryota; kingdom Metazoa; phylum Chordata; class Aves; order Passeriformes; family Paridae; genus Poecile; species Poecile atricapillus. The sequence continues at coordinate 3,383,913 of NC_081276.1, forward strand.
GACCCCAAGAGAGAAGATAAAGAGCAGCTTTGGGGTGAGCTGTGTGTGCAGCCTGCCCTGCTGAGTGAATAACAGCCTGCCTTCCTCTCACAGATTACTCTCAGAACAGCACCAGCGAGCAGGCCACCACATCAGAGGTCACCCCGTGTCCCCGAGCCATCCCGGGGGACCAGGCCACGGTCAACAACATCACGTACCTGCTGATCCCCGAGGCCACCCGTGCCCAGCTGGCCAGCGCCGTCACCGTCCGGCTCATCCCCAGCCTCTACAGCCTGGTGTTCGTGCTGGGGCTGCCGGCCAACGCGCTGGCCCTGTGGGTGCTGGCCACCAGGGCCGAGCGCCTCGCCTCCACCGTGTTCCTGATGAACCTGGCCACCGCCGACCTGCTGCTCGTCTCCGTGCTGCCCTTCAAGATCTCCTACTATTTCCTGGGCAACCACTGGCCCTTTGGGGAAGGGCTGTGCCGCCTCAGCACGGCTCTCTTCTACGGGAACATGTACTGCTCCGTGCTGCTGCTCACCTGCATCAGCGTCGATCGCTACCTGGCCGTGGCTCACCCCTTCTCGTCCCGCGCTTTCCGCACGCCGGGCCTGGCTGTGGGTACCTGCGCTGCCGTGTGGCTCTGCTCCGCCGCCCTGACCCTGCCCCTGACCCTGCAGCAGCAATCCTACCCCCTGCTCGGGGCAGGCCTCACGCTGTGCCACGATGTCCTGCCCCGCCACGAGAACGACGGCTTCTACTTTTATTATTTCGTGGTGCTGATCGCCTGCGCCTTCCTGCTGCCGCTGCTGCTGCTGGTGCTGAGCTCGGCCGCGCTGCTGTGGGTCCTCCTGAGTGGGGGCAGCCGCTACTCGCACGCTGCCAAGCTCACGGCCCTCGTGGTCATCACCCTGGTGGTTTTCTATGCCCCCAGCAACATCCTCCTGCTGCTCCACTACTCCAGCCCCTGCTCCAGGCTGCACAGCCGGCTGTACCTCGGCTACATGGTCAGCCTGGCCCTCAGCACCTGCAACAGCTGCGCCGACCCCTTCATTTACTACTACGTGTCTGAGGATTTCCGGGAGAAGGTGAGGAGGAGTCTTCAGGGGCAGCAAAAAAATCAGCACTTCCCTAAAGACCTCTAAGGAAATGCTGCCATGAAATTCCACATTTTCTGCTGTGAGCCTCCAGCCCGGCTCGCTGCTCCCGGGGCACTCGTCGTGCACGCAGCGGGGATAAGATGAATTCAGCACTGGAATTCCACAAGTTTCACCCAGAGCAGCATTTCCCAGGAGCCAAGTGCTTTTCCCTGTGTGCACAGATAAGGCTGAATAAACCCAGGCTGTGAGATTCTTTGCCCAGACAAGATTCTGAATGCTGGACACATCCAGCCTTTCCTGGGACGCTCCCTGCCGCTTCTCAGCTGGTCACAGACCACCAGGGATGTTCCTGCCCATACACCTGGGTCTGGTGCTCCTATCCTGGCTGCTCTCTGGCTGCTGATCCTGCTCCTGGCTTGCTCACTGTCCTTAAATGCACATTCCCTTCCCCTAAATCTGAAAAAGAGCTATCGTTGCAAAACCAAACTTCTAAATGTTTCAAAAATACTCTCCTGAATGAAACCAGTCTGTCAAAAGAGTGCAGAGCACTGGCTGGTGTAGCAAAAACATTCTTGGCTTGATTTGTAAGCAGCCCCTTGGTTATGTCAGCCCACTGTTGGTAAAGGGTGTAAAAATCCAATTCGCTCATCCCTGTTTTTGAAAATCACCCTTGGCAGCCATCAGTTCTTTGAGGTAAAGGTTGTATTAATGGATTTTGTAAAAAAATTATGTCTCATGAAGGGAAATAGTAAAGTAGGAATGGAGCAAGCCCTCTGGTTCTCCACATTTCCTTCATGTAATGTCACCAAAAGCTGTCTCTGATCAAAGAGGTGCTCAGGTTTGCTGCTTAGTGGAACCTGCTGCAAATCTGACAAAATGCAGCCAGCTCATCTCTCAGACATAACTGGGGCACAGCTCTGTGAGCAGCCAGGTAGAAAATGAGCAATAAACTTCTTTAGAGTTCCTTAATTCTTTAGTTTTAGTTAAGCACAGACTTGACAACCTAAAGCGCGAATAAGAGGCAGAGAGGATTGTCTTAAAATCGGTTTTTAATAAAATATTTATCAGAATCTAAAACAAACACTTTTCTGGACTCAGACTTGCTAAGATGTGTGTGAACAAACCAACAACTGGTCAGAGAGCTGTTTGTGTGTACCTGTGTGGGGGAGGCAAAAGGCAGGGGAGACACAAAGCTGGGCTCTGGGTGCTCAGAAACAGCAGCGACTAAAAAAACCCCAAAGCCAGGTTTGTAGAGGTTTTCTAAATAGTTGCTCTATTCACAATAATGAAAACCAGGTTATTGTTCATTAAATGTCAACAGTCAGTTGAGCAAAGCAATTGCTGGTGTGTCAGGGATGTTCCTCAAGCAAGCTGAACATTCTTCTGGTATTTGCTTTCTACTGAGGCTGATTAAGAGGGAGGGGAAGAGGCAAGACCAAAACACAGGACAAAAAAGAACAAGGGGAACTATTGCTTTAAAATAAATACCATGGTAATGATTACTCTGCATAATGTACAGTTACAAATATATAAATATTCATTTCCTTGAAAGGATTGCAAGCATCAATCACTGATAACTAGCACTGCTGCAGCTATTCAGTCACAGAACTCGATGGAAGAAGCGATTTCTGTGTCTTAAAAACCCACTGGCACTCTTCTTCTTTTGCAGTGAGGGACCATCAGGAAAAGGAAAGGAGAAGCATCTCTCTGACAGAGAGAGGCAAATGTCTCTAAGCCAGAAACAACCCAAAACAGCAGCAGAGCAGCTGGCCTTGCTGGCTTTGGCTTTCCAGCACCCAGCTGGTCTTTTCCTTGGTGGAAAAAAACTGAAAACCAATCCTTCTTCCTAAACTGACTTGCTGAGGTGCACAAAGTGGAAGCCTGAGATGTCCTTGTGCTCTCAGGGACAGGAGGGAAGACTGATCAGCTTCAGAGCCAGAACTGGGCCAAAGCCTGTGAACAGCTTTGAGTCTGCACAGCTGTGCTGTGTCCAGTGCTGCTCAGGGATCCAGACCTAAAGTTTCTGTATTCCAAGCAGGATGTTGAAGAATGGAGGAAAAATAATCTGTGATGTTTTTTTCCCTAGATAAGAATTAATGATGGTTACTAGAAACATGAACAGCAAATGTGGGATAGGGGAAAACTCTGGACCCTCAGCTGGGGTGGAGAAGAGAGCAGAGACCTCCTTTATTCCTGTGATAGGGGGAAAAGGCAACCACAGTGGTGTAACTGCAGGTTCCTCGATTCAATTCCTTAAATAAAATCATCTTTTTTCTTTTTAGCTACAAAGAGGAGCTGGTTTGGTGTAGCAAAAGTGGGGGGAGGCAGAGGCTGCCAAGAGCAGATGGACTGGAAGTGCCAAGGCTGGGAAGAAGCACTGGGAGTGAGGTCAGGATCCAGAAATCCTGTCCCATGCCCTCCCACACACTGCCCTGCTCTGTCTGGCTCTCAGGACATTAAGGCTGCTCTGCCTTTACTTTCTGAGGGTCCAGGGCTCTCTGGTTTTACTCTGAATTGCAAAACAGAAGCCAGACTCCTCTGCCTCAAGCACTGGCACAGAGACCCCTCAGACAAGGCTCTGATTGATGGGCTGGCACCACCAGCAGGAATTATTTACCTGGCAGGACCAGGGGGATGTCTGCATCTGGAATTAGGACAGTACATGTCCCAGAGCCTGAAGAAAGTGAAGAAAGGCAGGTTTAATTCTTGGCTGGAACTCCCCACCCTCATCTCCTCATCCCAGGGGGAGGTCTGAGTGCCCAAGGATCTGTGAGAGGACCAAGCAATTTAAAACAAATTCAAATATCTCTCCAGCAGCATTCACTGGGTGTACAGCAGGTGAGAGAGAACAGGAAAGGAAAACCAGAAAGGGACTGAGGACAGGAGAATGAGGAATCCAGAACAAAGGTCCCATCCCCTGGATGAAGCCAATCACAAGCATTACCAGGGTGACCAAATGCCTCATTCTCCCAACTCACAGCACTGAACAGCTGCAGCCTGAACCAGCAAACAGCAGGGTTTGTATTGTGCACTTCTGAGTTTTAAAAAAGGGAGGAAAAAAAAAAAAGAAATCTTGTTGCAGCTCACACTAGGCCTGTTATTTACCCAGGGATAAATATTGACTCAGTCCTGTGTGTGTACACAATAGCCAGTGCCTGCCAGGACAGTTGCTTGCAGGAGGTGGAATTTAGTTTAAAGGCATTTATTTACCTGCCAGGCAGGAATGCAGCTGCCAGGGTGAGGGCAGGATCTGTCCCTGCACACCCCAGACATGGGCAAGAACCCTCAGCCCACAGCAGGATCCTGGGAGCAGCCACAAGGGAAGGCTGGCAAAGCTGCCAACAAGGCAGCTCTGAAATTTCTGGGAACTTCAAGACCCAGACCTTCATCATGTCAACTGCATTCTGCAAAAGTCTGGCCCCAGACAAAAAGGGCTGGAAACTACACATGCCCAACCTCTGGGATTACCTCCTGGTTGTCCCCATGTGGACATTTTTCTGGAATAAACTTGTCTTTATTCTGGAATGGAATGTCTATACTGGGATATATTCTTGTCATGGTTCCTGTGTAAACAAGCCTTAAAAATGAATGGAGCTGGGCTTTTTTTTTTTTTCTGTTTCCATTCACCAATAAACACTCTCAAAAGGAGTTTCCACCCTGCTCTGGGTCCTGGTAACAATAGAAGTGGGAAGATAAAATATTAACACTATTTTGCAAGAGGCAATTGCATGTAACTCCTCCAAAGAGAACAATGCTGCTCCGGGCAGGAAGGGAAACTCAAAAATCTTGGCTCCTGCGCTTTTGGAAATACAAAGCTTTTCTTTTTAAGTTTTGCCACGTTGCTTGGGGCAGGTCAGACCGAGGGAGTCCAGCCTGTGACACCAGGGATTGGTACTGCCAGCAGAGCCAGGGCCTGGGCAGGGAGTACCAGGACCAGAACATGCTGTGCTGGATGCCAGTGGGAGCAAAATAAAAGGGGTTGGTGAAATCAGGCAAACATTTAAAAGGGCTGTGCCTCAGCCAGGTTAATTTTCAGGCCAGGCTTTGAGGAGGAAAGGGGCTGAGAAGGCTGCGAGCAGCCCCTGTCAGCACATAGTGCAACACAAAGAGGGCTCCCCCACCTCATCCCTGCCTCTGCTGAGGCTGCAAACGCCCACCTGAGGACTGCAGACAGCAGCAGACATGAAGCCTTTCAGGCCTGGCAGTGGATTTCAGTTTTCTCAGGTAAAATGTACCTCCCAAGAGTTTCTCTGAATTGTGGAGCCACAGGGAAGTGTTCCTCTCCTGGGTGCAGCAGACTGATGGGCTGGGGAAGATGAGTAGCCTCTTGCTATGTCATAATTGGAAAAACACACTGACTTTTATTATTATTATAATTTGAGCAAAAAACTTCTTAGCCATCTTTCCTCAAACAGCAGTTCAGCTAAGCAGAAGGCCTGGACTTAGCTTCTAAGTGTAGCTAGGAAATGGCATTTGCAGAATATCCTGATAGCAGAGAAAACACTTGGAAATGCTCTATAGGTTTGAATTCCAGCCCCTATTTTTCTCACCTAGAGGGCACAGCATATTGGTCTCTCATCACTGGAAGGGCTCCAAAGAGGATGCACAGAAGGCAGGAAAATGGACAGAAAAATAATGCTGAGTGTCCCCCTTAGAGTTCCAGATCTGTCCCAAGGGGCAGCAAAGCCTACAGTTCTGAGGGCATCAGGAAGTAGTCATCATTCAGATTCTGTTCTGCAGCAGGTCGTCTGGAGGAACAAACTCATACAGGAGTTGATTCTGAGCCTCTTCTCTTTATTTAAATTACGTATTTCTGTCAGAAAGAGAACACAAGGAAGAATCACCTGTGATGCACCTTTGTGAGATATCACTGAGCCTGGGCAGGGGAAAGCTGAAAAGGTCACAGAGCTGGGAGGGATCAAATCCTGCCCAGACCCCCCAAGAACCCCACCCTGAGCATCCCTGAGAGCGCTGTCCAAACGCTCCTGGAGCTCTGGCAGCCTTGGGGCCGGGCCCATTCCCTGGGGAGCCTGGGCAGTGCCAGCACCCTCGGGGGGAAGAACCTTGCCCTGAGATCCATCCCAAGCCCTGGCACAGCTCCAGCCCTTCCTGGGCTCCTGTCCCAGAGCAGAGATCCGAGTCCATCCCTCCTCTCCCCATCACGAGACTGATGAGCCTCCCCTCAGTCTCCTCCGCTCCAGCTGAACACACCAAGTGAAAGGCCCCTTCACTCCGCTGGGGCTGAAGCCACTGAGGTCACAGAGCCTTTCACAGCTGCCCCAGCAAGATCCCATTCCCAGCGATCCCTAAAGAGTTATAAAAACATCCCTTTGTGGCGCACCGAGCCAGCAGGAGGATGCCTCAGGCTGGCTCCGAGCAGGCCCCGCTCAGGGCTCACCATTCCGCCGGCGCGGCCTCGCCCTGGCCGCCGTCCCCGTCCCGCGAGCTGCCGGCCGTGCTCAGCTCCGCCACCACCTCAAACACGTCCGATTCCACGGCGAAGGCGTCGGGGTCGTACTCGTAGGAGTAGTAGGACAGGTCTGTGTGCAGGGGGGACCCCTCCTCGGCTGCCGGGGCCAGCAGCGCCGCGGGAGCTGAAGGAAGGGGTTTGGTCAGGGAGGCTGCGGGGCCTGCAGGTGTTTGTGGGGCTCTCAGGGGAGGGGAGGAGCTGCTGCAATGGCAGAGATTTCAATTTCCCAGTCTGAGAGCTGGGCACTGGAATAAAATGAAAGGAAAGAGGGGGAACAGAGAGAAGGGTGAAGGGGAAACAAGGAGGAAAAGGGAAAACAAGGGGAGAAGGCAAATAAGGGTGGGAAAAGGAGGAAATGAGGGGAAATGAGGAAAAAAAGGGGGGAAGAGGAGGAAACAAGACAAGGAGGTAAAGAGAAGGAAACAGGACAAGGGGTAAAGAGGATGAAACAAGAAAAGGGGGGAAAGAGGAGGAAAGAAGGGCAGAAAGGGTGATGTAGTTTGAAAAAACATCTCCAAGCCTCCTTTTCCAGCATGGAATTAACTGAGGTGCTCAAGTTCAGATCCACCACCCTGAGGGCTACACACAGTGAGATTGAAGTGTCATGCAGAGGGCAGATGGCACAGGGAACCCACTCTGCACCCTGAAAAATCTCTCCTCTGACCAAGTACCTCAGGTAAGGAGAGCCCCATCCATACGGGGACATGTTCTGTGCATCATTTCATAAAACAAGAGACAAAGCTGGAGGGAGACCCTGAGGGAACAGCTCACTTGGTGACTGATCAGTGCAGGCAGACAACTTTCTTTTCAGCCCATTAAATGTGAAGATTTCAAGACCAGGAGTCCACAGCAGAGCCATTGACTCCAGCCTGAATGAGGAGCTGAGGTGCCTCTGCCCCAGCACAGTCTCACAGCACAAACTTCCATCATTTCATGTAGGGACAGACTCAGCACAGGCAGGAGCAAGAATTTCTCCTCTTCCCACTCCCTCCAGTGTGTGCTGACACTGGCAGGTCCCTCTCACAGCACACACCCCACTCACACCAGGCTCTGTGCTGGGTGACTGTTCCCTGTCCAGAGGGTAAACTGCAAGATAAAACTTCTAGGAATAGCAGCACATCCGTGTTTCCTAAACTGCTCCTTGAGCCAGCTCAGCTGTCCATCCTTTCTGTTTGCTCTCTGTGTACACTGCTCTAATCCAAACCAAAGCAAGCACTGAAGCAGAATTATTGCAGGGAGGAAAAGTCCCCCGCCTGCCCAAAGCTGGCTTTATTTAAAGAGAACACTCATCAGGGTCTTTGAAAATGTTTGTTCTCTAGAAATTAAATATCTGAAGGATCTTCCCTGTTGCCTCCCACATCCTCCCAGCACTGGGCAGGGGAGTCAGGCTCTGTTCACTCCTTCTTGGCCTCCTCCCTGTGAGAACCTGCCAGATCATGAGCTCCTTCTATGAATGGGTGATTGCTGTCCACTGGGGATGGGATGAACATCACAGGCCTGACTCTTCCCAGGAATTCAGTGCTGGAGTCCAAGCAAAGAGCACAGGCCGACGTTTCCTGCTGCACACAAACCACTCTCCCCAGCACCAAATGTTTGTGCTGAGGCCAATGTTTGCTGAGCAGTGATGGGGGAGAGGAAAAACAGCCCTGTGCCAGTTCACTCAATCCTGAATGAGCTGCAGCCCTGTGGGGAACGTGCCAACCAGGGAATTTTGGGGATAACTCCACTTGGAAGCAGAGCTCATGCGGATGTTCCAGGTAGGAGCTGGTGCAGGTGATGGTGTTTAATTAGGAAAAAACCAACAATGCACAAATAAAAGACCATCACCAAACAAAAGTGTCATAATTCAACCCAGAATTTTCTTCCAGTTCCAGCCATTGGCCCTTCTGATTGCTGGAGCAAAACTGTGCAAAGGACAGGGCTGTGGGGAGAAGGCAGGGGGCCAGAGATGGAATGAAACAATGTTCAAGTGTGTGGGGCAGCAGTGCTGGGGGTGTCAGTGCTGCTGTGAGCAGGAACCCCCCCAGCACTGCTGCCCCACACACTTGGACATTGTTTTCCACCAAATCCATGCAGAATCACAGCACTGTGATGTCAACATATTGTCCTCCAACATCAGAGGCTGTGCCATGGCTGTATCTTGAGTGCCTTTGGCAGAGGAGATTTAGGCAGTTTCAGAAGAGAGGTAATGATATGTGGAAGCAATCAAAGCACCACTTCATCAGAGTGACACTATCAGAGCTACTGGGGATCCCTCAGGCTCCAAAGTCCACCCAGATCCTTGTGGTCAAGGAGTGACAAGGACATCAGAAATTCAGTGAGATTCCAGTTTGTAACTCAGCTCCTGCTCCAGGGTTTTCTATCCAAACAAATATTGCAGCAGGCTGTGAAGGCACACCAGCACACCCACAGCTGAGTCCATGCTACTCATCAAAATCCTGTTCCACCCTTTTGAGACTCAGTAATTCACCTGTGAGAAGGAACAGCTGAGGAAGGGGATTCACGCAGGAGTTACTTCAGCTGAGTCCTGTCACTCTGCAATCAGAGGATCCCACCCATCTCTACAAAAAAAGGCTGCAGTTTTAAGGTCAAACCTCAGCCATTCTGCCTCGCTGCAGACTTTGGGAAGGCATTTTAAAATTGACAACAGCAACAGCACTTTGCATCCTGAACTTTCAGGGCCATCTATGTTCAATTGCTCATCTTTGAACAGCTGGAATTTATTCCAGCAAACCCACTGGCGTGTGTGGAACTTCACTGTGGGTCTGTGTGTGCCAGAGGGAGCCCCAACACATCCTGCAATTCCCACTGATTGTTCCCACTGCTGGGTAACAGGGACAAGACCTCAATTAAAGCATCCATCAGCCCAAGCTGAGCTGCACCAGTCTCATGGCAAACACAGGAGGCTTCCAGACAACACAAACACCACGTGCCTCTCTGAGAACGCGGCATTTCCTGCAGATTAACGCACCCAGTGGGTTTTACACCAACCTGCCCTGAGCTTGATTCGGCTCCTGGAGTTTTGCATCCTTTTAGGAAGTCACAGATTTAGGCATGGCTCAGCAGAGCCCTTGCTGGAGCACCTGAGCCGACTTAACCCCATCACATGCTCCAGCAGCACGGAGCCCAGGAGAGCGTGGGTGAGGAGGGGCTCATTCATCTGCTGCACTTTGATTCATGTCCCGTGTGCTTGACCTGAGAGGAGCCTGGAGGATTAATGAAAATCACATGCTGGGCCCTTTTCCTGGTGAAGGATTTAGTCAGTTTGATTCCTGAATGCTCACTCTGCCATGGCTGCTCCCAGCCCAGCATCTTTCTGCCAGGAAATTTGGGCACTCCCAGATCCCAGGACAAAGGCAGCTCCAAGTGCTTGTGCTTTATCAAACACCCATATGGCACTCAAGTTTGTCCACCTAAAATCTGCATAACTGTGCCACACAAAATAATCAGGTTTTCCCCTTTTGCTCCTTCTGAGCCAGCGCTGTTTCTATCAATTCAGAACAGGAACCACAGAGGGATTTTCCTTTGAATTCAATGCAGATTATATCAGAAACTCTGTTCTGAACATTTTTTGGATTGTGGATTACCATCAAGTTCCATCTTTTTTTTTCCCAGGTACTCATATTGAATTTTGATTTGAAAATAATGCAATGGTAGCCCCATTTTTGTAGACCTCAGAGTGGCCTCACATTCCAGCAGTGCTTAAATGGAACAGTTTGGAAATGATGCTTGAAAGGGTTCAGATTGCATCATTTCCATGCTGAGCACATGACACATACAAGGAAGAAAAGGCAACAGGATATAGATATATAGATATATATATCAGGAAAAAAAAAGGGGGGGAGGAAAATAGTAGAGACATGAAATACTAAGACTGAATGACCATTAGATACTGTCACAATGGAATATTCATCATGTTTTTGCACTTTAATAAGAAAACTGTCCATCAGCTGCTGTCCAGAAGGGAAAGAACAGGATAGTATCTCATGGTGGACATGTGTTAATCTTACTCTGGTGCACAAGGAGGACAGGAGGAGGCACAGAGGCTTCTCCTGAAGAATTAAACTGGTTTTACCACCAATTTGTTGGGAGAGTTGGAGGCCAGAGGAAAATTAATGAGTGGAAAGCAGCCAGGAAAAATCTAGTCCAGTTTATTTACTAGAAACAGCACAAAACAAGCTATTCTATTGACCTCCACTGCTTCTTGGTGAGATTTACTGTGAGCCATGAGCGAGTTCGACACGAGTCTTGGAAAAAAGTGCATGAACATAAGCACCAAATAAAATGAGCAGCCAAATTCCTGGCTACTCCATCCACTGACCTTAACATTTTTGCTCACTAAGGCTCTTTATTCCAAACAGCAGCTCTGAGACAACCAAGACTGCCAGCTCTATTTTTGCACAGAACTGCAGGGACAAAGTTAATCCACCTGGATTGGAGTCCTTGCAGTGGTTTGGGCTGTTGTCACGTCCTGCTCAGCTGTTTGTTGGAACACATTACATCAGCCTGGCTTTAAATGGGATCTTTCCAGCTTAATAGTGGAAGAAAAGATCACAGAGAGTGTGTTGTTCAAACACAGCAAGGCTGAGAAAATAGGAGGGTCGGTTGTCCACTCCTACAAACAATTATCTAAATCCTGCAGGTGCTGAACTGAGCAGGATTCCTGCATGACTTCCTGAAAGAAAAAGGACTAGGAGAGCTGTCTGCTACTGAATACCTCTCATCCTCAGTTTCCTTGATATCTTCATTTTTTCCTGATTTCTGAATATTCTGTCTTTTCTATGAGATGTAGAAATTCAACATCTTTAGTTAAAATGTGCTTGAGAGCCACCTCTACTTAATGCAGGGATAGGACAAGCTTTAACCTTACTAAAGAGAAAGCCTTTGGATAAGTGCAAAGGTATTGCATTACCTGCTGGAGTCTGGGGAACACTGGGCTGCTCAGCTGTGTGGGAATGTGTCTCCCTTTCTTCTGGCAAGTTCTTGGCTGCAAATACAAAGAAAAATAAACTCATCTGTCACATAATTCGTTAATGCATCTCTAGAAAATGTTTGCATTTCCAGAGGTGGCATCATCAGTTCCCTGATACACTACACACCTTGAAAGCCCATGCAGCATCTCCAAAGCATGTTACATTTCATGGATTTAATTTTTATCCAGGGGTATTCACTTCAGATCAAACAGTATCACTAATTTTCTCTTCAGTTCATTCTGACTGGTAAAACATGTATTCATGAGAACAGAAAACCAGTTATTTCAAGCTGAAAAGCAGCTGCCCATATAATTTAATCAGCTGTACTATGAACAGCAAAATAACACAGAGCAAGTCTGGAATTCTCCTCCTTCCCCTACCACAGGTACGGAATATTAACTTACTCAAACGAGGATTTACAACATTCTGCAACTGGACCATGACAGAAAAGGGAAGTAAATGAAAACCTACAGGCAGAACACTGAGACATGGGCATCTGCTCTATCCTGGTGTTGTTCCTGCACGATGCCACCTCCATCTGGCAGTGGTTGGGGTAGATGTGCCCGTCGGAGCCGCAGACGGGCTCCCCGTCGTAGCCGCAGTCCCGTGAGCACAGGCACTGCTCAAAGTACTCATCCTCCAGGCAGCCAAAGATGTTGTTGCAAGGGCCAGAGTGGACAAAGCCTGGGAATGAAACAAAGCCAGTCAGTTTTGCATAGCATGGGGAAGGTGGAATGGAAATATTTCAAGGATATCAGTTTTTATGTTGAATTCGCTAAGATTTCTAACAGGAATTTACAAACTTGATGGAATTAGAAGCTCTGGGAACAAAGTTGCCTTTTTTCAAAGAACACTGTGGTGCAACAGCTTTCTGAAAGGGGACAAAGCAACTGTTTTTTGGTCACACAGCACAGAAAGGAACACACAGTTTCTGAGGAAAGTTATTCCTTCCATGGATGTATGAAATTGTTCAATCTTCCTGCAGTTAATTGTGGGACTCCATTGCAATGTACTGGAGAGAAAGAAAACCAAATTGCATGGTAACGATTTTTTTACCTCTTTGTTTACTGACATGTCTCCCCTTGTGCAGGTTCTTCCAGAATCAGACATTTTATCTTGCCTCTGAAGCAAGTCACACTTTATTGCCTGAACAGCACCACTGGTCTGTTTGTCATGACTTTAGCACTGCAACCCCTCAAACCTTTGTGAAATTTCCATTAACACAGAGAGCAAAACACAAACATTTGTCTGAATACAATTTTGAGTTCAGAACACCTGTGGGTGCTGTTTTTCCAAAAGATCTGGGTGGTTTTGGGGCAACTCACTGTGGTGGGTTTAGCACTGGCTAAAATCACTAGTGCACTTACTTATTTTTCGCTGTGAGATATGGATTAGGAGAAGGGTAAAACAGGCTTAAAATTTAAAAGGTATGAAGAAAATTTTATTGACAGGACTAAAAGAATAAGAAGTATTAGAATAAAATTTTTAGAACTTTTTTCCTTCTCCTTGCCTGACTTTTTTTTTTCTTAACTGACAACACAGAGACAAACCTTGGGATTAGGCACTGAAGAAACTCTTAACAGCTTTTCTCAGAAGAATAATTTCCATGGGTGGCTTTTTTTTTCTTAGTAAATATTAATTAACGTGAAACCAGCAGACTCACCAACCCACTGGCTGGCTGAGCTTTCCACCTCGTTGCAGGTTGGGCCATCGCAGAGCTCCCGGGCCAGGGGGCTGTTCTCACTCACGTTGTAGAAACGAGTGGCTTCAAAAGCTGCAGCAGGGAGGAGAAATCACAGCTGAGCCTCCTGCCTGGAGATGTGGTGTCAGCAGGGATCAAAGAGAAACAGGCACAAACCTGGCTCGTAGTAATCGTACACTTTGATAGGAACAGGGGCTGTTTTCCCAACTATGTGCTCTCTGAAAGCTTGGACCTTCACACAGGTCATGCACTGGCTGGGAATCTGTGTGAAATGGTGTAAAAGACTCAAAAACTACACTTGAAGAGAGAGATGAACACAGCATGTGCCCCAAAGTAACACACCAAGCACAAAGACAAGACTCCAAGTACAGGGACAGAGATAATGAATAAAAACCAACCAGGATGAACTAAACCAGGATGCTTTGCTGACCTTTAAAACACATATTTGCCACAGAGCAATGGCAGACACTCCAGCTGTGATCCCTGACTTGCCCACAACCACCAGACAATTTCCTGGTGCTGACCAAGCCAAGAGAGATCTCACCTTCCACTCTCATGTCTGTGCTGTGAAATCTAAATTATTCTGCGTTTAGCACTGCTAGTTGTACCTGAAAGTGAGGTTATTTCAAGGCAAAAATCTAAGTGATATCTACCTAAAACCACTTCATGAGCTGAATTGGATCACCTGCCTCTGTTAAGAGGCCAGTTAAAGCTGCAGAGTGATCCTCACCCCTGAGGGACCCCAACACTCTGCCTGTGCCTCATCCCCTGCTCATTTGCCTTTCATCAAAATCCAACAGAATTATAAGAAAAAAAGCCATTACCTCATCAAAATAAAATAGGACTTTTCTTCCATCCACTTCATATCTTTTTAATCCAATTTGCTTGTTCATCAATAACTGGGGGTAAAAAAAATGAATTAAAAAAAAAAATCACCGTGTTTAGTTCAATCTCATTTTATAGAAAACAGATAGAAGTGAGAGAATAAGTTTTTGGGTTGCTTAGAAAACTGATCAGACACTAATCTCCAGGGATTTCTTCTGCTGGAAAAGGGTGCTTCCATAAGAGAGGGAAAATGCAAAGAGGTTGAAGTTGCTGTCACACGACTGAGGGTAAAAAGCCACCTGTGTCCTTCTGTGTGTCCTGCTGAGGAATTCTGGCAAGGTGCATTTATCCCCCTGGGACTCTGCTGATGCCTCATCCATAATCTCATTGAGCAGCTCCCAGATTGTTTTCAGTACCAAGGCTCCAGCAAGACCTCAGAGACCCCAAACCACTCAATGAAATCTCTTATTTCCACCCCTCAGACCACCAGGGAATCTCCTGGACCGCACTGGGGATTGGCAGCCCCCTCCTCCCACCAGCTGAAAAATCCAAAACATTCTTCTGCCAGGAAAATTAATCCTCACATTTGAAAAGAGCAGCCATTTGAAAGAGCCCCAGGCACCCTCCCTTTAGACAAATGGGGTCAGGCCAGGCCTCTGCTCCTCATCTTCTCTCCCTTCAAGGCTCAGGGATTTGGAATTTGGGGTTTGCATTGTACCAGGCAGGCCTACAGACCCAGCTCTTCTGCTTTTTAGCTGCACATCTAAGGAACCTTTTCCCCAGCTGTGTGCTCTCTGAAAGTTTGGACCTTCACACAGGTCGTGCACTGGCTGGGAATCTGTGTGAAATGGTGTAAAAGATACAAAAATTACACTTGAGGTGGAGAGAGAGACAAATGAACACAGCAGGTGCCCTATCTAAGGGCACTTCCCACATCTCCAAACTTTTCTTTTCAATTTTCCAAAAGTTCCTCCTATGATTTCTGCACTTGGAACATCTCAATACCATGGCTGTACTGTCCTGCCTGAACAAACACTACTATTTTGATAATTTGTATTTAGAATGCATCTGTCACGTGGAAAATATTTAATACTGAAGCTAGGGAGGATGAGGATTTGTGGAAAAGGACTTTTGTGTTTTAATCAAGGTTTGGGGAGCCGAGATAGGGCCAGAGCACTCTATTCTATAACTCTATTCTCCAAACTGTCCCATGACTTCAATTTCTGTCAGACAATCCCTTTTCTAACAGGGATATTCTCCTGGGGTTTTTTTGGTTTTTAACGTTACTTTGAGATCGCAGCCTAAAATCTCTGTGGAAAGTGGAACAAATTATTATTATTATCATAATAATTATTATAATAATTATTACTACGATTATATACTACCATATTATAATACCATTATTATTTAAAATGACATGGAACAAGCAGCATTCCCACTGAAATTTGCCCAAACCTGCCACCAGCAGCTTTAGCTGTGACTCTCCTCAGCAGAGATTTGTAAAACCCTGCTCCCCAGCTTCCTGCTATTCCTGTAACAAGCAAAGCAACATGTGTTTAAGTCCCACACAATATGGAAAGGGCCAATTTAATTTGTCCTTATAATTTTAGGGGCCTGGTGGTGGCTGTTATTACTCAGCAGTCCATGGCTGCAGACAGTCCTTTTATGAGGGCACGGAGACGCCGGCGCCACCGGGAACTGCTCAGCTCAGCTAAAGCTGCATTTTTTCTGGTGAGGTTTGATAGATCCCAGCCTGGGGTGACCTCCTGACCCTGTCGACATCCAGCATTATTAGGAGGATTTGTGGCCGGGCTGCCCGGGTGTGCACAGAGCGCTCATTAAGCGGAGCTGCCCCGGGGCTGCACGTGGGGCTGCTCCCACCCTGGGACCAGGGAAAATCCTGATTTATAGCCCAGCCCCTCCACAGCAGGCCAGGGAATGGGGAAAAGGCAGCAGGGGCAAGGATGGGACTTGCCTCTGCTCGAGGTGGTGCCCAAAGTATACGGTGGAACTTCAGTGGGTGAATTTCATGTTGGGCCCATGTTTGGTAGCCATGAAGAAATCACAGGTTTGGGTGGGAAGGGACCTTAAAGCTGATCCCATTCCACCCCTGCCATGGCAGGGACACCTCCCACCATCCCATCCAACCTGACCTTGGACACTGCCAGGGATCCAGGGGCAGCCCCAGCTGCTCTGGGCACCCTGTGCCAGGGCCTGCCCACCCTCCCAGCCAACAATTCCTTCCCAATATCCCATCCAGCCCTGCCCTCTGGCACTGGGAGCCATTCCCTGTGTCCTGTCCCTCCAGGCCTTGTCCCCAGTCCCTCTCCAGCTCTCCTGGAGCCCCTTTAGGCCCAGCAAGAGGCTCTGAGGTCCTCCCAGCAGAGGTGGATCTACAGTGGGGTTGTAGCTGCACTTTCACTGCCTGTCTATAGATCTGCTTGAGTTTTGCCACTACATTTCATTTTTAGAAATGCAACAGGGTTTCTGCAATAAAAACCCATGGAATTCAGCTCTTCAAGGGGAACCGTGCCTTTTGAAGATGCAAAATCCTTCCCAGTTTAGGAAAATCTCCCTCTTTCCAAATGAAGCAATTCTGATCTGGCTATGGGAACAGCAGAGCCTCCTGGGCTCACAGACTTCTGACAGAAATTCTTGGCTGTGGCTGCCCCTGGATCCCTGGCAGTGTCCAAGGCCAGGCTGGATGGGGCTTGGAGCAGCCTGGGACAGTGGAAGGTGTCCCTGCCATGGCAGGGGTGGGGCTGGATGGGCTTTGAGGTCCCTTCCAACCCAAACCATTCTGGGATCTACTGCAAACAGAAGTGTTTTGTGATATCACACAGCCACCACAGTGTGGTACCAGCAGCAGTGTCCCTTGACATGAATCCCCTCACATTAATCATTGATTCCCAGTTATTCTCAGTGTTCCTCTGCTCAGAACACGCCCAGCACTCCCTGAGCACAGGCAAACCATCACACAGAGCACAGGAGGAGCTTGTGAGCAGTAACTCCACACAAACTGAGCCTGTCTGGTTCCCAAGCTGTGTGTCAGCAGCCCCAGGGCAGAGCACGGCTGCCCTGGGAAAGGGGAAAGTGCTCAGGAACAGTAACACAAGGGCACGTGGGACTTTGGTTCCTCAGCCTAGAAACCCTCAGCTCTGTCCCCTGCTGACATCAGGAAAGGAGACATTCACCCAAATTTGTTATTTCTTCTTTGCACATTGCAGAGCATTAAAAAAAAAAAAAAAAAAAAAAAAGCAGTACAGGAATATGTTCCTTAAGAACTTTCCTGTTCTTCTGCAGTGAAATCCCCTTTATGCTCTTTCTTTCAACCCTTTTCCTCTGCTCACAGAACATTCCATAGGTTTAACACCATAAAGATATCCTGCTCTTCTCCTCCTGGGACATTTTGAGCTCTCTCTGGTTCTAAGCCAGGTTCTCATCCATATTTTTTCTGCTATTATTTACATGAATGACTAAGAAAGAGAATGTATTTGACAGCACTACACATGACCCTCACTCCAGCACCTTCAGCAGAGGAGGGAAAGCAGGAACCAAACCCACTGCAGGCCCCCTCACCTCATTTTCCTCCTTTCTCTTCCCATGGGGATGCTGGAGAACTCCTGCTCCTGGCCTTGCCCCCATCTGAACAGCCATATTCAGTTTGTTGCATGAGAGAGAATATCAGACTCTCAGGCAAAAAAAAAAAACCAATCCATTTTACATGCTTGGATTTGAAAAGAGATTTCTCCATGTGCAGGTTGTGAAGGGATATAAATAAATTCAGTTTTTCTCTTTATAGGAATAATTTCATATCTGATCCTCTGAAAGGATGCAATTGCTTCTCAGGGATTAATACAAAAATTTCTGTGGCTTCAGGGACACCCCAGAAGACATCTGACAGCAGCTCCTGATGTGGATTGTAAACCTCTCCAGAGGGCTTTTTCCTCCAAGAAAATGCAATGGTGTTTCAATTATAAATCAACAAAGTCCAGTGAAATCCAAGAGAAGATAAAGCAATGTGCACTCCTCCTTGAATTATGATATCAAACTTCACAATGGTTCTATTTTAAAATTCTTTCTTCAGATCCCTTCCCCTCCCAATATAAAGAGATAAAGTTATTAACAGAAGAGGTCTTTTAGAAGCAAAATATTTTTTAGCTCTTTACTAGCTCTCAAGGATGCAAAACTTTTACACCTCTTCAGTTAAACAATCTTTAAAAAAATCTTTGCAGCATAAGAACCCCACCAGTGAATGCAATGTTCTACAAAATGTAATGAGTTGTAATGAATGTAATGCTCCCACAAATATAAAGCAAAGCTCAAGATTACAGTTCATCTGCCCTGAAGGGCTGGCTGGGCACGAGGCACATTCTGTCCACCTCAGCTTGGCTGCAAGAAACACGATGTTCTCCCAGAGAGAAGGGGGGGAAAAAAAAAGGGCAAAAAATTCCAAGACACAGAGCCTCCAAAGAAATGGGATCCAGATGTTGGAGATAACACAGCCCACTAAGCAGCCATAAACAGCTCCTGTTAGAGCACATTTGCACCTCAGCTTTTCCAAAGGGGCTCAGTTAATTACTGTGCACTGGCTCAGGAAAACCTTGGCTTGGCCTGGGTTGGGTTTGCTCAGAACGGCTGTTCCCTCATTTCAGAGAGAGATTTTTTGACAAGTGAAATCTCTTCCTCCCCCTTCCCTATTTTAATTGCATCTTTTCAGCACTGCTCTGACACTCAGTGGCCTCCTCTTGTCCCTCCAGGGGGACCCCAGCCCTGCTCCCCCATGGCAGCCCCTTACCTGCTCCAGGCTCTCAATATCTGCCCGAAACCCCGAGAACAAAGGCACTTCCAGCACAGCCATGTTTGAGGATCCAGAGTGCAGCCATCTTCCCATGGGAACAAAAAGAGAGAAAATGGGAACAAACTCAAGATCCAGGACAACAAATGGACAACTCAGAATGGAGAAACCAACTCCAGAAGCAAAAAAACCCCCAAAACACCATATTTAAAAGGCTCTCCTCCTTGAAGTGCTTGTGGAAAGACAGTTTGAAAAATCCTCTTTTCCACTCTTATTTAACAAAATTATGCCCAGTTAACAGAGGGTAGGAGATGTTCTGGAGCAGAGAGGCAGAAAACCAGAAGGATGCAGTCACCTGTGGGGCTGCTTGCTTTCTTTTTCAATTAATCACTGAGAAAATGCACTTGGTAAAAGGAAATAAATGCTTGGAGTAGAAGAAACTTCTATTCCACTGTGACAGGAGGGCTGTAGATGGAGTGTGGTGGGAGAGGGATGCTAATTCTCAACACCAGGCAATGTCATTCAATCCTGGGGTTTCATAAATGGCTGTTTCACCCTGACACTGAGAAAAGGGCTTTTGCTAATGAGTCAGCAAAGCCACTGCCTCGTTGGTGTTAAAGAGTTCAGTGCCTAGATCATCCTCTGGAGCATAACTGAAAACTCAGAAAACCCTCTGAAACTGAGTTGTTGTTGTGTGTACAAAGAACCCACACACAGGAAGGTGTGGAGACAAAGTCTGTCGGGGCTATTGCAAAAGTCTCAGTTTTTGCAGCATGGCAGAGGAGTCTCCATCCTAACACAGCTCCTGGAATCCCAGAACAAGGCTCCTTTTCTCTGCTCTGCCAGCAGCTCCCAGCCCTCCCTCCTTGGCAGCTCACCTGTTTGCTGTGCACCACCTGAGCCTGGGCCCAGCAGGGCTCATCAGCTCATGGCCAGCACTGAGAAAACGCAGTTCCACAGCTTCCAGCACCAAATTTGCCAGCTCTGAGCTGGCTCCTGCAGGGCCCCTCTCTCTGGAGCCCCCTCAGCTCAGGGGGTGGTGAACTGGCTGAGGCTGGGGTGCCCCACCCCAGCCCAAGGCTCACGGTAGCATGAGGTGGCCTGGGGACAGAGCCAGCTGGCTCTGAGTGAGGCACTTCAGGGCTCCCAGAGTCATTAAACCTCGTTAATTCTCATCTAACTCCATGCTCAACACTGCCTAATAAATCGTACAGGATCCCTTTGCCTGCATTTCCCCAATCTCTGTTATATATCACAGCTTTCTGTTTTCCACCCTGTGTTCTCCCTAACCCTTCAGAAGTGCCCCAGGGACGTCACTGGGCATGACAACACTTCATTACATCCTGAGAACACCCCCAGCTCAAAATATCTCAGCTGTCATCCCTAGCTGCACTCCTCTCTTCACACTGCCCAAGCAAGATGATGATGGAGCTGAGAGCATCATTACAGGAAGAAGGGGAGGAAAGGAAGATTTCATTTGCTTTTGTTTCCTTTCCAAGCAATCCATCTCCCTGCACTGGGCTTCCTCTCAAATTTCTGTCTTAGCTCCAGCAATTCCCAGGACAGAAGTTTCAGAACTATCAGCAGAGGTTGTGCTGATGCAGGGCAGCCTCCTCAGCATCTGACAAGAGTGTAGAATTTTATCCTCTCCCCTGGACAGGATGAGGGCTTGGGCAGGAGGAGAAGAGGTTGGCCCAGTGACACTGTGGCCCCTGGGACAGTGCCTGTGCCACAACACAGCCCCGTGGGCCAGGGGCAAATGTGGGACTGGCAAAACGAGATCCCATCTTCTCCTGGGGCTCTGCAGGAAGGGGGGGCCACAGTTTCCCATTGAACTCTGATGCAGCCACAATTTTCCATTTCCATCTGAGTCACTCACATTTCTTCATTGGAGGTCAGTGCAGCAGCAGCCCCCACA
The DNA here is from genome assembly GCF_030490865.1 of Poecile atricapillus. NCBI lineage: Eukaryota > Metazoa > Chordata > Aves > Passeriformes > Paridae > Poecile > Poecile atricapillus. The sequence continues at coordinate 3,404,678 of NC_081276.1, forward strand.
GCTGCCATGCTCCTGGTCACAAAAATGCAACTTAGTTGTGAATTTCTTGGGAATGGTTTCTCCTGTTGCACAGCAGGATGTGTGAGCCCTCTTTATTTACTCTGGTTGTGGCTTTATCTTTCTTGCATCAAATTTCCAACAACCTTCCTAAAAATCCAAGTGCCTTATAAGATCAGCAACTCCTGATGACTGCAGCAGTACAAAGGTATTTAAGAAAAAGTTTAAGTGGATTTAATACAGGTCAGAAACTATTCCTGCTGATGTTTATCTATAGCCAAGCTGTTTTCTTACAATAACTTGAGTTTTCCAGTCTATAAAATGAGACATAACTGCTCATGTCTCTGTAAAGTGCTCTGAGAGCTAGAAATGAAACTTCTGGATCATGCCACTTTTAAAAGTTATTTTACATTTCCTTATATAGAGCAAGGAGATAAGGAATTTGAGAGCTTATTAATAAATATCTGCATGTGTTGTACCTTTACCATAGATTCCAAACTCATACAATGGCGGCAAGTGTCTTCTGTTCGGTTTTTGGTATCCAAAACTGAACCACTAAGGAGCTCAAATAATAAAGCCAAGTCATTAATATTTATAAAACTATTGACACAATTAAGATATTAGTTAACCAGTTGAATTTACCTTGCTCTTTGAGGCTTTTAAGAAAATAACCGAGAACTTTTTCTTTTCATCCTCACACAAGCAAATCACATCACATTTGTAATTTTCAGGGTTTGGATAATAATGAAACTCAGTGATAAAACCTCAAGGTGTTGTTCTTATTTCTCTACCTTTGACACACTCTAAGCACTGAAATGATTGAGAATGACCTTGGAATGACTCTGTCCTACACCCCACAGAGGTGCCTGAAAGTTCTGCCTCACCCTGCTCGAGATCCAGATGGTGCAGCAAGAGAGAGCTGGGTGCTTTCCTGGCACAGAGGGGCTGAGCAGCAAATGGAACATTCTGTGGGGAGCAGGATTGGTGTTTCCTACCTCGTGCAGGTCTCCAGGATGACTTTGTACTCGCGGTGGTCCTGGTCCGAGGCCGGGTCCTCGTCGTCCCCCAGGGCCCGGTCCCTGTGCAGGGCTCCGGGGCGGTTCTGGGCAGCGGAGCCCGAGCGCAGCGGGGCTGGGGCTTGCAGGTGCTGCTCTGCCTTGGGCTCCTTCAGGTTCACCAGCAGCTGGAAGGCTGGCTTGGCAATAGGATCAGGTACATTGTAAGTGACATCGATCTGCAGCAGGAAGAGGGAGAAGCAAAGCACGTCAGGGTGGTTTATTACAGCTCCAGTGTTTCAAAGTGTCTACAAATGTCCCATAAAGGCCAGCACAGAGACAAGATCTCTTCAGAAGGGGGGAATGGCAGGCACAGAGGCTTTTCCACACAGTTATAGCTCTATATAAGCTCTGCCAGAGCTGATACAGTCACATTTTTGTCGCACTGAAAACTCAGCTTCTGAGCTTGCTGACATGGTTTTCTAAGGACTTTCCCAGGACAGTAACTGTAAACATAGATATGTGAACATTCTTTCTGTTACACGTCTTGTGATGGGCATCTCTCATGGCCAGTGCAGTGGGAAAGTGTTATCCTGACCATCCAATCCCTGGCCATGGTCAGAAACCTATAAATCCTGGGAGGAAAAATAAACTCGGCTCTTTTCTTTCACCACACCTCGACCTGTGTCCGTGTGATCTGTTCATCCTCAGTGGCAACACATTTTCACTTCCTAAATTAAAGTAGCACCATGTTTTAGAACTATTTTTAGAGAAATTCCAAGTGTAAGTCCTTCCTTGCAGCAAGGTGGGATTACAAAAGCAGCAAACAGGCTGTGAGGATAGAGAACATCTGCTCCCATGCTTTCTCCAGCCCCATGAGAACCTTACCTGCATCAGACAGCAGCCTTCACCTTTGGCACTCACAAACAGCCCTGTTGGAATACTGGGGATCTGGGGAGAACACACAGGTCAGACACAGACAAGACATGGCACACAGAATGGAAATTAATATTAAATTTAGCCCTATTGTGTACAAAATAACTTTATAAAAGACACTGCAGAAGTGAGGTGAGCATGGCTTAGTCTTTTCACCGCGTGCACTTAAAACAGCAGAGACAAACAGCAGCACAAAATAAACATCAGGCACTGGTTATGGTGAAAGATGCCTTTAATTAGGAGTGCTGTCTCCTTCATAGCAGAATCCAGCCACAAACTCACAGAAAGTCCCACAGGTCTCAATGCTTAACTTTTGTTTTTACCATCACTGATCCAAGTCCTCATTCCAAACCCAGCTGACGTGGATTGCTTTAAAAATCTGCCTGCACAAAACCACCTACCACTGCAGTCTGAAGGACTTTTTTATTCATCTTGTTAAGCTCAAAGGTCTCCTGGTAGTCCAGGTTAGTAGAAGCCAAGGAAATGGTCAGGTTGACTCCTCCAACATAAGAAAGGATGGCATATTCAGCCAGAGCCTGCAGGGCCACACAGGTGTCCTGGGGGCCAGAAGAGGGAGAAATCAGAATAGTGAAGAACACAGGAGCACAGCAAACTTCCAAACAGCTCTGCTCAGCTCCAGGTGGCAGAATCTTCCTTATTAATTCATATGGCAAAAGAAACACCAGGTTTTGCTCACTTTCCCTATCAAAGGCACCTGCCTTTGCTTTGAGGACAAAGTCTGTATTCCTTTCAAATTACCAGTCCAAGGAGGAAGCAGTAAAGAGCGCTGGGAAGTTTTTCTTCTCACCAGAACAAAAATTCTGTCAGGAAGATGGAAACTCTGCATTCCTGAATCAATTGACAGTGCATGCATCCCAGCTACCTGTTCCAGAGGCAGCTCACCTGGGTAGATGAGAATCCTCCCAGTGCATTCCTCTGCTGTGAGAGCCACTTGACCACAGGGAGTGCAGAGGCCACGTCTCCCAGGAGTGTGTAGGTCAGAAGGGCATAAGATGTCATTTCCACTTCTGCAGAAACAACTGAAAGAGGAGTGAATTAAAAAAAAAAAAAAAAAAAAAATCAAAATACCACCTAAAGGCAAGAATCCAGGCAGGTCTAGAGATAGTTCTGTGAATTTTTTTTAACTGAAAAATAATTCTAAAAAGTTAAGAGTCTGCAGAAGTAACCACATGAAAATGGAAGTTAAAATGTCTGCAGCCAAGGTGCTTCACCTCCTAAGATATCTCTGCTTTCAACATAAGCCTCCCTTCACACAATAGATAACCAATAATAAAGATATTCACACAAGAGATCAGCTCCTTCTCCTTGACTGTAATTCCTCTCCCACTCCAGTTCTACTCTGCTGCTGCCCACACTGTTGTCCTGCCCTAGAGATTTTCATACAACATCCAGTCAGATCCCTCTTAAACATTGCTGCACCTGCATCATATCCAAAGAGTCAATGGCTTTAAGTGGCTTGAAAATTACAGCATCACTCACTGTTTCTGTGGCTTTGACAGCCAAAGTCTAGAAAAATCAGCTGAAGTGTCAGTGACCAGTGATAAAAATCCTTAGGTCCATTTGAAAACACAAAGATAAATAACTCTAAAATTAAATATACTTGAATTCACACAGATTTCCATTTTGAATTATTACTCCCTGACAGAATAGTGAGAGCCACGTGGGATTCTGTCTTTATAAACCTAGAGTGAAAGCTGATGAGACAGCTGGGGCTGAAAAACCTATCCTGTCTGAACCACATCTTTCTCTGTCTTTCATTTATTCTTTCAGCATAATGTTACCTGCCTTTTCTGAGCTCTCTTGTCTCTGGACCCTGCCCTGACTGACAGTTTTAGAATACCCTGTATTTTATAAACAATTCACTGTAATCCATGCAGGCTGGTGTGGCAGCCCCTTCCCTTTTCTCTGCCTTTGCACTGCAGGTTCCCAATTACCTGATTGAGAGAGTCCATCATTAAAGCCCATGAAGGTGTCTTCATCAGTGACAAGGGTTCCTGTGAGGCTCCAGTGTGTAAAGCCATCTAGGAGAAGAGGGCAGTGGGACATGGGTGTTACTAGAGCAGGAGTGCAGCTGAGCCTCTGTGCACAGGAAGAGTCAAATTCCACTTTTGCATTGGCTCCGTGCCCTGAGCTGCACTGTCCCTCCTTTTGGACACCCAGTCCCTGGGGCTCCCTTTGGAATGACAAAGATGATTCAATGTGACAAATGGGATCATTCTTGGATTTTGGATTAAATACACCATCAGGGAATGTGAGGTGTTACAGGGCAAACTGTCACTGCGAGGGGAGCACTGCAGAGCCTCTGAACAGCCTGACATCACTCTGCTGGTGTGAAAAGCTGCTGCTGAACACCAGGGCTGTGGCTCTGACCTCTGTGTGGACCATTCACTTACGAGCTGATCCCTTGCAATTCAGAATATTCTGTGATCCTGCTGCACTCGCCTTCCTTCAGCACCAGCCACACGTGTGGAGCCCTCTACAAAACCAGCCCCCTTTCTTACAAAGCCAAACTGCCGTGAGGAATCCCTCATCTCCCAGGCCCCATCCTCTCCAGCAGCTCAGCATCCAGGCTGTGCTGGGCTGCTGCTGTGAGGGGCAGAGCTCAGGGCTGGCTCATACCCTGGGTGATGGCCATGCTGTTCATCCTGCGCAGCATGGCAGCCGCAGAGGGGCTGTGCAGCAGGCTCAGGGCGTAGGCGCTCAGGGCCGTCGTGTAGGGGTCCTCTGCTGAGTACAGGTTGGACTCCAGGAAATGTTTTGCTTTGTCAACAGCTGTTCTTTCTTCCTACATTCACAGGGGAAAGAGCCCAGAACAGATGTACCAGTCTCAGAAGTTAGAATGGCTTTATTACTCGTTACATCGTGCCCATTAAAAAAAAAACCAACCAAAGAAAAACCAACGAAAAAAATCCAAACAAAAACGACAACAAAAAAACAAACTCAGAAAGATACATTTTGCTCCCTGCAGAACAACATTGACACTTTTCCTAAGAAAAGCAATGCATCAAAAATTCAAGAAAAGGTGCAAACAGCAGAGCAAGAATGATTTAGGCTAACACTGAGATACACTTTTTCCCCCCTAAAGGTGAAGAAATTCCATGTCCCTGCAAGGCAGGAGATGAACAGGGCAGGGGAGAGCTCTTTACTGTAGGTTTGATTGTGTTCCTGACACTCTGGAGCGTCTGGCAGACGCCAGAGGATAATAAAGGCCAAGGTTCCCAGGGGTCCCTGCAGCCAACAAACATGTTTTATTAACTCCCCCAATGACCTCACCATGCAGGAACGTGGCTCTGATAATTTATAGAAACAATTTAATTGGACTTGATGTAATTTGGTTTCCTTTGATTTCCCTGTGGCACTAACCTTCCCCTTCCTCATTTCCTAGCTAAGATCATTAGGAACACTCACAAATCTCCTCTAGGAAAACCATTAGAATCCACAGAAACTGCACTGCTGGGGCTGCCTTGACACACAGCAGCCCAGAGAGAGCATCACGTCACTGCTCAGAGGGGGACACTGCTGACAGGGAGGCAGGAAGTTACTCTGTGAGCTCTGCAGGGTTTTCTGAATTTTTAATAAGGTTGAAAACCTTCCACTCCAACGAGGACAGGGGATTAGGGGGCATCTGCCTGCAACAGCAGCCTGGTCTCACTCTTCAGGCTGCACAAGGATGGATGAGGAGTGCTGAGGTTATCAGAGCTCCTGAGTGGGCACTGGCTGTTCTGACACCTCCACAAACTCACAGGGCTGTGCCTGAACAGACCCTTTTGTCTGAGGGCAGATCACCAGGAGATGCTGCAACATCCACTACACCTCTTTTCATCTTCCAGGCAGCTCTGCCTGTGCACAGCCACCACTGCCCTCTCCCTTGGCTGAAGGGCAAGGGAAATCTTCCCAGTCCTAGTTAGTGGGGATGTGTCACTATGATCTTATCTAAACATCTCCATTCTAGTGCAGCTGCATGCTGGCAGAAACACATCAGGGGGTGGGAGAACTGTTTTACCAGAGTTTTAAGAAGGAATCCCTAAACCACCAGTTGTACTGGGAGTTTGGGGTTTTTTTTTGCAGAATTGGCCATTCCTACATAGCTGCTTCTCTTTCCTGCAGTGTTCCTGCTCTGTCTCATTGCAAAGAAGAGAAACTTTTCTCTCCAGAGCCCTCAGTCCAGCCCGTTGCAGGAGCTCAGCTCTCTGAAAGCTCTGTAATCTAACAGCAGTAGCATTTTGGCCACTGCAGCCAAGCCAGACCACAAGAGTTCTCTGGATCCCCAAGTTAAACTGCTTTTAGCACCAAGCCAGGATTTCTGAGTCTCTACAGGCAAGAGACCAGGATCTGCACAGGCTGCACTCACAGCTTAAGCTAAGAGGCAGAAAACTCTTTCTGCAGTAATTTCTTGGAGTGGTTGAGGGATGGGGCTGCAGGGAAGTGTTTTGCTCTGGCGGAATAATCATGAGCTGATGGCTGAAGGGTGGGAGACCACCTTGAACAACTTCAAATTCCATAACTTCAGAACAATCCCAAGGCTTTCCAGGAGCCTCTCTTCCCTGAATGCTGTCAGTCATTCTAGAGAGCACAGAACTGAAGGCAAAGAGCAGCAAAATGAAGTTTAAAAATAAAAGAACAGAGAGAATTTTTGGAGCTGTTTTAACTGAGCTTTTGTTACCTCAGAAGTGACACCTGTTTCCAGAAGAGATGCAACCACATAAGCTGTCAGGGAGATCTTCCCATGGATCCCACCCTGGAAGGACAAACAACACAAACCACTGGGTGAAAACCAGAGAAAAGGACACTGGAGGAAGAAAAAGAGACTTTGAAGCAATACAATGGATGTGTTAGAACTAGAGGAGAAGCTGAAGCATCACCAAATTTCTTTTCTTTGCACACAAGGAGTATAAAATTTAGGAACCCAAGCCCACTGTGGCTGGGTCCAGGTCTCAGCTGTCCCTGGCCTGAGGACACATTCAATGCAGAATTTTGTAAGAATTCACACCTTGCTTTCCATCCTCTGGGGACACCCCACAGACACATTCTGACAGACTGTTTTTAACTGAAATTCCCCTGGTTCTCCCTGTAGCATTCCAGCCTTTCAAGTGCAAAATTCATATTCAAACTGCATCACTTCATGCTCTGATAACAACTCTAAAAATGTCCTTGCTGATCCTGTGTGGTTTTTACCTGAATGTCCTTGTTTAGAATCCTGCCCATAGCAGGGAAAGAACCATCTTCTTTCTGGTGCTGGATGATCCAGTCTTTGGCAGCTGTGAGTTCTTTGGGGTCAATGAAAATAAACCCACGAGACTGAGCAAAGGACTTGAGCACAAAAGCTGTTAACCTGTAAAAATGAATTAACCATCTTTACTGAGAAAACAAATTCAGAATACAAAGTACTTGTAAGGAAAATACTATGTTATTGGAAAGCACAAATTGAAAAAAAGTCTTGTTGAGAAACACTAAATAATGTCGATAAAACGTTTATGGGACATAAAAGCACCCAAACACTGTCCAGGCTTTGGATAAGAAAAGGATTAAAGGCCAACAAACTAAATTGAAAAGTAGAACTCAATGGTGTATTTGTCAAAATTATGACACACTCTAAAATATAGTTATTTTTTATCCCAAATTATTGAAGTTTTTAAGATCAGAATCAATATTTTAAAATTAAGAATCAATATATTTCTCATAAGAAATCCAGATCCTTTCCTCAAGCCTGAAAGCTATGTTACACTTTATACAGAATTAAGACTTAAGAAAGCACCAGAAGTGATTTTGGAATTCTGAACCTCTGAGAACAAGTGTGAGCCCTGGCCAGCTTGGGGGGATTGAGTCATTGCATTGACAAGCCCCTGAGGAATGGGAGGGTAGCAAACACTGCTGCCTGGCAGGGGATTTTTCGAGTGTTGAGTAATTCTGTGTCACTGGATCTCACATCCAGGGGCTGGGATGGAAGATCCCTGTCTCAGGAAGAGCAGGGCAGCGGTGGTGCTGCAATCAGAGAAAACCCAAGCATGGATGGAGCAGAGGGATGGAGCCCTGGATGTCCAGAGCTGAGCCCTGGGACTGATGCCACACAAACCTCCCAGGCTTGTTTTTGAGGGGTTTTGAGCTGGTTTTGGTGGTTTTTTTACCTACCCTGGTAAAAGCTTCTCCCACTTACAGAGACAGCACATTTCCCTGTACCTGCTTCAGGTAAAACTCCATTCCCTAATGGAATCAGGTGCTTAAATGCTCCATAATTGCTACTCCTATTGCAGATATGATCCTTAACTACAGCTTTGTGCCTGAAACCTGGACTAATTAGCAGATTTAACTCTCTAAACTGCTCCTGAGTCCTGAATCACCTACAACACATCAACTAATGTAGTCAGAGCACTCAGCAGCACTGTACAGCAATTCTGTAGTCACTGAATATTATTGCATTATTTCTGTTTTCCACTGTGTGTGATACCACGAGAGAAGCTGGAAAGTCACTCCTCTTTCCCAGCCAATTGTATATTTTTCCTGTTTAGCAAGCACTTAGCACCTCTCAGGCTCAGTTTTAAATAGTTACTCACCACATGCTCCCTGATGAGTCCCTCTCCCCAAAAGCACTGTAGGAGCCGTCCTGCCTCTTGTAGGTCAGCTGGCGCTGGTAGCCTGGAAGCCACAAAAGAATTGGGGGAGTCCAAAATCTCCTCACACAGAGAAAAACAAGTATTTAAAGTGAATGAAGACTCAGAACATCTGGAACACGTGTAAGGGATTCTGCTGCCCGAGGCAGCTTCTTATTCTGCTGTGAGTGAGAGCCAGCTCTGTGTGCAGTTCATCCAGAAATCTGCTCAGGATAACATCTGGAACACTGCAGCTCCTGCCTTTTGGATGCTGGAAATGCTAAAAAGCTGATACTTCTCTGAAAAAAAAAATGCATTATCAAAAGGTTTTGACTTAAGCATAAAGCCACTCTCCTTCCATTTTACTTCCATTTCCAAATGAAAAGGTTTTGCCTGTGACATTACAGCTGGATTCAGACTTTCCCCAAAGCTGTTGCTTGGAATGAGTTCACATAACATCAAAACAACAGCTGTGATCTCTGTGCACGTGAACAGCTGCAAGGGCTGTCCCAAGGCTTGTTTTAGACATCACTATTAACAAGGTGAATGCTGAAGATAAGAACTCTCTCCTGGAATGTCTTCTGAGGTTGAAAATGACAAAAGAGTAGAAATTCTCTTTTTCTGCCAGGAAAATGATTTTCTTCTCAAACCTGTTTGTCTACACCCATGTCCATCCTAGCAAATCCTCCACAGGGATGAATACACAATCCACACTTGGATAAAAAGCTCTGAAACACCCATTGGAGTCAAACCCCCCAGGATGGATATTTCTGATAAGGAAAACTCCAATCTGCAAGAAGATTGTGCCAAAAGACTTTTCATGCCTGCTGAATTCTGCAGCAGGGGAGGAGGTGTTTTATCCCACTCCACATGACGTTTTTATGGGAGAGGATTATTGTTTCATTTCCGGAGGTGAAGTTTCTCTGCTGACCTCTGCAGATACAGGCAACTCCTCAGTCCCTGAGGAGGGGCTGCCCATGACTCCCACACTTCCCAGTTGCTCTGTAGCCCCCCAGTGCTCACTGGGAATGGCCTGAAAAATGGGAGGAATGAAGACCTAGAGATTGATGATGCTCTTGTAGCCACCACATCTTTATCAGGGGGTGGTGGGATAGGTAGATACCTGGCAGAAAGCCTAAGTAATGGTATTGTTTTTTTCTTCTTCCAAAAACTAGGTGTTAAATTAAATTAAATTGCTTTTTTGCCCCCTGCAGCCCTCAGGTATGATTTACTACTGAGCACTTCCTGCTTAAACAGCTCCTCAGTGCTCATTTCCAGTGTGCAAATGGACACATTCAGTCCTTATGTTTTATATCCCTCTTCTCATTGTTTCTGTTCCTCTCTTTTTGAATGTTCATGGTGCCAGTACTGCCAAGGCTGTGGGTTTGACCCCTGCATGGGCCATTCATTCCAGAGCTGGACTTGATCACAGTGGATCCCTTCCAGCTCAGGATATTCTGTGATTCTGTGATTTTGAGCTGGATTATGCTTCATTGCTCTTGCTCTTGTTCTTTGGTTGTTGGTTGTGAATGGCACAGCACAGACTTTATATCTTGCTTGCTCTTCTGAACCCTCCTCTTTTCTGAACAATCTTCTGGATGCTGGGGCTCACTGGAGAGGTTCCCCTCTCCAGTTTTCCCCTGCCCACCTGCTTTTTTTTGTGGGGAAGTAGAAAAAATACTGATTGGTTTGTCCCAGGCCACTTCTAAAGAAGAGGGAATACACGGGAATTGTTGGGTATCAGCATTTTCCATGATGGATGATTAAGGGATGAAGTTTTCTGGCTTGGTAAATCACAAAAGCCTTCTAGAGTGAGCATTTCCCATCTAAACCTTGTACTTGGCAGGGCTCCAGTAAACACAGAATGGTTTAAAACTCTTGGGGGTTTCTTCTGTAAGGGTTAATTAGCAAACAGAGTTTGGAGCCAAAAACCTGGAAGGTTTGCAGATTCATAAAAAGAAACAAAAGCAAATGATGTTGCAAAGGAAACACTGACTCGGGCCATTAACAAATTCCCTTTGCCTCAGTGCTCCCAGCAAGCACAGAAAATTACAAGTGAAATGACTGGAGCCAGGCAGAGGAAGCAGCACTGGGCTTTTGCTGCTGAACACAAGAAATATCTCACATATTACATTTTATATTTATATTTTCAGAGGAGAACCACCTAACCCTGTCACCTCTGATTTCATGACATGACTATTGTCTGACTCATACACAAGAGAGCTTTGTCCCTTTGGGTCACTCTTCTTTTTAATGATCTCTGAATTCTTACTTGTCCTGAGAATTGCACTTAGTTATAAAACTATTTTGCATGTGGCTCTCCCCAAAACAAATGCTGAGAAAAACAGTGGGGAAAAAAATAAAAGGTTGTTTTGAGCTGCTTAGTAAAGTAGGACAGGACATTGAAAGGACAGATAACATAGAGCCATGTAATGAAGGCTTTTAACTACTTTAGATACAAAATTTTGATTTTTGGTATGCTGTTACTAAGAAAACACTGTTGAAAAAAAAGTCCAGAGAAGACCTGTAACTCTAGTAACTAAAGGCTTGGAAAGACAAATTACGAATCAGGCAAAACCCCCTAAATATACAGATTTTTGCTAAATTTAATTTCCTTTACTTTCTAAAATGTTTAAACGTAGAAATCAGCTAAGGAAGAAAAGATGAAGATAAATCAATAAACATCTGAACTAGGAGTTACTGAAGGGAAGCACAGGTTACATATCAAGGGAAAGTGTCTTGCCATCAAAATCTGTCAGACTGTGAGGTTATCCTGCAAGAAATGATGAATCCTCATCACTTGGGCTATTCTTGATTAGAAAAAGCAACATGTAAAGTAAAACTATTAATTCAAAGCCTTTTCTCCATCTGTAAATTTAATTGCAATGGGTTACCTTGAACAAGGTAATCGGTAGCTTCAACCTCCACCTCGTGGCTGAGCTGCTTGGTTTTCTGCAGGTATTTCAGGACAAAGACATTGGGAGCAAAATGGATCATGTTCTGCTCCCCACAGCCAAAGGGCAACCTCAGCAGGTTGTCCAGGTTGTTCAGAGTAGGACCCATCACATCTCCTGTTTGAGAAAGAGGGGAATTGCTCAGGATCAGGAAATTAAAGTTTCCTTTTGGTGTTTGATGATTAACCCCCAGTGACTGCACTGATATCTCCTGGCTACCCCAGAGTCAGCTCAAATAAACTGACATAAGTGGGAAGTCCTTCAGCTGATAAGTCCTAGCCCTTCAATCTCTTGTTTGATTAAAGAAATTCTGCATTTCAGCCTTTGATTATTCACGACTTCCCTTTGATTATCCACAGCTTCCCAGTTTAGACCAGTTTAGGACATGGCACAATTTGTGATGAGGATGACAATGCAATAAATACCATGAACTATAACAGACAGTGCCCCTGCAAAGCCCCTCACGTGGCATCAGCTTGAAGCCACTGTCAACCCCAACAGGCTTCAAACAAGTGACAAAGAAACCCCAAGGAATTATCTGCCCCAGAATTAAGCAGTAATAAACATTTCTAAGTGCCTGTGACTGTTTTATCTGGTGTGCATTACTCAAGTACTGGTCAGAAGTAACAGCTGGAGCATCTGTTCACATTTGATAAAGGGTACCTAAGTGATACCTCCTGATAATTGATACCTATTATTGAAGCCGTAGCTCTTTCTGATCCTGGAATTATGTTGTGGGGAACTCCAAGAGTAAATGCTTCATTGTGATTTTCATCAGTCTCTTCTTTTCTCCAAATTTTAAACTCTCCCATTGACCCCCAGCCTGTGGAAAAGCCAATGTACTTCACCTCAAGCTGTTTGGGGACTGTCCACTCCACAATAATAGATTCATTTAGCACCCGAGTACCGTGGCCAACCTGGAAGGGACAAGAGACCATGGAGTTCCAAGAGCCCACACATGTGGAGTTGCTCTGCCTCGTGTGCTGGGACACCTCCCAGCTCAGATGTGTGCTGCAGATGCAGCAACACCTCTCTCTTTCCCACCCACAAAACAATCCAAGGCAGTTCAATGAGAATTCCACAGGCTTGGCCTTCAAGGCTTTCATCAATAAAAATATTGAGGATTGAGGTCCTGAGAACATAACAGTGATAGAAGCAGATTTGTTCTGATCACAACAGCTTCAGAGGGAAAAGGCAACAGGAATGAAGTCCCACCTTCTACACCAAGGAAAAACTTCTCTCTGTGTGCTCAAACTCTGCTTAAAAAGAGACTTCCAGACCATCACACACAAGAATTCAGTACCTGGATAACTCCATTTTTCCAGCTGATCCAGAAGCTGCGGAATTCATCCCAGGAGAGGATGCCAGGTGTGTCCCTGCTGGCCACTGGCTCTCCCATTTTGCTGGTGGAAATCCAAGTTTTGGTGTTTTGCTGTCCCCCAATGACGATCTCTGTCATCTCTGCCATGTCGTGGGGGCCAGAGGACAGGGCCAGGTGGGCATCGTTGTGGGCCTTCACAGCAATGTCAAAGTGCCTCATCTGGGCTGGTTTCTGCATGTACTGGTACTCATATTTGTTAGGCGTGGAAATGTGTATTTTCTCTAGTCAGAAAAACAAGGGAATGTTGTAAGAATTAGAGCTCATCTTACAGACATCAAAAATAACCCCTGGCTGATAACTGAAATTCAAAGAGACCTTTCATAAGTACATGGGGGTTGTTTCCAGCTTCTTTTAAAGTATTAAAATACACATGGATGTTTTTTCTCATCTTTTATTTTTACCTCCTTCAAAGCAGAAAATCCTTCAAACTGCTCAGCTGAATTTCTTATGAACTCAGCAAGTGATTTTTCAGTTCTAATCTAGTGGTCAAAAGCATCTCTGTTTAGCTACTGAAGCCAACTCTGAGCTATCCAAATCTCTGGCAGAAAAGAGAGACTGATTCCAGAGCTGAATCTTAAAACACCAGCTGAAAATAAAGTACAGTCCCAGTTACTGTCCACAGTGCTGAATACTTAAACTGTTCCATAAAGTAAAGGAATTTAATGGCCATTTCCAGAAATCACTTGGGCAGTTAGAGCAAATTCATAATTAGCCAGCCAGGTAAGAAAGACTCTTTATTTACAAGTTGTTCCTACACACCATAACTCATCAATCACAGAGAAATGGAAACAAAGATTTTTTTTATTTATTCTTTTTTTGTAATGAGATGAAGCCAAATGTTTCTTTTTAAAGCTGATTCAAACAAACTGAATATATTTCATTCAAATCATGAACTTACCATTTGGGCAGAAGAACACACTGTAGGTGTATTCTCTGGACAGTCCCTCTGGCTGTAGAAAGACAGAAATCCACACATAAACCACAGGACTTGGATTAGCAGGAACAGATTCCAGTTTTACTTGGAAAATATAGAAATTATTTTTGCTGCTGTGCAATGGTTTATATCCTTTATAGAAAAGTGATGGCACTGTGTTCTGTTAGCCAGAGCAGTGCTAACCACTGCCAGAGAACCTTCCATTTCATCATATTTCTTAGATTAACAGGGTGCTATTTTATATTTTTTATATTTATGCTTTTCCCATAAAATTGCCTTTGCTTATTCTCTGTGTTGAAGATTCACCAGAGGAGCTCAAATGGGCTCTTCCTGTACAAGCACCACTAAAGCTGATTATTTCCAATCTCCTTAACACACTGTAAATCAGCTTGAGGATCTTTATAAACCTATTCACCTTTGATTTCACCATTTGCCCAAGCATTTCTTTTCCCCTGAATTATCATAAATTCATGTTTTCTCACCTCAATAATGACACTGCTGCGAACATAATCCACCCCCACAGGGGTCCTTTTGTCCATGTAAGAGTCCTCTGAGTGTTTGCTGTTCTTCAGGGTCTGCATCCCCTCCTGACAGCAGTTGGTCCCACCATAGGCAAAAGCTTTTGCTAAGAAACAGAAAGGAAAAGCAGCCAAGATTTTGAGATAGGAAGATCTCTAGAAATCAAAGAGATCCAAACTAATTAGAAGTAGCTCATTAACAGTACATCAAATACTGTAATTACCTCTCTCTCATATTCCCTTTATCCGTATTTGAGTGATCACATCTAAAATTGGGCAATATTTGAACAATCATGGGGCAACAGAGAAACTCTTCCCTACTTTTCAGTGTTGCTAACAGTTTTGACTGGGATTATTTGCACAGAATTTGTTGTTATTCTCTTGTTTAAAAATTTCCACTGATCTCTTCAGGGAAATGTAACAGGCCCAACCTTGCATGAGCAAATATCACAGCAGGAAAACTGATGACCAGAGAATGTCCTGATGTTTGTTTGTGCATTCAGTGCATCACAGGCAGGGAATTTGTTCCTATGATAAATGAGGCTGAAAAGCCAAGCTGGCAGCAAGTGGAATGAAAGAACTGGGGAAATAGGGAAATAAGAATTTTCTCTGAGAGAGGAATAAGAATAAACGCTTTTAACACTTTTTAAAACCCCTCCAAGCCCCAAGAAGCTGTTTGAGTTCTGTGTACCAGTGATGTTGCTCAGGCCCAGCTCACTGAAGGACAGAACGATGGAGGTGGGTTTGGCTTCCCCAGGGGCCACACACTTCTTCCTGGTCAGGTGGTGCTTCCCAGGGTGCCCAACAAACTTTATTCCTTTTGGGACAGAAATCTTCACGTGGACCTGTGAAAGTTTTGGGAATGTCATTTATTGGAAATATCAGCCACAAAGCCAAACTGATCTATGTGAACCCCACAGAATTCTTCATAAAAATCACAGATTATTCATTCTTCAAAGTTTCTAGCCATGGATTTGACTGAGAGCAGTACTTTCAGCTCAGCAATTCTACAAGTATTTCTGGGAAAGGCTACTGGAGCTGGGCAGATGGGGAGCATGAGAAGAAAACATCAAGGGAGATGGAATTTCTTAGGGAAAAAAATCCTCCAAAATAAACTCTTTTTGTCAGCTTTTTGATTAGGAAGGAAATTCTTCTTTGTGGTTCAGCACGAGATTCCAAATTGTCTTCTCAGTCTTTTTCAACATTCGCTTTTCTGAAGTGCTGCAAGACACTTCAGCCTACCACAATAAATAAAGAGATGACATTTATTTGAGTAGAAAAAAAAAGCAATATTTATCTTCTCAAAGCATCTCTGCTGAGCTTACCCTCTCTGTTAGCCTGACACCTTATCCTACCAGCTGTGGTGGTGCCCCAGAGCTGAGCCAGGGGCAGGGCTGAGCTGTTACCTCTGCACACACGGCCAGGTAATTGTAGACAGTGAGGGGGATCTTGGTCTGCTCGCCCCGGATGACGTGGTAGGGCAGCGTGAAGTCGATGAAGAAAGGTTTGAACGTCTTCAGCTCTGCCTGGCTGGCAATGCCCAGCCCCTTCTCCTCAGACAGAGCCACGGCCTCCGTGATCCACGTGGTGATGGAGTCGGGCACCTCCACTCGCAGCTGGGCTTCCCCTGAGCTGTTACTGCCAAAGGAACACACAATAACTCGGCTTGATCACATGGATTAAATGAGTTTTAATGAAGTCCCCAAGCATTTTGGGAAATTCCCTCCAGATCCAGATTTATAAGATAGCATCCTCTGCTTTGAACTTTACAGAAGGCTCCGTATTTTCTATCAGTTTTAGGACCTTATAAAGCAGTTACTTCTGCAAAACACAAATTCTTCCTCAATTAAAAACTTTATTTGCAACCTCATTTCTAAGTCACTTTTCTTAGAGGCAAATATCTTCACTAACTAAAAAAAAAAAATCTAAACAAAACTCTGAAACAAACCCCAAAAATGAAAATCTAATCTAAAATCTAAAAAGAAAATCTAATCAAAATCTAAAAAGAAAACCTAATCAAAATCTAAAAAGAAAGACAAGAAATAATCCCAGACTGAAGTCCTGGATAAAAGCAGTTCAACAATAATTGATTTAATTGCTAGTGAAATAAAAGTGGTTTTTGTTGGAGCTCATTGTCCCTGTGTCCATTGCCCACTGTGGACTCTGCTTGAACACAAAGACAAATGAGAAACTTTCTAAACATCCAGTTCAGCCACTGCTTGTTTTGATTCAGAAACCTTCTGGTTTGCTTGGTTTTGGAATGACTGACTTAGAAAATTTCCAAACCTATCATTTTCTTTCAATGAGGATTGAAATTAATTATTAAAAATCAAATCTCTGAGTATTCAGCTTTCCTGTGCAAAGCACAGTGAGATATCATAAACCTGGTAGCCTCTTCCACGCTTTATAATAATAGAAATTCAGTTTTGTTCTTCAGACTTTGCTCTTTCCCTCCTGCAAAGCAGTCTTGGACCTGCCTGGAACAGAAAACATTTCATCTAACACAAGAACAAAAGCTATTTCATGGCTCAGCTGGCAGGATGATTGGTGCAGTTGTGAGTACACCCTAAGGTTGTTTTTTCTCAAGTTCTTATTTATTCCCCAGAGCTTGACACACATGCTGCCAGCTCTGTAGGCTTTTGGGGGCATGGAAAATGAGAATGAGAGGTCTTCAGAAGAAGCTCTGCAAGTGTCCAGCACAACAGGCCATCCTCATCTGCAGAGGTGCCTTTTGCACACCCAGAACACACCCAAGGGCTGCACTTCCACTGCTTTTCAGATGAAGTTTGTTCACACTTGAAGCACCTTTGCTTTGCTCCTCTAAATGAAATCTCAGTGAGCCTGAAGTTGTTGCTCCTGTCAGGAGCCAGGCAGCTGATCAGGGACTCAGCTCTGTCTTTGTATTACAAAGGGAAAGGGTTGAAACAATAAAAAGGGGAGATCACTGTGCTTTTTATAAGCTCTGTCAGACTCCAAGCACTGGCTGGTGAATGTGGTTTCCCCAGCTCAAACTCCAGGGGGAAAAGCCTTGGGAGATGCACTTGTATCATAGAAAAATGGAATGGTTTGGGTTGGAAGGGACCTTAAATCCCATCCAGTGTCACCCCTGCCATGGCAGGGACACCTTCCACCATCCCAGGCTGCTCCAAGCCCCGTCCAGCCTGGCCTTGGGCACTGCCAGGGATCCAGGGGCAGCCACAGCTGCTCTGGGCACCCTGTGCCAGGGCTCCATCCCTCTCAGAGAAAGATTTCTTCCCAATATCCAATCTAAATCTACTTAAAGGTTGAAGTTATTTTATCTCCTTTTAAGCAGACTGGTTAAGGGTTAGGGATACCTGCACTGATGTCCAGCCCCCAGGACCAGGCAGCAGGGTGTCCTGGCTCCAGGGCTGGCAATATTCCAGCCTGTTTAACCGGACAATTTGTTGCAGCTGATGTTCTTTCCACTGGGATTTCAGCCCATAACCAGCATTAACATTATTTTCACACATGAGGGCACTTACTCTTCTGGGCACAGGGCCAAAGTACACACTCATTTCCAGCCATTAGACCCTCCAGCCAGGCTCTAGGAATTTTTAGAATTGGTTTGGGAAGTTGACATTAGGCTTTTGTTTCTTTTTTTTTTCTTTCTTTTTTTTTTTTTTTAGGATTGTATATTATAATTATAAATGGTAGAAGAAAAAAAAATAAATTCTTCCTGTTCAAGAGAGTGGAAATTAAGGAATGCTCCAACTCGGTTGTTTCTAATGAAATGAAGTGGAGAAAATGCAATCTGCAACTTTTTATTCCAC
Organism: Poecile atricapillus; assembly: GCF_030490865.1. Classification (NCBI taxonomy): domain Eukaryota; kingdom Metazoa; phylum Chordata; class Aves; order Passeriformes; family Paridae; genus Poecile; species Poecile atricapillus. Next base: position 3,422,792 of record NC_081276.1, read on the forward strand.
ACTCTCCCACTTATAATTAACTGCCCCAGCTTGCTGAGGCCCAAACGGGCACTTCTGGAATTCTTTGTGTATTTCTACAAAGCATATTTCATGCTCAATTGATCAGATTTGAATACACTTGCTCCAAGTTCCTGTCAAATTTAATTTACAATCATTTATTAAGAATGAAGTTTACTTGCAAACCTGGAGAAGCCTTTTAATAATTGATTCAAATTATCCTAGATGTGCTGTTGTGGGACAGATTAGTTATCTCTTTAGGATTTTTTTTTTTTTTTAGTTCCAACTGTACCCAGAGGAAACCAGGATTTATGAGGCAGCAGATTGAGGTCTGGGGGAGATGTTCTTGCAGGAGATGACAGAGAAAGAAGGGCTCTGTGAAATTTGAAAAGGAGTTGATGGAGAATCAATGTGCACACAACTGACAGGTTCAGCTTGAGGCAAGGGAATGCTCTTCAGGACCAGAGGAAATGTTGCAAAGATTGAAGTGGCAATGAAGAGAAACACCAGCAATGGGGGAAAAATAATAAATTTTTTTAAAAAATCAGAAAATGCCAGGGTAACTCATTAGATTTTAAAGAGTTTGGTTTTCTGTAGCTGAAGAGAACATTGGATATAATTAATGCCAATACCTGACATTGAGGCAGTGCCAAATCCACGTCTCAGGGAAGAAGGTTCTTTTCCTCTTCTCTGCTCTGCTAAAACAAGAAACAAATCCTTGCAAATCAATACTTTAAATAAGATATTTTCAGGAGTCACTGATAAATCAGAGTTATCACCTGACTCTGGCTCACATGACCAAAACTCTGGCTTGGTGCAGACTCATTAAGGAGTGAGTGGGTGATAACTCATAACACAAATTACACGGTCTTTTGAAACAACCCCTTTGTGTGCACACACACTCTGCAGACTGAAACAAGAATCTGAAAAAATAGTACAAGTAAGATAACCTTTGAAACCAGGAGAAATAATGTAGTCTAAAACAAAATTGGTTTGTGATCCAAATTCTTTCACCAAGTGGAATCAAGGGGAACAAAATACAACACGACTTCCAAACAGCAGATACTACAGTCACTACTTGATCTCCTCCATCCCCTCTTTTTGATTTCTCTTGATTTCTAATACTTTAAAAATTTAAATCAGCTTTTCTATACCTGTTATGCTTCATTATCTATTTCTTAACTAACCCCAGAATTTCCTCTGCTAAAAGAGGCTTCCAGGAAGTTCAGGACCAGAGGGAAGACTCATCCTCAGGTGCAGCATCACTTGTAGTACCTCACAACCTTTTCTTCTTGCAGACCCTCATTCCATTGATTTTGACCACCAGCTGAATGCTCCAAATCATGAGCAATGAGTGACTGCAAAAACAGCCATAGCTTGCAAATATTCCAAGAAATTCACAGCAAATTGCAAAGAAATATTCTTCAAAACTATAATTTAGGACTCTTTGCATATGTCATTTTTCCAGCATTAAATTAAATTTAACAAAGCAGTGTCAGATACATTTCTTCTTTACATCTACCAAGCTGTAGGAAAAATTTCACCATCACTGCCCTGTCTAAACCTGGGGGCATGGAGGTGGAAAATAGCTGAGAATAGAGAACAAAACCAGCCAGAAGTAACACAGACAATAGATATTAAACCCCAGACGTTACCTTGGTGCTATTTTGGAATGCATGGTGGCCACCAAGGTGCCAGTGTGTGGCTGGAAGGCTGGGACAGCCTCATCTGTGTACATCCCTCCATTCTGCCTGTGGTTCAGGCTGACTATGTCAGTCATCACCACCAAGCCAGTTTCCTAGACAATGAAAAATCAACACCACAAAACAAAAGCCAGCAGGGGGAAAAAAAATAAAAATAAAAGAATTAAAGAAAAATAATTAAATGTGCACTGATTTTTATTTTTTTTTTAATAGAATCCCTCTATCCTATTTCAACATCTAGGGGGAAATCTCAATTGAATCTTGAGGAGTTTTTTAAAGCTTTGTGTAAAAATCACTGTTAATGTGAAGGTGCATCGGAAGAGGCTTTAGGAGAAAGCTCTTGTCTGCTTGGAAAATGCATTTAAATCAGTATCTACCATCACTTAGGGCAAGTGTGACAGGTGAAAAATCATTACACAAATTTTTCCCCTAGAATACAACTTTACAGCTTTTTACCCTTGCTAAGAGTTTCCAGTGTGCTCTGCTGCAGTGAGCAGGCAGCTCTCCCATCAGGCATCCCCAGCTCTGCCCTGCCAGGGATGCCAAGCAAATGGAAAGTGTCCACACAGGGGAAACACAGAGCTCCTGAGGAAGCTGCCAGCTCTGTCCCCTAAATGCTCTTATTCATGGGGCAGCAGCTCCCAGCTCCTGGAGAATGAGCTTTGTTCTCTGCACACACCCCCAGCCTTGCACCAGGTGTGCAGCCCCTGCATTCACACCAGCTCCCCAAAAATGAACTTCTTCCCAAGAGTTTACAGTTCTCAGTAAGGACAAAAAAATCTGCATCAGAGCAAAAACCCCCTCAGGCCCCAGGGGCAGAAGCAGCAGTGGGCAAAAATGAGAATTTAGAGTTTGTAATTATGAGATTGAGGCATTGGACAAATGCTTCTGGGGTTTAAGGCAACATAATATAACAATTTAGCTAAAATCAGAGGAAGGACAAAGAATGAAGGGATGGGGGATCTGTAGGAAGCAAGGATCATTATCAGCAGTTTTGTGGATTAAAAAGGGAAAGAACATCAAAGATCAGAGCTGTGACATTGGTTCACAGACCAATCTGGATTTCAGAGGAGCAAGTAGGAGAAGATGATGTCAGGAATATCAAACATTTATTTACAGCTCAGCCTTTCAGGTGGCACCTCCTTGTCTCAGGGAACAGAGGTGACACCCTGCAGAGGTTTGGAAAGCACAGAAGGGACGTGAGCAGAGCCTGAAAGGGTGGGTGGACTCTACTGTACAACTGTAGGAAGGGAGAAAGGCAAACAAGAAGAACTCAAATAGATGAGGGAACACCCATTTTAAACAAAAGCAAAGCAAAAAGCTCATGGAAATAGCAGTGTGTCTTAAGAGTTACAAATGACTGTTTTTCAGCTTAGAAGGCTGCACTTAGTATGCAAAGCAATGAAGAAATGAATTAGTGCATGAGTGCATTTTGAAAAAAAAACCCTTTTTTTAAATGCTCAGCTTGCAACTTGATTCAAATGCACAGCACAGATCAAAGGAAATCAGATTTTTAAAATCTGTCCTATGGAAACACACCAAGTAACTATAAATATATAGCATTTAAGTGGTAACTTGATCAAGGATACAAAGGTCTTTCATGCAGATGGCAACAGAAGCTGGGAGAACCAGGGCAGGAAAGAAACTGAAATGATTTCCAAAGGACAGTCCAAGAGGCTACAAGGAAAGATTCCCCATTCCACCCTCCTTCCCCACTGGAGTAGCTGCAGAAGAGATCTGCAAGCTCACCCATGCCTGGAGGAACCTTGTGGTCCCTGTCTGATCCTCCAGAGCATCAGCATGAATTCCTTCACCCAGCAGCATTCCTTCACCCAGGCCCTCCCAAGATTGGCCAAAGTCAAACCATGTTTCTCAAATATCTTCGCAGAGCACTCTGTTCTCTAAAATTACCTTTCATCCTACCCACCCTGGAGAAACAGCTCTGATGTGGGGAAAACCCCTGGGCTGTGGAGCTGAAACCCCCCCAAAAGAGACAGTGCAGAGGGAAGGGAGGATGGTTCTTCCTACTGTAAAGGCGAAGCGCGCGTCCTTGGTGATGTCCCAGTGCCAGGGGAACACGGAGGATCTGCGGCGTCTCCGTGAGGACATGCCTGGCCACCAGAAGTGCCCTTCTTCCTTTGGAGCTCCAAAAGCATCAGACACATCATACTCTGCAAGCTCCTGGAACACCTGCAGGGAAAGGGCACGGGCTGCTGTCCTTGGCTGCTTCCTCGAGGAGGGTGAAGATCACAGGAGTGAGAAAAGGACTCCAGTGCCTGAAGCTCTCTCTACCTGGCTGGCTGTCAGCTGGAAGCCTGTCTTGAGCAGGTAGACACTCTTGTCCACCGTGGCGAGGCAGACACAGCTTCCTTTTGCAGCTCTGACCTTGATGTTCACCACGTCACCGGGCCTGGTCTCGTTGGCCGAGAGCGCCACAGCAACCTGGGAAGGGAAATCCTGTTAAATCCCGTGATTAGTCCAAAAACTAAACAGCAATGAGGGTTACCAGCCCTTCCTCTCCACTACCTGGTTCTCAAAGGAGGAGTTGACAGTGAACTGCAGGCTGTCTGTGACCCCCTCTCCATTCTCCCTGACGTAGTACACGAGCAGCCGGCCCAGGGGAGCCATGGAGTGAACGACTGAGAACCTCAGGAAGGTCACACACACCTCCACCTCTGCTGCAGGTGTGCTGGGAGGTGCTGAAACAGGAATTGTGGAGAAAAAATAGCTTTATTTATCCCAGTCACTCCCTTCCTGCCCCCTCCTAATGCTGACAGGCACAGAACTCTCCATTCAGAACTTGCATTCTTCCCTTGCTCCTGTTGCACACCTTCTCAAGTTCAGAATATTTTCCCTTTTCCTCCTCTTTGTGAGAGGTAATTAGAACTCATAATTTAATGAGCAGCATGGAGAAGGTGGGTACTCTATGTTTCTCTAGCCATGAAATCAAGGTAACACACAGTTAGGTTACCCAGCTGCTGAAAATAAAGAGAAAACGTTATCTATTGCTGGAGAACGTTAATGAAAGAAAAGGAATAAGTCTGAAAAAGGATTATTCAGTTTATAGAGCAGAGAATCACTGGAGCTGTTAAATAGCATCACAGAATGGTTTAGGTTGAAGGGACATTTAAAGATCCTTTACTTCCAGCCCCCTGATGTGGACAAGGATGGCTTTCACCAGATCAGGTTGCCCAAAGTCCCGCACAACCTGGCCTTGAACACTTCCAATGACAGCAACCACAAAGCCTCTGAGCAAACTATAAATGCAACAGCTCAGAACAAACCTTCAGTGCAGAAAATCATCACAAATCCTAAATTACTGACTGCCAAAGCTTGGTGGGTACACGGAGGGAGGCTCCTGTTACTCTTTCCCCAACTCCCAAAGTGGTCACCAGGACAGCCAGACTTTTCCTTTTGCAGCTGTTATATCCATCCTTCCAATCCCACCATTTTTTATCCTCCTGCTCCCCAAATCCACCAGATTTGTGTCTTTCTGTTACACCTTGTGCAAACCAGGATTTCATTTCCCTTCCCCCTGTGGGCTGTGTGATCTTCTTTATCAATCTATTTCTCTTTCCATCTAACATCCTCTTCTCAGTTTAAGCTCAACCAATTTAACCAACTGCCCCAGCCCTGCCCTAAACTTCCCTGCCACTCCATTCCAAGCAAAAAAATTACTTTTCTCAACTGAGGAAGACTGCAGAAAGACCAAAGAAAACTTTCCAAGAGTTACCCCTCTTGGAGAATTTTTTTTACATGACTGAGGGCAATGGATTTCTCTATTTTTCTTGTAAAAATTATCTATATTCTTTAAGGAACATCACATTAACAAAAAGGTTGTGAAAATGTTGTTTTTCAGCGAAAATAGGGGCGAGCTGCATTTCTGGTGCTGGCTACCTGTTCCTGGGAAGCGTGTGAGGTCAATGTTCTTCTCAAAGGCTGTGGTGGCTCTTTTGCTCCTCTGCTGGGTGACATTGCTGGGCTGCAGCCCCGACAGGACAATGTTCCCTCGTGACGCCACTTCGTAATGGAGAGTGAAGTTGCAAGGACACGTGGACTTCACTGCAATCCAGGCCTCCTCTCCCACCTGCAGGCAGGGACAGAAAAGCCAAAGATCTGCTCTGTTATGAGCTTTTGGGTGATGAATCACAGAAAGCTGCTTGGGTTCCTGGCCACAGGAGGTGTGAGCCCTCTCCTAACAAATGGATGCATTGAAAAGTGTATTATTACATTAGCACCGTTCTCAGGGACTTTCTCCACAGTAAAAAGGGGCCTGTGTTCAGCTCTCCACTCGCTGCAAATCTACAGGAGAATGAGCTGGGGGTTGCATGCATTAATGAAACAATAAAGGAATCTCTGGAATCCTGAAAGTTCAGCCTTTTGGCACAGAGCAGCTGTCAGAATTGGTTGAATTTTAGACAACCCTACAGTAGCCCAGCCCAAAAAAAGGAAAGAGTTGGGTGGGGGGTGGGAAGAGATATGTGTTTGATAATATTTACAGTTTAATTGTGGTTACATTCATGTGGCAAATACCAATTCAAACATAGCCATGAAATGACTGGGAAGAGATTGGGGGGAAAATGCTTTCAAATTACACAAAGTCTCAATAACAATTTGTGAATTGGGCACTCAGGAAGGTGTCAAACATACAAATAAATGAGAAGAAAGCTTCTTTTTTTTTGTCTGGGTAACTCATCTGATGCCTGCAACAGGTTCCAGAGCAGCACACCTGGGCACTGAAACCCTGCACCCAGAGGGGCTCACAGTGAGTACTGAACACCCCCAGACAAACCCCCAAAAATCCCAACAGAACACACATCAGCCATGGGATCAGCACTGCTCGTGTCTGGCTGAGAAATAGTCACCCCAGACTTTCCTAGGAACAGCAACTCCTTCTTTCTGGGATCTGAGGAGTGGCTGACACTTGTGTTCAGCAGGATTTCTTCAGCACCTTTGTCTCCTCACCCTCTTGCCATTTAAAGCACAGCAGTTCCCAAATAAAACCATTCAGGCCTGACAGAAAATCCCAAAGAAATGTTTTGAAAAACCTCTCATTTTCCAGGTCCAAGTGTTCTCCTTGCAGAATGCACACATGGCACAAACCAAAAGGGCAGAACTGGGATGCAAGGAGCTGCTGATGGTTAAACACAGTGAGAATGCCACAGAGTCCAAGAGGTGCCTCGTGACATCAAATATTTGAAGTATTAAGAATTCCCCAGTGCAAATGATGAAACAATTCATTAAAAAATGAATGTAGCTAATTGGAACACCCAGTAAGAGCTGGCAATGCATGGAAACAGTTCCCACATCAGCTGGTCATCCAGCTCCAAGCTTTCCCACAGAAGAATTAGTTTTAATCAGGTTATAATAAGAACAATGTGTTCAGATTAGCAGTGTATAATCCCCTTTCCATACCTCAGGAAACTTGTAAAAGATTAATTAGCCATTAAACTTCTATGAAATGCAGTGATAAAAAAATGCTTTTATTTGGATAAAAAGAGTCTGAAACCAACCTGACGGACCTGCTGATAACAAATCTCAGTGTGCTTTTTACCAAAACCCTTTTTTTTTCTCCACTGAGCAATATGCAGACCTTCAGAACATTTTCTTGGGTAAGAAGAAACCCTGAGCAACTCTCAGAAAACATTATGCAACAGGAATCATGGCTAAATCAGACCTTTTCTCTAGGAGAGAAATCACAACTTTTATGGGGCAGGATTGCATCTTTAGAGAGGCTCCTACAAAACCTACCAAAGAAGACAAGGCAATCATGGTTATACTTCAATAACTGGAAGAATAACAGATTCAGCTGAGATTCAATCTGGAAGCTCCAGTGAGACTACACAGCCTTAATTTTGGTCTTTAGCCATCCAGCCACTCCCACTATCATCACTTCCAATCATTTTCAGCAAACAATCCATGTCTGAGCTTTACTGGAGGCACACAGAACACATATTCAAACATGAAAACCTGAAGTGTTTTCTGTGCCTACACCCACCCCATCTCTGAAAAGAAGGGGTTGGAAATGAGATGCTGCACAGAGCACCAAGGGAGTTTCTCTTAGCATCCTGTGTAGCCCACAGTCAGCAATTATTTGGTGTCTCAAGTGCAGCTACTTCATCCTTCGTGGGTGAAACAGTAACAGTTCATGATCCCAGAATCAGGAATGTCCAGAAATATTTAATTAGAACAAAGTACTTTAAGCCAAGCAGTGCAGTGGTTTCCATAATGGAATGTGAAGCCAACGTACCTGGAAAGGTTTATCTGGTGCCTGGAGCTGGATGTGACATTTGCTGGGTGAGTACCAGCTGCTGATGGACAAGTAGTTGGGCAGATATTGATCCCCAGAGGGTTTCCCATCAATTGCTGTCACTTTGGTCTTAAAAAAAGAAAAAGGAAAAAGTTACATCTTAATGCTATGCATAGAAAGTTCATTTTGTTCTTTCTTAATCTCTACTATTTTCTCCCATTTTATACCTTCCACCTTTCATCTCTTGACATCTTTACTCCCCAAATACTGGACTCCTACTACCATGTTAAGCTGTATTTGGAGAAGCATCTTTTCATGGTGGTTATCAACATCAATTCTCCTGGCAGCAAGAAACAAACCAGTGTCTGCTGTGTTGAAATCCAGAAGCTGAAGCTAAAAGGCACTGATTTCCTGTTTGTAGCACTGATTTATAAAGTGCAGGTTTGACAAGATTAGTTACATTAAAGCCTGCTAATCCTATAAGGAGCTTTTACCCACCTCCAGCCAGACATATTGGGCAGCTGTGGGGATGGAGGGGATTTCAAACTCCACCAGGCCATTCCTTGAGACCAGTTCACTTGTATAAACATTGTCCTTTGGTGTGAGTTCAGCTTTAACTCGGATGGTGATTCTGTCAGCTGGACTTCCATCGGGGTAAGTGACTTCTACCTGCACATGGGGCATTTATAGAACAATTTCCTTTAAATTATCAGCAATTCCACTCAGTGACAGGTGGGGAAAATCACTGGCATCAAGTCAGTACAACTTTAAATTAGCCACATGTCCATAGGCTCTACTTTTAATCTCACCTTGCCTTTGTAAGGCAGCCCAGGTTTGAACTGTTTTCTGGTGTCCTTGGAGTACTTGATATCAATGAGCTGTTTCTGGACAGGTGTGGAGTCATCAAAGGTCACCTGCTTGCTGCCATCAGAGCTGATCACCGTGGCCCAGATGTTGACTGTGCCTCGGAAGTGCTCTGGGACATCTGCTGGCATCATGTCCTTGACACACACATCAAACACGGCAGAGCCATCGATCTGGGGCAGGGGAAACAAAGGGAAGATGCAATTTCACACCCTGACAGGGCCCAGAAACCAAATCTAAAGCACAGGCACCTGATGAGAGCTTGCAGCAGTGTTTTGGAGGGAATTAACTGGGGAGGGAAGGAAGGCAGGGAAGGCAGGGAAGGCAGGGAAGGCAGGGAAGGCAGGGAAGGCAGGGAAGGCAGGGAAGGCAGGGAAGGCAGGGAAGGCAGGGAAGGCAGGGAAGGCAGGGAAGGCAGGGAAGGCAGGGAAGGCAGGGAAGGCAGGGAAGGCAGGAAGTTCATTTCATTTTCCTCCCTTACCCATGGTCTGGACTAACTCTGTCACCTCAGTCTCCTGCTCTCCTCAGCCCCATATGCTCTCAAGACAGATTAAAACTATGCCAACAAATTCTCATCCCACCTCAGAAATCCTGAGCTGGATCCCTCAGGGATGATCAGTGCAGCCCCTGGCCCTGCCCAGACCCCCCAAGAACCCCACCCTGAGCATCCCTGAGAGCGCTGTCCAAACGCTCCTGGAGCTCTGGCAGCCTTGGGGCCGGGCCCATTCCCTGGGGAGCCTGGGCAGTGCCAGCACCCTCGGGGGGAAGAACCTCTTCCTAATATCTAAAATCATAAACATACCATGTAAAAATAAGCAATATTTTTATTATGCTGGCCCCAGTTATAATATTTACTCCTTAATTTTCTGATCTCCCATCAGCAACAAAACAGAACTGTGAGATAAATGTTAAAGAAGACAGATCAGGCATTTTATCACAGGTGAGTCCATGGTCTTCCTCACCTGGGTGGTCTTGAGGACAGGGTGTCCCACTTCATGTCTGTAGTACCCAACACCATTTATAGTCATATTGACAATTAACTTCCCTGTCACTGGTTTTCCAAATGTGTATCTGAAATGGAAAGAAGATGATTAATAACCTCCAGCTGGTTTCTGTTCCTCTGGTTACATGAAGACAATTACCACGTTACCTGCACATCTAGAAAACAGTACTACAGCAATTTCTCCAGATTTTTTTTTAATCATGCTTTTGAAGGCTCATACATCAGAAAGCTTCTGATGATGATTAGAAATCACCTGAAAAGTCTGCAACAGGTGGGATCCATGCTCCAGTGACTGCTCAACAATGCACAGCAATAAAACTTGGTTTGGGACATGTTCCTACCTGGCATGGACAGTTCCTTTTTCACACAGTGAAAGGTCACGAATGTAGCGAGGGGGGTCAATCAGCAACTCAAACTTTGGCAACACTACAATGAGAAGAAATAGAGCAGAATCTTTTCAAGCAGATCTCATTGCCCAGGTTAGAGTAAAAGTCCCCACAGCTCTGACAGGACCCTGGTTCTGATTTATCAGGGTAACACCCAGTAGAGGGTCAACCAACAACAGCAGCAAACCAAAACCACCTTGGCAAGGTGACCTTAGCAAAGCTCCCAGTTTGCAGTGTCTGCACCCCTGAAACACATGGCTCTAAAGAATTTTTCCTGGTGGCATTTCAAATGCACTATTTCAGGGGTTTCATCTCAAGTGAAAGCATTTCAGTGTTCTGTTCTTCCAAATGCACCTGGGTTAGGGTCAACTCACCGTATTTCTGCACCTCAAAGGATTTGTTGTAAGTGTGTCCCTGCATCTCAGCAAAGATGAGCCATTCCCCAAACACTGGCTGATCAGACAGAGGAAAAGTCATATTGACAATGCCTGAAAAAGGAGAAAACACTCTGAACTCTGTCACTCTCCAGCCCTTGCCAAGCCTTACTGAACACAACTCAGTGGAAGCAGAAGCAAAGGCAAATCACAGTACACAGAGAGAAAAATAAATAATCTGGAACTTACCACAACAAAATGGCTTCAAGTTATTCCATTCTATCATCCGAGACCCCCGAGGATCCTGCAGGGTGGTTCAGGGATGAGAAACATGGCAGTGAAAATGAATATCACTCACACATCAGTTTGCAACAAAGAACTTCCTTTTGTAATATACACACCTCACTGACAGCTCAAATGTAACCAATACCTGACCAAAATGTTCCAAAAATACCTTACCAGGGGTGTTTGCTTTCAGGAATTATTTAAGAGCTCTGATCCTGTAAGCAATGCACACAAATCAATGCTGTCATGCAGATTTTCCCTCTGCCTTAAGACACCAGTCCTGGGTGGGGTGAAGTGACCTCTGAAGACCCTTTATTCCTAAAGGGAGCTGTACAGCCATTAAGACAAATTCTGGATGATAAACTCAGATGAAATGAATCCTGCTGGTTTTGTCAATGGTAAATCTTCAACAAGAGTGAATCCTTCTGCTTTCTGACAGGTAAACATATGGTTTAAAAAAATAAAAGAAAAAATAAGACTAAACACAGAAGGAACCTCTATTCACCTCATAAGGAGGGAGTCAGGAGAAGCCTTTCCTTTCCATGAATTTCTACTGTCCACTATCTCTGTTTGGGTGCAGAATGAGGGTGGCCCTGCTCTGTCAGCCCAGCACATGAAGGACAGGAGTGGGAGGGCTTTGAAAAAAAGAGAGATGGGGTGGAGAGATGGAGATGAATCCCAATGAATCAAGCCAATCCTTCTCAGGCTGAAAAATGGGAATATATTTCTGAAACTGACGTAGAAAACAAGGATATTTGCTGGTGGTAGCAAAAAAAACAAGGTATAGAGATCAGATAATGACACAGGGATAGAGAATTGCATAGGTGGGGTGGGAATGGCCATAATGGACAGGAAAAGCACAAATTTGTTCCTTTAAAGGCTGCACAAACCTTGTACCTCTACAGGACAGCTGCTGGATGGGCACACAGATACTCACCACCACATAAGCTTCAATCTGAAAGGAAAAAGAAAAATAAAAGGCTTTATGAAACAACTTTTCTGCTTTTTGTGATAAAGTGTTGAGTCAACATAAACAAGGTGGGAGACCCAAAGTGACAGAGTTTGAACATCTCTTCTTTGCAAAGAGTAGCCTGAGAAACACACTTTTAATTCAGACACCTAACTGGAAAAGTGATAATTTACATATCTGTGCACTACCTAAATAAGGTGCAAGTCTCTGAAAAATTCTTATCTCTGCTCTGGCAGAGCTGCCTCCTATTTCCCAGGACTCCAAAAGTTTGTATTCTCCTCCAATAGGAACACGACCAAGTGAAAAAAGCTAAATTACAAATAAAACAAGCTATCACAAACTATGCCTAAATAGGTTAAAAATCCTGTTTCTGTAAGAGGACATTTGAATAAAATGCAGGCTAAAATGCAGGAACCAAGTATTCCATCATATTGCACAGTGTGAAAGAAAACAATTTTCCTTACCCTGTCGTTGACTGGCCTCAGGTCAGAAGTCACCATAAAGAGGTTTATCAACACTAAAAAAAGGAATAGAGGGAATTTATCAGCCACCAGAGCTGAGACTGAACAGCCCTAGCATCTGGCAAATTGTCCAAGGTGACTTTACCTTTCTGCTTGGGTTTGTAGACAGGTTTGTCAGTCTGGATGAACACTGAGGAGCCCTTGCTGTCGATGGTGACTGTGGTGTAGTTGTGGAAAATGTACCCTTCCTCTGCCAGGTGCCTGTTGCCCCAAACCTTCAGGTGTGCTTGTCCACGAAGCCCTGAAGGCACCTAAAAAACACACCAGGAGGTGAGGAACACACAGAAAAGCCTTTGAGATTTTGGGGAATGTCACTGACACTGAAATGAGCAAGAAGAGGCACCTGCTGCCTTTTGATGTAAATCTGTGTTAGTAGTGAAAAGAAAATTAAGGATATACTAGACTTTCTACAATATATAAACTTCAAAGGAGATAAATTCATGCTGAAAACATGGCAGGAAACTTTCTTCTGCCCTTTTTCACTCAAGCAAAGTGATGGTTGATCCATGATCTATATATGCAGCTTCCAGTAAAGAAGGTGTGGGGAAATCAACCCACAGCTCTGCCAGCAGAGGGGAAAACCCCAGTGACAACACGAAAAAGTCCTCAAAACAAAAAGGGCATGCATGTGTATGTTCAACCAGTTGCTCAGAGAAATAATTACTTTAAAACTACTTCAGATTTAAAGTGACAAAGTAAAAAATCTGGTACCATTCCAGATGCAGATCACAACTGAATATTTTGTTCCATCACCCCCCTTTACCATCCCAAAGATGACAAGCCCAAATTAAGTCCTAAGTTAAGAAACTAAACACTTTTAAGGGCTTGTCCTTCTAGTCCAGCTCCATTTTGCCAACATTTGAACTCATAACCCCCACAGAATTCTGCACTGCCATTCTTACAAAATAACCCAAACACAGAAATTTATGTGGAGCCACAAGCCACTGATTTTCTTTAGAGGTGTAAGGGCCTGGCAGGTGAGGTGTGATGGGTTGAACTTTTTTGTTTTCACTCTCCATTTTTCCTCTGGTGAAGGCTGCACCCTCCTCAGTGTGTGCCCCAAAATGCAATATTTATTTGTGCCAGAGAGCAATGCTGTATATGGCTGAGGGAAAGTCCCTTATATGTTCACCAAAAACATCTTAAAATAATTGACACTCACCTTCAGCTTAATTGTTCCTTTATCTAAAATATGAGAGAGAGAGAGAGTGAGTTATTCTCAAGGTAAGGCATTAAGATTTTAGATATTTGCAGCTGAGTGAAGGAAGACCCCACACCACAGAGCTGCTCCCTGAAGTGTCCCTTTGTTATGATTTCACCTGAAGTAATTTTTCTGCACTGTGTAAAACAGACTGCAGGGTAAGTCAGACCCAGCAGAGTCCTTCAAAATAAACCTGGTCCACATTTATTTACAAAGTTTGCCCAAGGTAAACTGCAAAGTGCTCTGTGACTGGAGAGCACCCCCAAGGCTAAGCTTCCAGCACAGGACAGCCTGTGCCTACACAAGTTTTGATGTAAAAAGGACCTGGCCTCTTTTGGGATTTCAACAATTCTCAAAACAAACACTCATGGGATCTGTTTGGGTTGCTGGATACAGCCATACCTAGGAGTTCTCTTGAGCATTTGCTGTCCACATGTGTCAGCATCACTCCCTTTGAATTGCTTTGCAATTGTCAGCCACTTTCAAAGACATCAAGGGGAGGACACAACCAGAGACAATCTGTTCCAAGAAATGGAATGGCTTTCATAAAACTCCCAGTTTTAACAGAAGGGTTAAAACATGAGGGTTAAAGAGCCTGATTGCCTTAACCATGCTACAGCTTCCACCACTACTGACAGGGGTACAACAGGGCTGCTGGACCTCACTTTCACCAATGTAAATTCACTCACTGCTAAGTTGGATATTATCAAATCACATTGATTTTACTCACAGGACAGAGATATCTGGCCTGGATTTTAAAGACTTATCCAACTACACAAACATTACCACCTCTCTCAGCAGCACCCAGTTCTGAAGATGGGGAGATTGTGTTCCCAGCATTCATTTTGGAGAGAAGAAATTTATGATGATGATGTAGATTTTACATTTTTGTTTAAAATAAACTTATTCCTTATATAGTCCCCCACTGATAAATATTTAGGCATCAAAAGGAGGTATAATCAATATAAAACTCTAGAGTATCAGTTATATTGGATCTCTGTATGTCTTGGTGTTCCAGTTATCAGCCTGACGTGTTTGAGATCACACACTGCAAAACCACATCGGCACAAACAGCTGAGAAGGTGCAGCAGTAGTAGATCAATTAGCTTGATTCCATTTTCACCTAAAGCAATTCTTTAGGAGGTATCAGTACCCCAACTGATAAATCAGCTCTCAAGTTCAGGACTCCAGGAGCTCACCCAGGACTGTTCCGTGGCCCCGTGACACCGTCTCTCCTTTGACCACCAGCTGGATCTGCACTGTGGTCTCCTTGACAGAGTTGAAGATGGTCACACTTATGGCTTCCTCCACCCCAGAGCGAAAAACAGAAGGTGCTGCAATCAAATAACCCCTGAGGAGCACAATTGGGAGTGGTTAGTCAAGACACAGCCACAAGAGTGTTACCTTCATTTGTGAGACACCTTTTGTGTAGCAAAAGAACAAATACTCTGTGATATATTTGCCCCTGTAGGGTCACATTTATTGTCACCAACAGTCTAAGCCTGTATCTAATATGTATAAATGAACAAATAGAGCTTAAGTGGCTACAAATGGCTTACAGATCCTTAGGATTTATATAAAACCAGTAATATATCAATGTTTATTGCATCAATAATAATAAATACATTCATTTATCAATTGCATGTAACAAACTAAACCAGCTAATCATAAAAGAGCTAAAGTTCATGAAGGAATACGGAGGTACCTGAACCTCTTGTAGAGCTTTGTAGCCAATGCTTTCTTTGAAACAACTTAGATATTTTTGACTCAATCATATGGCTCCATTTTCATAGCTCAGTTTTCATACAGGAGAAGTGAAGAGACTCAGAGCTGACTTTTGGAGCTTTCTGAATGTCAGACTCAGTGCACATAACACACCTGAACTTTCCATTTATACAGAAGCAGCCCAGAAACTGCAGCCACAAAACTGGGCTGGAATTCCCAGCTTTACTACCACATTCTTGTTGGAACAATTAGATCCTGCAAGTTTACAAAAGGCATTATTTTAGGAGGCGCACAGAGAGTTTTAAAGCCACCCAAAACGACCTCCCATAGATGCTGCAATGCGAGAGTTTCTGAATGGAATCTGCACCACTCCTCTGTGAATGGCACCGTGCCACGAACTTGTCAGCTAAAAGCATTGCAGGCTCTGAGCTCTTTGATGCACTGGGCTGGAAGCAACACATTTATATTCTCTTCATGACACACCTTTCTGGGGTTTTTTCCCTACCCAAAAGGATTTTTTTTTTTAACACGAGGCAATTCCTCAGATGCCTTTTCAAGCCAAATTTCTCAGCCCATGCCTTTCTACAGTCCCATGAGCCAGGGTGTTTTAGCTCATGATTAATTATCACTTTGGGATGAGGATGATGGTGTTTTACAGCCCCCAAGTAATCTTTTATCAAATTCCAAGCCCATGTTCCTCTCTCAGCAGGCCTCATTGCCATGGAGATCCCATTACCCCCAAAGGAAGTTCAGAACTCTGTGGCATTTGAGTTAAATTGCAAGGGGTACTTGCAGATCCCAAACCTTATGGCTGCCAGGTTTGAAAATTCATCAGAATGGTAATAAATAACAATAAAAAGTTACTACTGAGCCTGCAAATCCTTGGTAAGAGAGATAGCTGATTTAGCTGCAGAGGGAGAAAGAGTACCAGCTGCACTCAGGATGAAATGATCAGATTTAAACTGTCATAAGCCCAGCACTGCAGTGCCATATGTGAAGCACATGTACTCACATTGTTCTGATTTGCTGAAACTCTTTCTGAAGTATCAGTTCCTCGATAACAACTATCTAAATCACTTAATAAGTGGCATTCGAAAATTAAATGTTTAACTGGGCAAACAAAGAGTTAACTTGACAGGGACCGGACAGATCCTTTAAGCACATTTAACTAACAGCTCTGTCAGGTTACACCAAAACTTGGCAGGATGTGAAATATTTTCTAGTAAGCAAGTGAGAATAAGTTCTCCATGGCACTCAGTTAATACATCTATTCACGATGCTGACGGGTTATAATAAGCCAGGGATAAAGAACAAAGCAAACCTTAATCAAAATTAGCCTAAACATACTGGAAAAGAGCTGCGGATTCGAGTTCTAAAAGTCAGAGAACTTTCCCCGCACTTTCTCCCAGGCCGGTCTTCCCCACAAAAAAAAAAAACCAAAAATCTTCACACGCTGCTCAGGAGCGCCCAACGCTACCTTCAACCACCCCCAGCACCGCAGCAGCCGGATTCCTTACATAATTGCTGGCAGATAAAAGCTCCGGAGCAGCTGGAGGCAGGTATGGCACGGGAGCTTTCTCCTCTGGTCCCCCTTTCCCCGCACTTCGCCACCGGCGGGGACGGACGGGGAGCGCCGCGCTCCATCCGCGCCCCCTCCGGGCTTTGTTCGGCTGCCGGTGAAGCCCCCCGGGAGCCGTGGCCGAGCAGAGCCGCTTCTCCCCCCGCCGCCCTGCCCAGGGATGCTGCCGCGGCTCCCCGGGCTGGCCCCGGTACTTACTGGCGCTGGCGGGGCTGGGCAGCGCTCAGGCTGCAGAGGGCGAGCAGCAGCAGCAGCAGCAGTGCCCGGGCGCGGCGGGGCTCGCAGCCGGCCATGGTGCCGGGGAGCCCGGGCCACGGCGCTGTGCGCGGGCAGCAGCTGCCTTTTGTTCCCGGCGAGCGCAGCCCGAGGCTCCGCCGCCCCGCGCCCGGGCTCGGCTCCCCGGTGCCTCTGGCCGCCGCCCCCGCCGCGTCCCCGCCCCCCGGCCGCCCCCTCCTGGCCCCGGTGCCCGCTCGGCTCTGGCCCCGGCTCTTTGTCTGCGGCTCCCCGCCCGCTCCTGACAGCGCGCACCGGGGAGGGGACAAGGGCAGGGGGCCGCGCCCCGCCCGGCCCCAGGTGCGCTGAGCCCGGCCCCGGCCGCTCCTCACCTCCGCCCGGCTCTGCTCGCCTTCCCCAGCGCTGCCGAGCCCCAGCAGCTCCGGGAGAGCCGCTTGAGCTCCTCGCCTTCCTCCTGAGCCCCACAGGTGGGAGAGCTGCGAAAGCCAAGGTCCCACGGAGCAGGAGCGGGGCACGGCACCCCCGGCGCGGGCCAGTCCCGGTAACCGAGCCTCTGTGCGCTCAGGAACTCCAAGGAGCGCTGCCCGGGAACTGCTTTCCAACCCAAAATCCAGTGCCAGCACTGATGCTCCTCCATCCTCCTCGCTCCCTTGGCCCTCATCTGTCCCGCTCCATCCCTCTGTCCTACGGTTCCAGGGACTCGGGACAGGAGAGGGAGCTCTCACTGCACCAGCCCGAGGAAGAGCTGCAGCCCAAGAGCAGAGCTCACACAAACCGGGAAAAGCAAACCCAAGGCGACAGCAGAGAGCCGAGGTGACAGAACAAATGCCATCTCCCACCGCGTAGAGATATCAAGGAATGATTCCTCTGATCCCTGCTGGAGAAAACCCGGGCACACCAGGATCCCAGATGTGCTTCAGAGGGGAATTCTTGCCCCAGCAATAAATGAAAACCCTCAATGTAGGTAGTTGGAATCATATTTTCCCCCCAACACACCTGGCTTACACACATAAATAGTGCTTAGATTTTTATCTTGTGTGAAACTGACACTCATTTTGATGTCTTCTCTTAAAAATAAAGTCATTCATTCAGTAGCTTTTTGATAAATTCAGATTAACAATGGATAACACTGTGAGACGTGGCTATATTTTCCTACTTAAATCTATCCTAAACCAGCACTGTCTCATTCTTGTGGAGAGGCAGAACAAACCTAGAAAAAGAACAAATACTTTTCAACGAATTAGACAACATGAGATTCTAGAAGGACAGGAGTCACTTCCCAAGGAAATGATGAGCTAGGAACTATGAGAATGAACTTACTAGAAAGTACATTAAAGTGGAATGCTTTCAGTTTTGTTTGCTTGTTTGGGTTTTTTTTTTTTGAGACAAACTGAAACAGGCAAATAGAAAAAATCTCATAATTCCCAATTGTTTTGCAGTTTCTTCCTATTCTCAGCTACAAACACAGAACCCTGCCTTTCCCTGTCTGCAGAGCAGCCGTTCTGACCCAGCCTCTCCTCAGGGTGACACTTCAGGGAATCTTGGGATCCTTTAATTAAAGATTAAAGGAGGCAAAATGAAAATGAAGCACCTTTGCTGTCCCCATGGCATGGCAGAGATCAGGTGTGTTTGGGCTGAAGCAGCATCGTTATTAAAAATATTCATTCATTAATTACCTTTACACTCAATCTGTAGCTTTCTAGAGCAAACCACAAATGGTTCATTACAGACTTGTACATGGGAGCTATGGGGAATGTACCAAAAAAACCACAAAATGCCACTAAACACCCATCCTGTCAACCACAGGAAAGAGCTTTGGAAAAGCTCTGGGTAAGGGCTTTGAACAAGCAACAGGATTCAGCAATGCATTGATGAATGCAGCAAAATGTTGTTCTAAAATGGAGCTCCATCATTTTCAGAATAAGACACAAATGTGTATTTCTACATCTCAAAAAGCACAGATAGAAATCACCCTTATGTGGAGTACAGCCTTTTTGAACAGCTCACTCTTTTAAAGGAGAGATTTCTCCTAAACTGAAGATTTTCCATTTGATATTTACGGACTGCAAGAAATCTCAGGCAATCACAGCCTCTGAAGACTGCAAACCATCTTCTAATTATGAAGGTATGTGCAATCCTGTAAATAAGGCTGGAATCAACTTAGTCAGGAAAAAAAAAAAAAAGGAGGCTTTAGATATAATTTCAAACTATTTACTTACTGAAATGGAATTTTCTGTGCTTGCCAAAATGAATCCCATTCAGTGTGATGCAACAGGTGTTGGAATTCCAGCAGCCGCCTGCAACCCACATCTGGTAATGGTTAGGAGTTAAAAGGAAGTTCTGTAAGAACTGCTCATGTATAAAAACTATTCATCAGTCAGATCTATGGGCCATATTCACCCACCCGCTTGCACTGTGCATAGTTCAGATTTTTATTTTGTTTACAGAAAACGTAATTCTGCTCCTCATAAAGTCTTAGGAATTTCAGGCACTTGAGAGCATCTGGGGGATTGATGCTGGCCATGCTGGTGGCAGAAAGGTGAGAGAGGGACAGGGGTTTAGAGAACAAGGTGTGAATAGATCTGTATTGGTTCTGACCAGGTCTAATTCACATCCTGATCACTTCTATGGCCTCATCATCACTCTGCAGGACAAGGAATCCTCCCCCATGTCCCAAACACCTCATCAAAAACTGCGCAGTGTGAAAATTATCAGACAGGGATTTGTCAAGCAAAAAATAATAATTCTCAAGTACTGCTACTCTCAGCTGGGAATCCTCCTGCTTTTTCCCCTCATCTCAATCACCAGACTGAAATCAGTAAGACAACTCACAGGAAACAAGTGGTAGGACCATGCCATCAATAATTAGCCCTTGCTAACTGCCTCAGCATGAGTGGTGTCACTAACTTGTCACTCAGATGATCAGATCCAAAGGTATAAAAGGAAATTCTCGCTTGTTTAAAGATTTTAATATGTATAAATTGTGCACATAAAAGATACTGTACTAAACCCAAGGCTATTAATCATTGAGTTTTCTGTTAAGTCCTGTACACACTAGATTCCAGTAGAAGGTGGGTGAATAAAAGTCATCAATTTCCAGAATAATTTCTCCCCCTTTCCCAATGGAAAAACATTCATTTCAGTCATTACACACCACCAGACAAGAACAAGGCCTTAGTTAATTTTTACAGCATTATATTCATGGTAAAAAAGCCACACCTATTCTTTAACTCTGAGTTTTGTTCTCTCTTTGTGTTTCTGTGACAGCCAAATAGAGATAGCAAAAGCAGAAACTGATAACTGAAAAATAAGTGTGCCAGGCTTTGCCACACTCCTGCACCTCACCAGCACTGAGGAAAATGTTTTAACAGAAACTACATCAGTCCAGACAGTGGCAGAAGCCAGACTGATCCTGCTCCCCAGGAATACAAACATCTCTAGAAATTATAAGGAAAGGATAATTAAAGAGCACTTTTCAACTAAGACTGTAATCTAAATAGCATATAACAGGATAATGATATTGAGAATATAATTATAAAATAATTCTGTCAAAAATGGTTATTATTCATCTATAGAACAGGAGAGTCTGATCTTTCACAGTAATATAACACTTTAATTCCTGACAAAGTGACTGAAATAGTAGTAGGAAAGCATTCAAATGGAGGATTTAGAATGATTTAGAAGGAAGAGCACTGTGCTTATCAGAAGGGGCTGACATTCAGACGTTTAGTCAGAAATAATTTCCCAATTCTCTTCTCAGCTCCTACATGACTGGTGAAATACAACTTGTGCATAGTCTGACTGAACAGTAGAGCCACCTCCCATATGTAAGAGATATTAAACAAAGGAATAAGTTTTTATATCCTATCCTATCCATCTCTAAAAATACATTGTCTATATAAACTAAAAAATTAGTTATATCTGAAAGGGCAACCATAACATAGAAAACTTAAGATCTGGAATTAGCAGGAAACTCAGTTTTTGCATATACATTATCACAGAAATATTTTAAAAGAAACTGATCAGAAGCATTTGAGCCCACTCTGCAAAACCTCGTGCTTGCTGTGCAGACCACACACAAATGCAGCGGAAGAAACAACCTAAAATAATTTCTGTGAGTTGAACAGGAATGCTCACATAATCACTGGAAATGCTCTTAATTGGTGTGGCTCAGTGGTGCATTTCAGAGCTGTTAGATCTTCTGCTGCTCTGGAACTCTTTTCATGTCCTGGCAATCCCAGCCCAACCAGCAGTTTGTTTATCATATTCAGTATGAATTTCCGGATCTCCAACAAAGTGGTATTTACTCCGAGGCAGGGAAGACTGCAGTAATCCAATAAGTTCTCATTAGCCTAAAATGCAGAAACATCTGCTGGGGTCATGAGCTGCTTTGCTGGCTGTTGATGAGCACAGGCTCAGCTCCATTTGCAGCTCGTGTGAACAAAGAGTTGGGGGTTTGGGGTGTGGGGAGGGGACAAACGAACCTCGATGATTTCCAGAGCTGCAGCTCCACCCCAGAGCACCCCGGGCAGGATGCATCTTGCCTTACCTTGACCCCGGAGCCCCCACCACAGGGAGCACAGGAATTACAGCAAAAAATGCCTTGACTCAGCCCTCGTGAGCTGGTCAGGGTCTGACACTGAGGAGAATGTGGGCACAGCTCCCCCAGACACACCAGCACCAAGGCAGGGCAAGCTGCAGGGCAAACCCAGTCTAAAAGCTTTGCCAATCTCTTCTTAAAACAACCAAGACTTTTGCAAGGGACAAATACTTCCATTTCTGGGCTCCTCCTTCCTTCCAGGCTCTCGCCCACCTGCTCAATTCACAACTGCTTTCAGTTTTTGGATGAAGGGAAAAAAAAATCCCTTCCCCCAGAAAAGCAGCTTAACACACATGAATGTTAACAACTGGTCAAGAAGAACTTCTGGCCTAAAAGATGAATAAATTGGTAATAAGTACTGCACAAGTTCAGACAAAACAAAACTAAATCCACGTTGATACAAGTTACAGCAGGGAGAACATTATTAATTCCACAGGGGAAAAAAAGACACATAACCTGAATAAAAAGAGCCCTTAATTTGTTTAGGATTCCAACCGATTTAGGGCATGTGACATCGTCAGAAAATAAGTGGAAATTACAAAATAAGTGGTGTCACATCTGTTTAGCTCCTGCTCCAGTGATTCTGCAGTTCTTTGTTGTTGTTTGTACAGTGTTAAATGACAGCAGCCAATTCTGTGGCTATTTCAAGGTGGAGGAGCCTAAAACACTTCTGCAAAGAGCCAAAACAGGAGCACTTAGAAAGAACATTCGTGAAAATCAAGAAGAAAATATCTCAGATCAAACTAATTTAAAACCCTTTCCTGGAGACCCTGAGCTGCCGTAGCTAACACTTGTTGTACCATTTGTACAAAGAATTACACAAGTGTTCAGTTTAAAGAATGACCAGAATGCTGAAATTAATGCCTCTGATTCTTCTGAAACAATGAGTGAACATCCCCGGGCACAGAATTGTTCTGTAGCAGCAGTTTGGCTTCAGCCCCAGGACTCCTCTTTGCCTCGTGGGAGGATAAGGAGTGCAGCGAGTGCCGCCTGCAGCAGCAGGGATGAACTACTGCCCCCGCAAGATTTACAGCCTTTAATTGTGCTCACAGCAAGCACCTCCCCGGAGGGAGAACCAGCAGCATTCCACTGCTTTTCAGAGGGAAAATCTGCATTGCTGGCTGTTGCTTGAGTAACGTTTGGGTGTAGGTATATACATCCAACAGTATCTCAAGGGCAGAAAGTCACTTGATGGAAAAGGATGAGCTTAATTTAGAATTATTTCTTAAAAGAAGAATACTTTTTCAGACCATCAGTGAGGTGTACCATTAAGGAATCCTAGGAAAGACAATCTGATATGCCTGTGCAGAGACATTATTAGCAATATAATATACACTACGATATTGATTTCAATCTCATCCCTCCCCTCTCATATTTAAGATGAGCCTTCCCAACTTTCAGTCTCAGAATTGACACACTGATCATAAGGAGGTTAAAGGTGTGAGGACACACAGTTCAGCAATTATCCAATCCACTTTCATCATATTGGAGCCTTTCTATTCACATCTCCATCCACCAAAACTAACCAGCCCACACATTTCCAGCCAGCTGACTTTGCTGGGCAAAGTTCCCCATCCAGTGGCCAAATTCATGGATGCAGCTCATGCTCCTGCCCCAGAGCTTGATCCAGCACCTATTGCTGATGTGCTGGATTGCAGCCACAGGTGAACTACCAGGTGCAGATCGTGTGAGGAAAAAGAAAGAAGAGATATCCTGAAATTACACTGGTTCACAGAGAAGCTGCTGCTAAAAAAATGACACTGACATTGCGTGCGAGGAGGGTCCGAAGTTTGTTTCATGGGTGTGGCACATCTGCTGATCCAGTTACTTTTTTTTTTACTCCTAATTTTTAATAAAAGGAGACAAGAATCTGGATAGACCTTTAGCAGTGCCAGGACAAAAGCCTTAACAGCACCTGAAGGAGTGCAAGAATAATACTCCAGGTATCTAAGGAGTAGGCCAAAAAGCCTTATAGACACAGCTTAAGATAGAAATGTGAAAAACCATTACAGAACAAGGTTCCACAGGTTAAAAAATACAGGTTACAGCACATCTTCCAGAAAAAAATGCATTCCATGTGAAAAAAAAAAGAATGTTGAAGAAACATGCCAGATGTGGCTTGTATGTTCCTAGCACAGCACATGCACTCAGCAAGCAGGTTTGTGGTTTCTTTCCCCATTTCCAATCCTTTGGCCTCAGCACTTGGGGTGCTCATGGCTGACCACTGGGACCACTTGGTGTGTACAAGGGCATCACTGGACTGTGCAGTATTAGCCCCAAGTAAGGCCAGATGGAAACAAAAGCTGCTGTAGGAGATCAGTGAACATATTCAAACTTGAAGGCTCCTGCTAGAGCAGTGGAAAACAGTCTTTACTATTAAAAAGAATAAAATCCTTAAAGAGGAGTCAGGTTTATACAAAAGCATTTGTGATTTCAATAATTTATTTACAAGGCAATTAGGCAACCAGTTACCAAAACTTCTCACTTGTTAAAAGTGACCAGGCTCCTTCCAAGCAAGTGCTTTGTACCCACCCAGCACATCCAGAAATACGGGACAAATCAGAGTTCCTGCAGAAGTTGTTCAGTGAGCAACCAACACTCAGGCTGTAGATTACCACAGGTCAGATTTGCCAGGAATAGCACTTTTTATCACTTCTCTTTCAGTACTGTCAAGGCAGAAAGGAGTGGAAAACCTGTCACAGAAATCCCCATTAAAAGCGAGCGGCGATGTCTCCTTGTGGGACAGCCTGCAAAACAACTCTCCAATTCCTCCATCAGTGAGCACCCCTGCTGCTGGCTTCACTGAAAAACTGGGCAAGTTGTATGTCCATACAAGAAGTAATAGAATAAAAAGTCTTCTGGCTTTGAGTTAGTACCTACCCAGTAGTAAAACAATACAGAAACTCAGCTGAAATACCAGCGTTTCACAACATCTACTCCATGATTCTCTTCACACACATATTGGTTATGCAGAGAAACTTCTTTACTGGTTTCAAACGACAGGTTCTGCACATCTGTGAAGCTCCTGGAACACATGAAAATAAACCAGTGACTCTGAAGGACAATAACTCTGCTTTAGCCCAAAGACTACATGCCTGGACATCTTTCTCCTACTATGGATGGCCCCACCAGAAAAAAACAAACATAAAATGTGAATTTTCTTCTCAAAATCAATAACTGGGAGGACAGATGGGGCAGTATGCAGGAGGGGGAGATGAGTGGCTTAACAGCCTATTAATCTTCAAAGATTCTAATTTCTTCTGCAGCAATGAAGGAAGGGAAGGACATTAGTCATGCTTTATCTCTTCCTCATCCTCCCAGTGATGCTTTGTATTTGTTGCCACAATAGTTGAGGAGAAAACCCTTCTCTGTGCTACTTGTGCCTTCTCAAGGATGACACATTTGCAGGGTTGTTATTTCAGACAGTGTGCAGCTCACTTTTCTGTTTCCTGGGTTTCTCCACTCCTACATACCTAAACTAAAGTCTGTTCTTGCTCAGCAAAATCCTCAGCTGAAGTGGCAGAGAATGGCACACTCAATTGGCTCACCTGGAGTACAAACCCAACCCCAAACCCCAAACATCCTACTGTGACTGGAGGCAGGGCAGGGACAGAAATACAGATGACTGCTACAAAGAGAATTACACTTAGTGCTACCAAACCCTCAGTTAACCCTCCTCCAGTCTGAGTAGATTTTCCTCTGAATATGTTATCAACAAGTCTTTCCACCAACTAGTTGTGATTACCTTTGAAGCCCTTCACTCAGCTCTTGAGACACTACTTTAAGCTCTTTCAGTGCATCCAGTGCTTTTGCACTATCCCCTGAGTGGTTTGGCATAACGTCTGTCAGAAGCTCCTGTGTGATCATTAATTGTTTTCTCAGTTCATCTGGAAGATGAGAAGTTAAATGTATTAAAAATGAGAGTGGCACCAGTTAACACATGATATTAACAGCTGGAGTAACCCAGAGACAGGTGAACTAGATGACAAAAAAACATTGTTCAGCTTTCACAAAAACACTGTGAAACTGTGAAAGCCGAATTATTTTTCACTGTTGTGACTAGCACCAGAAACAGGCTATTAAAATTGCTCATCAAGCTCTCATTTAGAGTATGTCAAAGATTTTTAAGAGAAAAAACAAGTTTTAGACACCCAAAATTCCTTGGCCAGTTTCATGTATTACTGTTGGCAGGTATCCCCTCCATGAAATTTATTCAGTCATTTCCTTCAACATTCACAAACAAAAAAAATGGACCTATTCCTTTCCAGTCTTCTTACAAGAATTCGAAGTTCTTCAATAAACGTTTTGCATTTATCTTAAAGTGCAAGATTACTGTAAATGATTTAGAAATCTTGTTTGTTGTAGACCAGCAGTTTAAAAACGTAACCTTTTCTCCAGACTTCAATATCAAATGTATGTACTGATTTATTAAATATGCTCTGATTCAAGACAGCACAAAATAGGATTTAAGTTCCAGTTCTGCAAGAAACTTGAGCAAGTCTGCCCAGGTGATTCTGTCCCTCAAACACAGAAAGATCACAGCATTCCTACAACTTGTTTACACATCAAGAAAAAGAAAGGGAGAGAAATACCATGAATACAGTTTGAATATATAGAAACCTACTTAAAAAAGGTGTATATGAATACTGAACTAACTTAAAAAGTTAATTTCTTCTCTGCTGCAAGATAAAAAACTGTAGTTAAGTGGTTAAACAGAAGTAAGAATTACACACAGCACAAAGTGTGATTATTGCTGCAGGCCAGTGTCCACACAGGCTCTAGGAGCACATGAAGTTCCTCCAGTGGACACAGGCAGATGCAGCACTATGTGAGAAGCTTTTTTTAACAAAAACCCACTATAACTGAAAGCAAATTTGGCAAATCAAATTTTCATACCAAGGTAGGTTTGCTTATCTCCTTCTATGTGAATGTTCTTTATGGGTAATTCATGTCTCGTAGCATCCAGGGAAGCCGCAAAGTTTTTGTATTGCTCTTTAAACTGTTCACAGACAGCAACGAGGGGAGACAGCACTTCTATCTGAAAGAGACACACACTGAACAACACTCCTCCAAAAGCACATCTTCTGTAATTACAAACCTGGCTCACTACAAAAAAATACTTTATGATAAAACCAAATACCACTCTGAAATGCTTATTGTCAGAGGAATTCAAGAAGTCTGTGGTACAATAATCCTATCAAACTGTTTATTATGTTTTCCTCTACATCCTCAGTACCAGTTCCTTTGTTTCTGTAGCTCAGAGATATTAGCAACATAGCCAGCAAAGGGTTTTATATCAGATCCTTTGACTGTAATTAACAAGGGTGTTCTCCAACAGCCTTGCTCAATTTTTGCAATGTGTATTTGTTAAAAAAGCAAAGAGATTCAGTTTTGAAAATTCATTATTCAAACATTAATTATTCACTAGAAACCCGTCTTCTTATAATTAGGCCAGAACTACTTGTGGCTAACACATACATAAACAACAGAAGATGTTCACTTCTCTCTAAGGGGTGGCATCTCAGCTCTAACCACAACTGGAGCTGCCTAAGGGCAGGATGTTCACAAGGTTTTGGGTACTTTCACCTCCTGGGCATCACCCAGACCCTGTCCTGGCAGCCACTGCAGTCCCTGCCCTTGCCTCATGCTTCTCCTCCCTGCCCCTGAGTTGTCCACGAGGGGCAACTCAACAGTGACAAAGGCACCTGCTCAGGTGCTGCAGGCCTCAACAGGAACGAGATATTTATTTTCTTTAGAATGCATAAAATTATACCCCTGCAGGTCACAGAAGCAAAGATATCTCCCCTGGATAAAGGACTACTTCATAAATGAGTTTGTGTAACAATCAGAGAAACATTAATCCTATTAAAACCTACCTGTTTGTCTAATGTTTCATTGAGCTTCTGCTCTCTCTCCTCAAGCAGAATTTCACGTTTCAGCTCCCAGAGCTTCTCCTGTTGTCTCCGCTTTTCTTCACACAGCATTAATAAATTTTTTTCAGCTTTTTCCTCCATCTTGGCAACCCTTTTTTCTGCCTATTACATCCCAAAAATATTCACAATTAAAGCAATGCTACATCTGAGCAATTGACATATTCTGAATAAAGAAATGCAAGCCTCAGACCAGACCAGACCTCACACAGTAAGCAAAGACAATCAGAGTTAAAGACTCTCTCAAGACTCTTGCCCCAGCCGTGCTTATTTTTGTAAAGGAAAATACACAAACTAACAGCACTGAGGGAAAAAAGTCACAACCTTCAACTCCAGATAGACTCAAAACTTTCAGTCCCCCTAAAATGTTTTTTTAAAGTTTTCCCTTTGAACATTTTTCCTTTTAAATTTCTGCATCGCCCTAATTCCTAAGGAACCACCACCAGCTTAATAAACTGGCACTGAATCCACTCTAAGAGTTTTCATAGCAAGTCTTATGGTTTCACAAATAATAAATATATACAGTCACGAAAATCTAATTTTTACAGGTCAGGAAGTATTTAAGAAATTAAACAATTCTTCAGTATCAAGTTCTGTCTGAAACACCACGCTTGACTAACTCTTACCTTTATTCTTAGGAAAGTTAAAAGTAGTGTCTCAGATTCCAGTTCTGCCATCAGATCACGAGAAGCAGTTTCCTTCAGAAAAGAAAAGAATATTCTGCATCAAGTTTGGTATTTAAACAATTGTTTTTTTCAGTGGTCAAATTAATTACCAAATTAATTACCAATAGTTCAGTTTGTGCCCGGAATCATCACTGCCAAGAGGGAACTCAATGAGAGAAGTTTGTTTTTTAAACACTCATGTTAAGTAAATACTTTGTTCCACCACCTTTTATAACATTTTCAGCAGATTTTCATAAAGAGCACTTTATATTAAATTGAATCAGTGTTAGTTCTCAGAACAAAAATATTTAAAATTATTTATAAAATAATTATAAATATTTAAAATATTTAAAGATAATGTGATGTAATTAAAGAGAAAGGGCAGGAATGCAAGAAGAATCCACCTGAGGAGATGCAATAATTGGAACAGATTCTTTACCACAAGAAATGGAAGGAAAGCTCTGGTCAGTGTGCAGATATTTGATCAACACACCAAACACTGCCAGCAGTAGAACTGATTTCTGCAAGGAGGCTTTAGACCCTCCCAGGAGCTCAGCTGCAATTCAGATTAAAGATAAACACAAAATCTTAATTTCAAAATAAATATCCTTACTAATGTAAGCAGTGAGACTCACCTCATCAGTCGATCTGCTTTTCTTTATCTCTGAATCTCCTTCTGAAGCAGATTCTGAACAAGAACTCTTCTTGGGGTCACTTTTATCTGTATCACAACAACAAAGTTAGTATGCTCTTCTGTCAAGGTCTGTTGATCACGTGGGCATTTAGCTTTAAGGGACAAATAAATGTGATCTACTTTTCAGAAGGGCTGACACCCACTATTATAGGACAGAGACTCAAAAGTACTTCATTCTTTAATTTTTCATTTTATTCTTTACTTTTTGACTTTAAACAAAACAGAGCACCCCAAAGGTACTACAAATTGAGAGGTTAATTTAAACTCCAGAGGTATTAGTACCTCTGCTTAAAATTCTTTTGTGAATATACAAGAATACAATTTCTTATCCCCAAGTTTCAGCACATACATTAAAATAATAATAATAAAAAAACTACCAGAAATTGTGTACAAATGGAAATTTACCATTAATAGCAGAAATATCAAGGTCTGGTAGCTTCATTTTTTCTTCATCTAATAAAGTGGACTGCAAGTCACCCTTCTCAAAACCACTCTGATTTAATGAGCTGTAATCAACACCTGTAGAAAGAAGCTGTTATCAGACTAGAAGAATTAGAACCAAAAGAATTAGGTTCAGCAGAAGTTCACAATTCAAAGCTGTAGAGGCCCAGGGAAGCTGATCTGGTTGCATCTCCCCACTCACACCCCGCTATGACCTGAGAAATGCTCCTTAGGCCTCGGACTTGAACTGCACCTGGACAAGGCCCCTCGAGCTTATCAGAAACACTCTCTCTTCCCAGGAATGTCTAATGAGCATCTGTTTTCTAATGAACAGCCTTAAAACCTTATTCTTCTTGAACCTCCAAAGAAAGTTACCAACTGGAATTGCAGCCAGAATGGAAAATTATTATGACTAAAGCCAACTCTCTAACAACCCCATAAAGTGAGAGCCTTTGAGGTTCTAATTCACAGAAAACAAGGGAATAATTTGTCTCAATAACTGGGTATCTGTGGAGACAACCAAGGACTGTCAATAATACCAGGCAGGAATCATTGGTAATAACAAAAGAAATAAAAATGGACTGTTTTGCACATAGAGATTTTGGTTTAACAGAAAGATTAAATAAAAAAAAACCAAACAGAATAATGGTGAGGGCATAGGAAAAGAACCATATAAAACCTTGTGCAGAAGGCAGAAAAGACCAAATCACTCAATTCCAGAGGCAGGACCTAATTTGTCTTAGTCTCACACCAAGTTTTTTGATTTCCTTCGCATACAAATAATAACTGACAGTGATGCAAGTAACACAAAATATCAATATCTTAGAGATGTTAAGAGTTTCATAGGCTGGAAATACAAAAGAATAGCTTTTAAACATTGATAAAACCTACCAGCATTAGTTTTGTGTTTCTGAGAGAGATCTGATCTTGCTTTAGTTCTAGTAGATGGCAGAGAAGTATTTGAAGAAGAAGAACTTGACGAAGCATCCTGAAGAGAAAGAAACAGCTAATACAGAACATAGATAGCAATCTCTTATCTTTAACTTAAACGCTGACAATAAACAACTAAATCCCAGGGCACCTTGGTACTTTGGAAGTCACCCGAGGACAGTCCCAAGCTCCTACCAAGTAACACATCCCAACTCCCTCATAACCCCTGCAAAGGCGGTTTTCTCCCAGGTCTCGCTGCCACTTGTCGAAGCTGCCCCTCACACCTTTTCTGCCTTTCGCTGAGCGACGCCTGATCTCGGCAGTCTCGGCACTTTCTGTCCGTCTTTCTTATCGAAGTGCAGGTAGCGAGACTGCACGACTCTTCCTCCTGAAAGAGGAGAAAACGGAGCTCAGCCGGGCCCAGTGCGGAGCCTCCCGCCTCAGGTCGGATCCCCCCTCGGCCAGGCCGGGCCGGGCCGGGCCGGGCCGCGCCGGGCCGGGCTGGGCTCCCGCCTCAGCTAGCGCGGGTCCGCCCTCACCCCACGCTACCTTTCCGCTTAGCTTTAGGCGTTTGTCCGCCCGCCGCCATGCCGCCGCCCTCCGAGGACATGGTGCCGAGGCAGCGGCGGGGGGCGAGGGGCCGGGCAGCGATCACTCCCCTCAGCCCCGAACCGCCCCAGCCGCCATCGCGTTTGAATCACCGCGCATGCGCGCGCCGAGGCGGGAGCGGTGAGGGGCGGCAGCGCGCCCCCTGGCGGCGCGGAGGAATGAAAGGAGCCCGGGGCTGCGCTGCCTTTTAAATAAAGCAATAAAGGAAGGTCTGGCAACTCCTGCGGTACGGCTGGCCCTAAAGGTGCTCCTGGCCTCAGGCCTTTGGTGGGAGGTAGCTTCAGCTGGTGAAGTCTGTTCTGGGCTCCTCAGTACAAGAAAGACAAGGAGCTACTGGAGAGGATCCAGCGGAAGCCGCAAAGATGATAAGTCTGGAGCATCTCTGTGATGAGGAGAGGCTGTGGGAGCTGGGCCTGGTTAGTCCAGAGAAGAGAAGGCTCAGAGAGGATTCCATCAATCCTATATAAATATACAAATGTCTCCAAGGGGTGTCCAGAGGATGGTGCCACTGCTCAGAGGTGCCCAGTGACAGGACGAGGAGTAATGGACAGAAAATGAAATGCAAGACAAACACCTCAACATGAGGAAGAACTTCTTTACATTGAGGGCGATAGAGCAGTGGAACATCTGCCCAGGGAGGATGTGGAGTCTCCCTCTCTGGAGACATCCCAAACCCACCTGGACGCTTTCCGGTGCCACCTGCTCCAGGTGACCCTGCCTTGGCAAACATCTTTGATTCTGTGAACCACTGTGCCCCAGTGCTGTGACAGACCAAGCACCAGCCACCCCACCACCGCCGCAGCGGGAGCCCTCACAGCGGCGGGCGGCAACACTCCGGGCCAGGCACGGCACCGGGGTTCTTTGGTTTTCACAGGACTCCACCCCCGCTACCTCAAACAGACAGACAGACAGACAGACAGCACCTGGCTACCGCGGCGGGGGCGAGAAGCGGGCTCGGGGCTCGAACCCGCGTTCCCCCGAGCCCCGCCCGCCGCATCCCCTCCATTCCCCCCAGCCCGTGGGCGCCGCTCCGCGCCCCCGCCCCGGCTCGGCGCATGCGCGGGGCGAGCGCGGCGCTGAATGGGCGCGCCCCGGCCCCCCCCACCCGGAAGTGGCGCGCGCGGGGCCTGTGGCGGCGGCGGGGCCGGGCGGCCGCGCTTCGACACCGGCGCAGGTAACGGGCCCCGCGCTCCTCTTCCCCCTGCTCCACATCGTTCCCGCTCCCCCTGCCTCTTGCTCCTTCGCTATGGGCTACGCAGCGCTGTGGTAGCGGTGCCTCGGAGGACCGGGTCTCGCACCGAGTGCTGTGGGGCGGCCGGGGCAATTCTGAGGGGCTGTGTGGGGGTCGGCTCTGAGGGGATCTGTGAGGGTCGGTGCCTCGGGGCAGATGTGAGGGAGCGTGTGACGGTCGGCTCTGAGGGGGTGTCTAAAAATCAGTTCCAGGCCGGGGCAGCTGCGGGGCTCCGCCGCCGCCCTCAGGAGCTCGGGGCCGGAGCGGTTCCCCGGGACGCCCGCAGGAGCTCGGCTGTGCTCGGGGCCAGGGCCGGGCCCGGCTCCGGGGCTGTGCCGGGCGCGGGCAGATGCTGCTGACTTTGTGTCAGCTGTGCCCGAGGAGCTGGAGGTGCCAAGGGAAGGGAAGTGTCTGACGCCCGGCTGTGCCTCCCATCTCTCGGGCAGAGCCTGAAATTGTTACTTCTAGCTCCCGGGTTTTTCCATCTCCTGCTTGTGATATTTCAGCCACACAGTGTTCTGCTTTCTCGTGTGATGTTTCTAACTCTCGGTATGAACAGCCTGTAATCTTTCAGAGAAATATCTCACGATCTTTCAAAGAATTCGTTAAAATTCTCAGGGCTCTTTTGTTTCTTTGTGTTATTTTTGCACACCTCTTGACAGCTGGTGCTGCTGCTGTGCTGAGGGAGTGTTTTATCGTGATGACTGTCGTTGCCCGGTTGAATCATGCCTTTTGCTGTGTGGATGTCGATAGTGCTCTGTCTTTTTGGCAAGCTTGGTGTTGCAATCTCTGGGAAGTAAAACTTTTGCAAGCTAGGAACATCCTTTGTTACATGTTTCTAGACTAAAAGTATCAGACTGCCGTCCTGACTCATGACAATTCTGGCCTTAGGTCTGATACAGGTATGTGTGATCCTGGTGGAAGATGAATTCCCAGTATCATTTTAGCTTTGTTTTCTGTTACTCCAGTAAGTATTTTGGCAAAATTCATGCCTGGCTTTATTTGCAATTCGTGTTTGTGGAAAGCGAGAAGCACTTTGGATGCAAATGAGCTCAGCATTCTTTGATTTCACCTTCTGGAAATGGGTGGCAGTGGAGCAAAGGGCTGGAGATGATCTCAAGCTCCTGGCAGATGTGATTATCCTTTCAAAGATGTCATCAGCATCCTCCCACGGTACTCCTAGAGGTGGATCGGTATCGGTGCGTCTGCCAAGCTGTTCGTCTGCCAAGCTGTTTGCAAATAAGTTTGTCATGGGTAATTAGGAGCTCTTTGATTTCAGGCCTGTTAGCTGGAATCCACGGCTGAAGGACTTGCCCTAAAGTAACAGCGTGGGATAACCTTGCATTCCGGTTTAGGATGCTGGTGTCACACCCAGCAAGTTTTAGTGAGCCCTGGGTGTCTTTAACTCAGAATCTGGTCAGGAACAAATCCATTTAATGTAGGGGAAGCAGCTTGGGGAGCTTTTAATTTGTATTCATATTAGCTCCAAGATTCATTAGGGCTTTTTTTAGAAAAGAGCTCATCTCGGCTTTTTTTGTCTTTGCACTTCTATGGGGTTCTCTGCCTGCCCTACATCTGAAGTCAAACAACAGTGAGCTTTTTAGGATGATGCATCTGAGGCCACTTCCTCAATCTTTAATCCTTACTTATTCACGTAAAACTCAGGAGTCACTGAGTAATGCAAAGTATTTTGTAGAACTGTACAGTTTGGGGCTTGTTTTTTTTTGTTTTGGTGGGTTTTTTGTGGGTTTTTTGTGGGTTTTTTTGGTTGGTTTTTATTTTTCAGTTTTTTTTTTTTGTTACTGTGCTTGAACATTTGTCTCAACAAAAAGCTTTTTCACAAGTTGAATGTTGCAGCTCCTGCAGTGACAGCTGCCTGTACAAACTGTCCATTCCCAGCGGGAAGACTCCCAGGTCTGGACTTTTCTGTGGAACCCAAAACGCCCATGGAACTGAATAATTTAGAAGGAGTAAATGCAACTGATGAAAGATTTAAACGAGGTTCACCTAGCAAGGAATACTCTGTGCAGACAGTTTTCTGACCCACAGTGATTCAAACATTTGACCTCTTGAATAATCCTGTGTGTGAATAGCATGTTTGACTCACACGCACACTGAGGCTAAATATGGCCTTTCCTCAGCTAGAAGGTCGAAGGGCAGGCTTTGCATATCCTAGGCATTTAAAAAGGAAGAATTCCTAAAAAATGCAACAGTATTGGCTATCTCAACAGTCAAGGAAAAGAGTGAAAGACTCTGATTTAACAAAATGTTTTGGCTCAATGCTTTTTTGTGAACTTGAAGGCTGAAGGTGTTTATCACATTTCCAAGAAACAAGGCCTGTTTATGCTAATATCAAGGAGAAGTAAAGCCTGAGATGCTGATAAGGGTTTATTTTTCTAACAGGAAGGATTAGGGATGTCTTTATTTCACAAAATGAAAATTCAAAGGTTTTGTCTGTAGAATATTGTGTTTTCTTGGTGTATCAAGTGACTTAAGCGTGGCTGCTTCTATCAAGGCTTTATTGTGCTGTGTGTCTCTGATTACCAAATGAAACTCAATGCAGATTCCAGAAAAATCTGCCCTTTCTGTAAAGACCATTGATATTAAACAATAAAAGTGTTTTTAAAGCTATTTTTGACATGTGTACATTCTGTTCACACAGAAGTTCAGCCTAAAGTTTCTTTAAAACATTTTTCATCAGCATAAATGCAACATTAGAGCAGTGAAACTTTTATTTCCTTTGTTGATAGCTGTGGTGCTGTTAAGGAAAAAAATTAAGAAGACTACAAAAGGTTGTAGAATGTCCCCCAAGATTCTTTTGGCTTGCATTCTTTACCTCTGCCTCTTTCAGTTGCTTTGCCTTGATTCCTCAACTGGGCCACATTTTCTGAATCATATTCTCACGTGCATCTGTAACTGTGTGACATCACACTTTTTATAAGGTATTAACATCTAACATCACTGTAAAGCCTGATAAGATATTTGTGTTTTGAGGTGAGATTGTGCATTTGAGTCATTCAGAGGAAGTGGAGGCCGCATCAGGGGTGGTTTAGGGTGGGGATTGGGATCAGGGTCCCAGGAGCAGGTAACTGAAAAGGAACTGCCTGTAACAAAAGTGATTTCTTTGACTTTTTCCTGTGTTACACTACATTGCAGCCCAACTTCTCCTTTGTCAGCACTCTGGGGCTGCAACTTCCCTGCAGGGTTGATTGCAAAGAGTAGTAACAAATGTTTTGTAATTTTTGTGTGGTCCATTCAAAACTCCTCATTTTGGAGCAGAAAATCCAAGAGCTTTTAGTTAAAGAAAACCAAGGATCTAAACTTCTTTAGTCCCGCTGATTTTTTTATAACCAAGGAAAACATTTAAGTGTGACTAGAAGCTGAAGTGATTTTCAAGTAATCTACAAATGCCTGGAACACTGGAAAAAAAAGTTAAAATCAATTATGCTCAATTAACAGCACTTGTCCTTATGACACTAGGTAGGACAAGGATCTTTACCTTACCTGTTAATTGCACAGTTAATTGTGGAAACTTTAAGGTGTCTCTGTTGCCTGATTTGCTGGAAATTCCTTGCTTTATAAATCAAGGTCAGTAATAGCTGAATATTTTTGAAATTGCTAAATGTTTTCAAATTGACCAGACAGATTGGTCTCTTTTGGAAATGGTCACTGACAGTTCTGATATTTAAGAATATCAGAGGTCAGATACCTGTGGTAGATTTCCACTTTTGCGTTGATAATTGCTTGGTGAGCAGTGGGAGAAGCTGGAGTCTTTCCCTCTGAGGAATGCAGCAGAGGAAATGCACATGAAAATGCAAAGAATATTATACAGTTCATCCTCAACAATTTTGCTGTAATGGTAGCTTTCCCTTTTTAGCTTCACCATGATTCATTGACTAAATATGTGGCTTCAAATTATGGCCTTATTTAAACTAAAGAGATACCCTGCACTGATTGGGGCGAAGCTCTCTGCTGGAGTTCCACTCTGTTACCAAGTGGACACAGTTAGCTTTAATGCCTATTAAAAAATTAATTTGCTTAATGGAGTCTAGAAAACATTTACAAAATACCATTAAAATGACCATCTAGAATTGGATTTTTTTTTTAGTTTTGTTACTAAAATTGTCTGAGCTAAAAGTAAGAGGATTTTTTTTCCCTCTTCTGTAGATTGAAATGGGATTTGTTATAAGAAAGGGTATTGAAAGAACTTGAGGTAACTGCAGAATTTCCACCTCCAGCCAGAACCCAGCAGTGGTGGCTGGGCTGCAGGGTTTGTGTCCTGACCTGTATGGTTTCAGTATTACCTTCTTTGTTGTAGTTCTCCTTTTACTTCCAGTATTCTCTGTACCTGAATTCAGGCTTGTGCTTCCTTGATGAGCCAAATCACACTGAATAAATATTTCAGTTGCTTAAAAATTGTCTAAATAATTGGAGATCATAAAATGAGAAGGAATCACTGCAATAATCTCTTCAGACTGCTCTTGACATAAACAAGAGGGTGGTACCTAATTAACTCTTCTAATTATGAAGTAACTTGGTTCCTGGGGCCTGGCTGATTTTCTAAAAAAGAGGTTTGGCAACCGGGCATCATTGGTGTCAAATTTTTGCAGTGCAGTTGAACCTTCTGGTGATGTTTATGTCTTATGTTTGCCTGAGTTTGTTTAGCTGCAAATTCCAGCCTCTGCCTTGTGTTGTGGCTTTGTCCTCCAGCCTGGTGATTGTACCCAACTGCAGGTCCTGTGCAAGGACTGCCACTGATAACAGTGTCCTCTGTGTGCTCCTCGCAGACAAAGCTTGCAGAGTGTTTGGCTGTAAGGGGGATGTTTTCTAACAGATTTAGGTTTGTTCTTGTTGTTGCTGACCTTAGCTCCTTAATTGAAATTTGGATTTATTATAGACGCTGTATTTGTGCCACTGAGCACAAGGGTGATATGGCTGCCTAAGAAAATATTAATTTATGTTTCTCTGAAGATTGCATTTGTTGTCATGCTTGTGGTGCTGTGGTAGAATACCATGTTCAAATAATTCCTTGCTATGCTTTCAAACCTATTTCAGGATAGCTCTCCTTCCATCCTTCTGATATAGATTGGTTCTTGGATAAAGTTGAAGTTTTATCTATCTATAAACTCAGCTGAAATTTGTTTAGCAGTTGTTTTCTTGCTCCTTTGTTACCGAACTATATAATTGATTTAAGTTGCTCACTTGCTGCCTTCTCAATCTCTCTATGATATGTTCTTTATCAGTAACTCTTTTCTTTCTTTCAGAACCATCATGAAAACGTTTGCTTTGATGCCAGGAATCCAACTTCGCTAGGAACTCCAATTGCTTGAAGATACCTGTCCTTAGTTGAATACTGGGACTCATTAGGTAACCAATTTATAATCTGTCTAGTGAAGGCTCTTTTGCTTTCATGTTCTAATTTGTGGCTTGAAAAATTGTTTAGTGGGAAGCCAGAGGTATGTCACTTTCAGAGCAGTATTGTCATAAAATAAATTTGATATCCTTTCTAAGAAAATCACAAGTAGTAGGAGACCAGCAGATTTTCCTCAAACCTCTGCAATATCTGAACATTCTCAGATGAAAAAATTGAATTTTCCAGTTGTACACACCTGAGCAGACCCTACTGGCTCTAATGGCCTTGGGTTTGTCACTTGTAGAGAAGTGGCATCTGCACTCTGATTTCCCCTTTGCAAAATGTGAGCTGGGATATTGAGCAATGTCCCAAATTTTGGTGGCTGACAAGGTTAGGAAATGTGTGTTAATAAAGTCACAGGTCAGCACCGAGGTTCAGCTCTTCTGTGTTGGCAAAAAGCTGGTGCAACAGTTTTTAGGGAGCTGTTTTGGCCAAAATGCTTACTGAGGGGACTTCCTCTAACTCAGCAGACTGTGTGTCTGAAACTAATTGGTGGGGGGAGAAAAAAGGAAGTCTGCAAAAGGCTGTGTCCCTTGAACTGGCTGAGTAGCTGGAGAGGAAAATGGTCTGTCTGTGCTCAGATGGATCTTCCTCATGAGCAGCAGTCTGCTGTACATTCAACTTTGTGCCAGAGTTTGAGCTTTTATATATTAAGAATGCTTAACACTTGCTTAATTACTTCAAAGGTGCTTCAGGCTTCTTTACTGGTCAGTGATAATTACAGGAAATGGAGAGGGCACTTGGACTCGTTGCTCCAGCCTTTTATATGGCCAGGTTCTTGGAACCAACCCTCCTTAATGAGCAGAGAATGGCATTTAATGAGGAAAAACATTTTTGGGTGGTTCATACAGTTTGATCAGAGATGTATTGCGGTTTCTCTTGCCATCTGTGGCTTATTCAGCCTTCTTTTTGATGAGTAGCCACTACAAATGATCCAGCTTGTGTGGTAGTGTCTGCTGTAAGCTGTCTGTGCAGAGTCCCTGAAAGCCCAGCTCCCTCCTCGGAGGCTGTTCATGAGCCACAGCTGTGTCATATGTTTTGTGAAGTGATTCATTACTTGCACTGGAAGTGGCAGTTAAAAGCCTCCAACTCTACTGATTTTAATTTGAAATGATTACTCTCTGTGGCCTTGTGCAAGTTCCTGTGCAGTTGTTTAGTGACAAAAAGTAACTTCTTTGGCATTTCTCTGCCTCTTTCCTCTTTTTTTTTTAATGTATTTGGCATGTCAGTGTATAATTAGAACACTTTGTTCTTGAAACAAAAATTGAGCTGCTATTCTCAGTATGAAGTTTTACAGACTGCTGAAACAAAGGGGTACTTCATTATCCTTCTCCTTTTAGTACCCCTTGAGAAGCAAAGGAACTGTGGAGCTAAAGCAACATGGACAAACTTAGTCCTGGTGACCTGGGGGCACCAAACTGCAGATGAGAGGAAAATCACCAGCAAAGGCACAGATGGTAACAGAGTCTAGAGACTTTTAACTTGGCAGTGAGGAAGAGGTTGACTTCTGAGGTTGTTGATAGGCTGGAGTTGTGTGTCTGGCCTGCACCAAGGCTGAATGGAGGAAAAAGCAATCGCAGTGTCTGATTTTTG
Source organism: Poecile atricapillus (assembly GCF_030490865.1). Classification (NCBI taxonomy): domain Eukaryota; kingdom Metazoa; phylum Chordata; class Aves; order Passeriformes; family Paridae; genus Poecile; species Poecile atricapillus. The sequence goes on from NC_081276.1 coordinate 3,461,990, forward strand.
GGGATGTGTGAATGAGGTTCCTGAACCTAGTGAGGAAGGAGTTGATGTGATGGGTATGAAGGCTTGTGAATGAAATGGATTATTTAGGATCTTGTTTACTGCTGAAAAGTAGTTGCAATAAGACTTGACTTTACTTTGTTGCCTAAAATGGAAGATAAAAGTCAGGTTCAAACCCTCTGTAGCAAGGATGTGGTTCACTCAAGTGGAAAGAGCAGTCTCTTGGCTCTGTAAATGATCTGTGTTGAAGAAATCCCTGTGATGTGTTAGAGGGAGCTGACAGCAGTGTCTGCTCCAGGCAGCTGGGGGCTCTGCTTCCTGAAAGCTCGGTGGGGTAGATGCTGTACCTATCTTGTACCTCTCATGGAAAAAGCTTAGGGAAAATAAGGGGGAAAAAAAAGTGAGTCTCAGTGTCAGAACCATTTTCCTCCTTGTGTCTATGTGCACTGATCCCCCTGCCATAGCTCATGGCTGCTCTAAACTATCACTGCTGAATTAAAAAGTGACCAAACCCCGTTTCTGCCTCAAGCTGCTGGTGCAGCTTTGAGGAAGGGTTTCTGTGGGAGGGTGGATAAATGTTTATGTGGACCAGTTCAAGTTTTATTTTGGATGTTGATCCTGGTTTGTTCTTCTTTGGTTGTATGAATTTTTGTGTGCCCTGACAGGAAGGAAGGGATGGCATGGGAATAGAAGGAAAAGTGAAAGGAGGCTGGGTCCTGTGGCAGCTCTCCACTCCACAGGATATCCTAAACAGGCTGTTAGAAAAAATATCATTGATAGTAAATTATTAAAGAACAAATGCACTATGTAATAACTGTATTCTCATCCTGCAGAGAATAACACCTTGCCCTAATACCTGTTGTGACCACTTTTTAACACCTGATTTTTTTTCATTTTTCATTTTTTTTTCAGACAATGGGCACTGCATATTGAGCAGGGGTGGAAGACTGAAGCCCATCTGGGGACAGAATGAGTTTAAAAGATGCTGACAGTGCAGTTTGCCAGGCAAAGGCAGCGTATAATCTTCATATTTACCCCCAACTCTCAACAGAAAGTGCTCCCTGCTGCAAAGTGACAGCAACCAAGGACAGCACGTCATCAGATGTCATCAAGGATGTGATTAATATCTTAAACTTGGATGTCTCTAAACATTATGTGCTCGTGGAGGTGAAAGAATCAGGTGGAGAAGAATGGGTACTTGACATAAACGATTCTCCTGTGCACAGGGTTTTGCTTTGGCCTCGCCGTGCTCAGGACGAGCACCCACAGAAGGATGGGTACTACTTCCTCCTGCAGGAAAAGAACACTGATGGCACCATCAAGTACGTGCAGATGCAGCTGCTCTCCGAGGAGACGGATGCTCGGCGCTTGGTGGAGAGAGGTTTTCTGCCCTGGCACCAGGAGGACTTTGATGACCTTTGCAATCTGCCCAACCTGACTGAGACAACGCTCCTGGAGAATCTCAAGTGCCGCTTCCTAAAGCACAGGATCTACACTTACGCGGGAAGTATCCTGATCGCAATTAACCCCTTCAAGTTCCTGCCCATTTATAACCCCAAGTACGTCAAGATGTATGAGAACCATCAGCTTGGGAAGTTGGAGCCTCATATTTTTGCCATTGCTGATGTGGCCTATCACACAATGCTTAAAAAACATGTTAATCAGTGCATCGTTATATCAGGTGAAAGTGGGTCTGGGAAAACCCAAAGCACAAACTTCTTAATACACTGCCTCACGGCGCTGAGCCAGAAAGGGTACGCCAGTGGTGTGGAGAGAACCATTCTGGGAGCTGGACCAGTTCTGGAGGTAAATTCATGCTCAAGTTGCCTTCTTTATAAATTGTTTTTTAAAAACTTAAAATGACTGCTGTTGAATGCTACTTTTGAGTCACCTACTTGGTTTAAGCTTAAAATGTCACTGGTTTAGGCTTGTCACTTGGTGCAGGTTTAAATGTCACTGGGGTGCAGTGGTGCTTGGAAGTGTTACCCAACTGCTTCTGATTGGTTTTCCTTATTATGTTCACTTGACTTCCTGCTGCTTGTAATTTGTATATGACTTAACTTTGCACCACTAAACACCAATAATCTGGGGCAGAGGGTACGTGTGTTTTCCATCTGAAAGTTTTGATGGTGTTTGAATCAAATTGTAAGCAAATTTTTCATATTGTTCCACTGAAACATCAACTGCTTGGTGAAATCCTGCCTTTGTGTATGAGCATTTTACTGAACTCACTTTTTGAGGGAGTTATTTCTACAGCTGTTTGTGGGAAGAGAGCAACATTTTTAGTTGGGGAGAAAGTAGGAGTCTGTTTTGGCTTTTAATTATTACAGTATTTCCAGCAGAAAGCAAAACTAAACATGTGAGGAGGGGATACATCTGGCCTTGTATTAGGTAATGTCACGATAAACTTAAACTGATCTGATGGGCCCTGTTACTCTCTTAAAGGAAAACTCTAGAGGTCTAGATGGATGTAATGCTCACCCATAACAAAATCTTCAACAGCAAAGAGCTTGAACACCGCCACTGTAATTTTTAGGTTTAGTTTCAAATGTAGTAACACCTTCATAAAAAAAGTTCAAGTTTTTTTAAAGCTCTTCTGTAAAAAATGAGGAATATATGCAAGTTCTTTTTGTGTTGCTTTCAGCTGCTTGAAAGAAGAAGTAAAATTGAGGCTTGTTGGTTGCCGGAGTTCAAGTTTGCAGTTCTAAACAGAAAACAGGAAGGGGTCGCAGTGGAAAGCCCTGTTTGATCAGCTGATCTCTCTGTCTTTGATAAATTTAAGTGTTTCATATCCTCGTCTACAGACCTGGTTACAGCTGTGTCAAACCAGGCAGAGATTTAACGTCCTGTGTGCCTGCTTGTCTGCTGAGTGACAAATGCGCGTATTCCTGGGCTCAGAACTAAAATTCAGAACTTTGTTGGTGTCATAGGCTGTTGTGTAAATCTGGGCATGTTCATAAATAGATATTTGTGTTTTTCTCTGCTAAGACTGGTTGTCTGAAGTACCACAATTTCTTCAGATTTCCACTTAGCATTTAGTAATACTTTTAATGAGAAAATAGTCTTTCAGAATTGGATAGATGTCCATGTAAATTCAGTGTGCATCTAAAAGGTAGGCTTAAAACATAAAAGGTGAAATCCAGTTATCCTATTTACAGTTGCATTAGAGTTGATTCAGCTGACAGTGAAGTTTCCATGTTTCCCAATTTCAGTCACTAAGCATAATTAAAAAAAAATAATAAAACAAACTCTTGGTCCTGGGGAGGAATGCACAGAAAGCTTATGTTGCTTTGTAGAAGTTAAACTGACTGCAGGCTCCTCCTAGAGCTGGTCACTTCTAAAGGCGTGTGGTGACTCATTTTGGGTTTTTACTGACAGGAACTAAAGTGCTACGAGGGAATTTTTCTTAAATGGATGTTTCTGGGGATTTTTTGCACAAATGGTTTTGCAGTGTGCCCAGACTATTTGAGAAGGTCCTGCTTAACTTTGAAGTTTTATTCTGAATCTTCATCAAAGTTGAAAATGCATTCTTGACTAAAAACTTCCATGATGTAGAAGTGGGTTGCATTCTGGGTCAGAACTTCCTCATTTTAGTGATCTCTTATTTTTCTGCTACCTAAGTGAAATGGACCTGTAAAAGTTCAAGGATTTAAAGCAGCTGTTTGTCGCACAGAGGGGTGAGCACAATTAGGGTTATGGAGGTGGATTTATAATTTTATCTTTTCATGCTTAGGGAATCAGAAACTTTTCTTATTGAATCTGATTTTTGAGTTGGCTGATTAATCTGAGTTCAAATCTCTAAATAGTTTACAGATAAACTATTGTTAATATTTTTGCTCCTTGATTACAATTTCTAGACTGAAGAATGGAGTTACAGCTGGACCATGAAAGATTTGATGTTAAATGTTGCTTGATGTTGCCTTGTCAAACAGCTGAGAGATGAAAGCCCTGATGCTGAGGCAGTGTAGCTGAAAATTAACCATGAGATCATCACAACTGCTGTCACATGGGCTGTGAGAGGAGAGTGGTCATGGGGCAGCTCTGAGCTTCCTGCTCTGTCCCAGCATCCGTTTGAGCTGTTTAAAATATTCCTTGCAGGGGAGCTCATTTGCAGAGATCAATTGCAATAATTTTGACTATGTTTGGCACTGCTTGCAGCTTTCCAGAGAAAAAGTATCAGGAAGGGAGGCTGCTTTCATGGACAGTGGTGCTTAAAGCTGAGCTTTGTGCTGGTCTTTAACAGTTCATGGACATTCAGTTGCCTTTCCTGTATATGAATTGCTCTCAGATTGTGGTTTCTTTTTTGTTTTAATTGTATCTTCAGGCAAAGGGAGATCATCTCTAGTGAAGAGCAGTTTCTTTAAAACTGGTGGGAAGATAAATATAAGTTCTTTTTTAAGATACTCCTGACTTTTTTAACCTTTTCTAAATTTAGTAATTAAAATACAGTTTCCTGACTTGAAGCTTTGCCTTCTTGTATTGACTAAGTTCAAGTTACTTATGATTGAAATCCTAAGAAGGAATTTACACATGGGAACTATTTAAGTCAAATTTTGAATAGTGAATCAAACCTTGGGGAACTGTTTGGGTTAAATAGAGAATAATGAATCAAACCTTTGTTTATTTTATGGTCTCAAACAAGACAATTAAACCTTTCCATACACACTGAAGAAGTTTCCAATAAATTTATATTTTCCTTTCATCAAGGAAAAATAGCTTAACTGCACGTTTCAGATATAAAATGCACAGCATGCTATCTAAGACACTGAATTTATTTTGGAAACTGAGTTTATTCTTCAAGCCAGTTAGTGAAGTGGCAGAAAATTGAGTTAGGGGATGGGAGCATGTGGTGAGAGAAGAGAGGGAATGGGAGCTTTGTTTTCTGGCAGCAGAACTCCCCTTGGCTTTCTGTCTGTTGTTAAATTGTAACCCTCAGTGTCCCCTGTTTATTACAGAATTTCTGTTACTTTTGGAGTGTGCTGAAAGTTCATTTCCCTCTGAAATGGGAGGTGAGGAGAGTTGGGACAGATGAAGATATTTGGGGTGCCATAATTCTTCATGTATTATTTTGAAAATCATTGCTTATTCCCATTTGGATGTGTTCTTGATTTCTCAACAATGCTGAACCAGTCTTTGGAAAGAATTAAGGCCAAATAAAATGGAAATTCCAACAGGAAGCTTTTATTAATTGGTCTTCTAAAGAGGAATTATTGACAGCACAGTCAGGAGGGGGATCAGATTTTCTAGAACTCACCATATTTAAAAACTCTTAAAATGTAATTATATCAAGTTTTGTGCTTTGCAATTCTGTGGAGAAGAGCAGAGCAATTTGCTGTCAGCTCTGTTTCCCTCGTGCCAAGCCCACTGTGCTCATGGCTTTGGGATGAGATGGGCTGAAGCTCAGTGGAGCTTCAGCTCTGGTTTTCATTCCTATTTGCCATCAAAGCCTGCTCATGCACCTCGTGGGTGTAGCCTGTTCTGTTCCAGGGAAAGTGCTTGTTTTGAGGCCATTATCTGCATGGGTTTGCTTAAGAATTGTGATCAAAGGAGAAATGGAGCTTCCTTTTTCTATTTGCTTGCATGGCACTGGTTTTTCTGGTAGGAATGTGATGTTTCCTGCTTTTCCCTGCTGCACACAACTCTTGGGGAAAAAAATCACCTTGTTCTTCATTCAGTCCTGCTACGGGGATTGCTTGGAGTTCCCAGGACATCCCCAAGCAGGAGGAGTTGCAGAATTACCCTGAAGGCTGCAATTTCCTGTTGGTGAGTGGATATTTCACAGCATGGTTGTAAGGACCACTGTTAAACCAAGTTCATCTCTGAAGGAGTCATTTCCTCTGCCAGGGTGTGGAATTCGAGGCTCTCCTGTCCTCTGGCACATTTGAAGCCGGGTCTCTGTGCAGTGGTGGTTCTGCCATGGAGAGGAGTGGTTTACATGAAAATCCCAATAGCTTTTTCAGATTTTGGCTATTCTTATGAAACACTTAAATGAGATTTTTGTTGTGTTCTTGAGGTACATGCTGGGAGCGTATGTGTGGTGTTGGGGTGTTGTTGGGCTTTTTTTAACAAATAAAAGGAGAATTTGGTGATTTCCTGCATGCTTTTATATCTATCCCTGTGGCAGGCTCCAGTTTCTGCCTCATGCATTCCAAGGTAAGAGGATGGGTTGAATCTTGCCTCCCAGAATTGGTTATCCCAGCTCTGATTCCTGCTGCCATTGCTCTGCTATTTTGGACTCGCCCTATTTTATACAGCTGGTGTTGTGCATTGGAGTGATTTAGTTTTAGTTTTTTGATTTTATTTGTCTTCACATAGACTCACAAGGGAAAACAGTGAATGGGTTTGCTTATGTAAAGGATTAATTATCTTTAGCTGAAATTTTCTCGTCCCCTCAGATCTTCTGAATTTATTTTGTACTCTTCTAAGTATTTTCAAAAACATGGTAACAGTCATTAAGTGTTACCAAAAAAACACCCACCCAAAATGTTACCTGACTTGGAACATTCTTTAAAAAGCTGTAGATGTTAAAGGCTCTTCTGAGGAAACCGATACATGAAAACTTTCCTAAAAACTGTTAATATTAGATCAGCTTTTGAGAATTTGCTTTGACTAAATACCAGACACATGAGATCATAAGAGCCTTTAGTTTTAAACTGTATTCATTGCTTACATGAGTAATCACTAAGAAAAGTTTTCAGGAAGCCTGAGTTATGGGATTCCTTAACTCTATAATGCCAAAAATATTTATTAATAAAAAACTGTTGCGGATGTGGCTGTACTGTGGTTTGGCTTCTTGGACAGAACTGGTGAACTGATAGTTCACTGGTGGCTTAAGGTGGAAAACTTTATAAAGTGTTTTCTGGGATCATTTTGCAAGTCCATTACTCTGCAGTCTGGCAAAGTTCACTGCAGCAGATTTCCCAAAGCCCAGAATGGGAAGTTGGACGATGTTTTGCAGGCAGCAGGAGCTGAGCCGCTGTCCTGGAGAGGAAGAGGGGTTTGATTTACTGACAATTCACTGTGCTGATGTCACAGGACTTTCACTGCGGGTTTGGCAACTGCAAGGAGCTGACCTGGATTTTATGCATCTATTAATATGCATATGCATGCAAAATGGGCTCTAAAAAAAGGATATCTGGGTGATACAGTGGTGGATAAATAAAATAAAAAAGAGATATTGGTGGCTGGGCTTTGAGAAATCTGTGTGGGGGTGCTGTTGGCACTGTAACATGTGTGGTGTGGTCTTGGAAAATCCAAAGCTGGAGCTCAGCCTCAGCCATCTGTGAGCACTTCTGGATACAAATCCTCCCTCTTCAGCCATCTGTGGGCACTTCTGGATATAAATCCTCTCCCTGGTGAAGCCTGTTGACTTTTCTGGAGTTGCAGCACAGTTACTCTGCACAGAAAAAACTCCTTGAGCTTATTCCTTTAGGTCAGGAATAACAGTTCTTTGAGGAATTATGGACATTGTCCCAGTCTATAGGAAGCTTTTCAGATCCTCTGAATGCAGATAGTGGTGGAAATCTGCTTGTGGGAGAGCTTGGAGAACCTGGTCTGGAATAAGTGGCCCAAAAGTTCCACTGCAGCACTGCTGAAACCCTTAAGGTACTTTGAAAAAACCAAAACCAGAAGAGAAGGGAAGACTTTCACCATACAGATAATGATAATGACAGTGTTCCCATGGAAATACCCCCTAACTGCATGTGTGCAGGATGGCTGGGTGTGCACACAGCTCTGTGCAATCATTTCACAAATCATCTCACAAGGGTTCTGTATTAGGGAGGAGGATTTCCTAATGGAGAATTTCATTGCTTGGAATTTTAAGAGGATATATCTGTGGCAGGAGATGATGGGATAGTCTGCCTCAAGCGGGGTGTTTTTGCAAGTAATTGCATTTTGCTGAGGTTTCCTTCTTTAGATGCTGTGTGGTAGAAGGGGTGACAAGTTTCTCTTGCCCTTGGAACACATAGTTAAGAGTTGATAAAGAAATTCCCAATAACTAATGGTACTGGACTTTTACATGTAAAAAGTTTCCTTTGTAGCTCTTAAGTGTGGCTCATGCAGAGGATTTTGTGTTATTTTGTGTATTAGCAGCTGTCAGAGGATTCATGATCTGATAGAAGAATTAGAGATGCACAGGGTTTGTGCCATATGTATTTTTTCTTTCCTAACACCTCATCATAAAACTCCATTTTTCAGCGTTGTGTAGCAGAGTAGCTGCCCAAGGAGTTGTTCTGTAAAACAAAATTTTTCTGCTTGTCCTTTTCCTGTTATTTTGAATACACAACTCTGAAAATTCCTGGGCTAACTTTATAAATAAGATATTAATGTTCTGTCTCTCTTGAAGAAAAGTTGTGCTTAACATGAGTTTTATTCGGTGGTAGCAATTAATGGAAGAATAGGATGTGGTTTGTGACTTTTGTATGGAAGAGTTGATTTCATGGTGGTTGGGCTGTCTTCACTTTGCTGAATGTCTTCTCTGAGGTCCTAATTGTTATTGAATGAGGCTGTTTTGCACTCTCTACCTGTGGTTACCTGTCCTGTACTCCTGGAAATATCTAAAAGTGTTATTCCCTTCCCTCGGTCCCACAAAAATTACTGCATAGGTAAAATAATAAATACATATAATTCTGTGAGGAACATGAGGGTTTCCTAGGCTGCCTTTTTGGTGTTTGTGTGCTGCAGTTCCCCCAGTATTCTGATTTATTCTGGAAGCCAACAGGAATCTGAACAATGAACAGAAGAGCTTGGGAAGCTTTGTGTTGACGTATTTAGTTTGATTGAAAATTAACTCATTTTGCTTTATTGCAGGCATTTGGAAATGCAAAAACAGCACATAACAATAACTCCAGTCGTTTTGGGAAGTTCATTCAAGTCAACTATTTAGAGAATGGTATTGTCCGGGGGTAAGTACAGGGTGAGCTGATTCTGGGGGTGATCTCTGTGCTTTTAGGGACTGGGAAGCCTCTGTTGTACATGAAATGCTGCCTTGTTGAAGCTCTGCTCATATGAGAATAGCTTGGTGCTGAGGAGTTCAAAATTCTGTAAACTGAGCTTTGTGGAATTGTGAGGTGATGCACAATATTCTGATTTTGCTGTACAGCTGGCTCAGGTTAAGAATCTGCTGCTGTATCTTTACCTTCATGCTAAATGAAAGCTTCTGCATAACACCCCTTGTCCCCTCCATTTTGCATTTAAAACCAACATCTGAATTTTTAAGAGGAGTGGAGAGAAGTGAAAAATATATTTGAGGAAGCCATTTTAAAGAAACAATTTAAACATCAGTTAGAGAGATAAAGAAGTCCATAAAATTACTTAATCAAATGTGTGTGTTTATATCTGAAGGTCTTAAAACATGAGCTATTTCATGCCTACATTTGCTGGTTCTGAGAGACTGTGTGGAGTGTCATGAGCAATCCCTGACCTTTATGCTCCAGTGTTTCTTTTCTTTGGATTTCTTCTCATTTGCAATAACGTGAGTGACTGGGAACTCGGTGCCACATGTGCCTTGAGTGTTATTCTGAACGAATTTAACATGTTTTCAGACCCAGTCACACTAGCTAAGGAGATTGGTACAATTTGAATACAGTTGTTTTGTCTTCATCCTGAAAAAAAGGTCCTCAAACTTTGTCCTCAATGATTGTACCCCTTGTCAAAGACTTGGAATTATTGTTTAGGTTACTTTCTCACCCTGGAGGGGGTTTGCTGGCTGGCTGGCTTCCATTCTGGGCTGATGTCTTCAATGACATAAAAACCCAGCAGAATTGTTGGGATGAGAATCAGGCAGATATCTGGGATATTTCTGGGGTCTTGCCTTGGTATGCCTTGTCAGATAAGTGTTTATCTTCTGGGATAACACATTGTTACCACTCTGTGGGTCTTGTTTCTGGTGGCAATTTTCATCAGCACTTTCCTTGCTTCGTCTGCCTGTTCTCAGTTATCTGCACTAAACCCCAGCACTGCAGAGTGATGTTCATTGGGTATTTCTTTGCTCCAGTCACAATATAGGGCCTACTGAAATTCTTGGTTTAGATTTAAGGTAGTGTCTAAGCTCTTCTCTTGCACATTTCAGTGCAGATCTCATTATCTGAACTCTCTTGGCATTTGCTGTCTAATGTTTTCTGAGGTCTTTTGGTTTTGCCCTCATGCTTATTTCATTTTCTGTGTCTCCTTAGGGCTGTGGTTGAAAAATACCTGCTTGAAAAATCTCGTCTGGTTTCTCAAGAAAAAGATGAAAGGTAAGAGAGAAATACAGTTTTACAAGAGAATTCAAATCAATGCAGCAGTTTAAGAGCATGAATTATATAGAATAAAAGAAAATCCACTATATTTTCATGAGAGAAATGTATTGGCTTTGCAGGAACTACCATGTCTTTTATTATTTGCTTCTTGGAGTCAGTGAGGAAGAGCGTAAAGAATTTCACCTCAAGCAACCTGAAGATTATTTCTACCTCAACCAGGTAATCTGTGATTTACCAATGCATTGCTAAGGGTTGTCTGTGTGTTGTGTCAGAGATGAAAGGGAGAATTGATTATATTGGGCTTTTTGTGATCTTTGGGTTTCACTCTTTGCCTTTTTTTGGATTTCTCTTTGCAGCATAACTTGAAAATTGAAGATGGGGAAGATCTCCGACATGAATTTGAGAGATTAAAACAAGCCATGGAGATGGTTGGCTTCCTTTCAGCAACAAAGAAACAGTAAGTGGAATTCTGTAAGCTTTTGTTACTGGCAGTTACTGTTCATGGGTTGCAAGGAGTAGTTGGGATCACATGTGGTTCTGTAGGGAACAAGGAGAGCTGAGTATTTGAGAGCTTACAGACTAATTCTTGAGGCAGAATTAGGTCTGCTAACCTGTTATAATGAACTCTCTTAAGGAAAATTCTGACATAATTCAATTTTTCTTCCTTAGAATCTTCTCAGTACTTTCAGCTATTCTGTATTTGGGCAACGTCACATACAAGAAGAAAGCCACAGGTCGGGATGAAGGGTTGGACGTGGGACCTCCTGAAGTGTTGGACATTCTTTCCCAGCTGTTGAAAGTAAAGTATTTCTCTTTAGCATTCATGTGTGATATACCTGTTTGTCATGTTCTACCTCAGCATTTCACTCAGATACCCCAATTGCTGTATCTAAATCTCCTTCATGAGATAATTTCTCTTGCGGGAGGGGAAACATGGAATTAGTGAGGTTTATTTGGGTTAGAGATGGAATATAATCTATAGCATGGAAATAGAGTTTGTTGACTCACCAATCACAGTGATGAGCAAGAATAGATTCAGTGTAGGTGTGTTCTTTGCCACCACAGGGAAACATCTGAATGAATGTAAACAGGATAATTTAAACAAGTTGTAGGACTTGTAAAGCTGCTGATGGATGATAAATGTGGCTGTTGTCAAAGAGCTTCTCTGAAGAAGTTGTATGTCCACTGCTGCAGTCAAATAACTCATTGGAGAGCTTGATAGTGACAGCAACTCTCGTTCTCTCTCGTTTTGAAGGTTAAACGGGAAATCCTGGTAGAAGTGCTAACAAAAAGAAAAACTGTGACTGCTAACGATAAGCTTATTTTGCCATATAGTCTCAATGAGGTGAGTAAAAGAGCACTTGTAGAGTGATTTTAAATAACTGAAACTTGCTTTTCTGGGTTAAAAAAGCTATTATGGTACACTTTCACCTTTTGTGAGGGATGGTTGGAAAGTTAGAAGTTTGAATTAAAGGCAAATTGTGGTTTTATTTCTCTCTGCTGGGACTGTAACCTGTGAGTGACACTAGTTTGAAACAGAAATGATTATTTTTTTAAACAAAGTTCTGAAGATTGTTTGATCTGCAGGCAATAACAGCTCGTGATTCCATGGCAAAGTCCTTGTACAGTGCTCTGTTTGATTGGATTGTTCTGAGAATCAATCATGCACTCCTTAACAAGAAGGACATGGAGGAATCTGTTACAGTAAGTCTCTCACTAAACCAAGCCTTTGCAGACAGTTGTGTGTTTGGACCCAACAGTCGATGCTAGAGATGATGTGTTGTGATATCTGGGATAAATTTTGATACTTCCCAAGCCCATGGTAAATCTCCTGGTAATATTTAATCATCTCTATTTTCACAGTAGACAGACCTATTAAATATTTAAAATCTTTCAGCACAGACTGCAGTGGTTTCTGGACTTTTTATCTCTTGGGGGTTAAGGCACTGTATGACAGATGGGTAACTAGATTTCCACATCTTCTTTTAGTGTCTGTCCATTGGTGTACTTGATATTTTTGGATTTGAAGACTTTGAAACCAACAGTTTTGAGCAGTTCTGTATAAATTATGCAAATGAGCAACTTCAGTATTATTTCAATCAGCACATTTTCAAATTGGAGCAGGTAAGAAACAAGAGTCACTGTAGTGAAAACTTTTTTTTTTATCAACAGTTTATGTATTATGCAAACTTAGCCTCTATTCTGCAAAACCCCATGGCACAATTGCTTGAATATTTCTGAATATTTTTATTTTCTGAACATCTTTACTTTTTCAATTTCTTCTTTCACTGTTGCTTGTTATTGTACTGATGATAGTGGGGTCTTTCTTTAGCAGGCTGGCACTAAGTTTCTGCTTGAGTGCAAAAACTAAGATAACACTCAGGTGATCCCAGACAGAAGTCAGCTAAAATTGTGAACTTTGGTATTGGAAGTCTGTAGGTGAGGGGTTGGATTCAGGTGTTTTTATTTTAATGGCTGGGAACCAGCTTCTCTTATTTTTCAGTCTGTAAGTATTTAATAACCAGTCTTTGCTGCTTCTCCCACCCACCTGCATTTAGGGGATACAATTCTGATCCTGGCAGTGGTTCTGAAATCCTGGCATGTGTTGGTGGACTTGTTTGCAGATGATGTCATTTGACAGAGTACTCTGAGTGCTGCAGGAGCCAGCAGATACTGTTCCTGGACTGGGTTTTGGAGGGGGTTTGCTCCAGACTTGTTTCTTTTCTGCTTTGTGCAGAAGTGTGGTTCTCAGGTCACTGCTGAAAGGAGTCATTCTCTAGTATGTGGTACTTTGTCAACAACTTTAGGCAAGCTTTTTAAAGAAAATAAAATTACCAAACATTCAAATTTTGTGTGTAATGTTGAGGTCCCTGTTTTGTAACTTAGGACAGAATTGGCTATCCAGGCTGGCTAGAGTAAATAGTTACATTGTCTTATTTTTCTTTTTTTTTCCTAATGCCATTTTTCCAAATAAGCTTAATCCTTGAATGACCCATTTCCTGTATCTCTTGCAGCCTGAGGGCCCTCAGGGGGATCTCTATATCTTTTTAAAGAATGGCTTTTTTGTCTGTGGAAAATGGCATTTCAGTTCTGTAATACGGTGTGCACTGTGTTGGGCAGACTGAATTCCACCTACTTAAAAATAATGCATTTATCATCATTATCATCTAGAACATAAGAGGTGCCTTTTGTGCTTTGTTAAACATAAAACTTATTTAATTTTCTGTGTAATTCTTTTTTTACTTTATCATTTTTTTACTTTATTACCTTATCATTAGCTTTTTCCTGTGGGTATTAAGAAAAGCTTTAAGAAAGCATTAGGAAAATCTGGTATTTTGCTTCTCTGTCTTAGTGGAAAGCTTGTCTTGTTGAGCATTTGAGGGTTTGTCACTATAGCAGAAGAGCTTCATGTTCTCTTGTCAGGGAGCTCCAAATGTTCTGAGCCTAAGCAATATCCATTGCTTCCTTAGGGAAGTTCTGATCTTGTGTAGGCCTTAACTGCCTGTTTTGCAACTTCTGTTATTTTCTCTGACGATGCAATATGAAAATTCTGGAACTTGATATTTAACTGTTCTCATTTCCCATAATACAAAAATTATGGAAGAGAAAATAGACTTGAACTCTTCTGTGTCTGCCCAGTTTTACTGGAGTGCTGTGGATGTAATGTCTGACTCCAGGGTCACAGGCTGCTGATTGCTGGGAAGGCAGAGCACAGCAGAACATTCCTTTCACAGCTTTGGTTTTGAAATAGTTTTACCCCAAACAGACCCTGATGAGTGACGTGCCTGAGGACCTTTGATCTGTGCCACTATGCCTGTTCTTCTGTTCTAGTTTATAAAGTCTCCTTATTTTTGTGTCTGTTGCCTGAACTAACAAACTCCACTTGCTGTAGCTGTCCAAGACTACATTGTACACTACACTGTATTTTAAGCACTTAAACCACAGGACATCAAAGGTCGGGGCACTGTACTGATAAGGGAATTTTCTTGAGCTGCACAGGAGGAATATAAGAGTGAAGGGATCACTTGGCACAATATTGACTATACTGATAATGTGGCCTGCATTCACTTAATCAGCAAGAAGCCAACTGGCCTCTTCTATCTTCTGGATGAAGAAAGCAAGTAAGCAACAAACATCTGCAAAAACATTGGTGGCAGGGGGAGGGAAGGGCTGTGAAAGGGAACAGAAATACAGCCCTTGAAAAAGAAGAGGAATGTTGTGGGAAGCAAGGAGTTATTTATGACTATGATTTACACTGGAGTTTGCTTCTAATGATTCCAGTATGCTGGTAATATACATTGATGCTAAAATTGAACTTTGGCTTATGCAAACTTAGGAACTTCCATGTTTGTGGCTTACCATGGAGCTGCGATTAAATAAAATGCATGTCTGTGAGTCTTTGGAGCATTAAGTAGCAAGTGTGGTAAATAGTTAATGTGGTGCTAACTAAATTTGACTGGTGAAGTGGGAGGAAACATTGATGTACACTTGAAAGCTCAGAATATTCTTCTGTGTGTGGAACTGCTTGTTTTGGGTCCAGAAATTGAGCCCACCTTTAAAATTCAAAGCAGGTGTAGAGATCTTGAACAATTAATACTTTCCACAAGCAGCAATTGGTGTTCATTCTGTCACCCTAATAAACATAACTGTATTTGAGAAAAAACTGATCTCTTTTGTCTTGTATTCCCAGTTTTCCACATGCCACCAACCAAACTCTACTGGCAAAATTCAAACAGCAGCATGAGGAGAACAAGTTTTTTGTTGGAACCCCAGTGATGGAGCCTGCTTTTATTATTCGCCACTTTGCTGGCAAAGTGAAATACCAGATCAAAGTATGTGGTAAATCTGCTGGGCACAAAAATAATTCCTTGCCTTTCTGGGAGTTTATTGTCAGGATGTAGAAAATTTGCTGGGAATGGGCTGGATCAGAAGGGTTCTCAGAGGTACTTTGGGTTTGCTTTTGGGTGGTGGTGATGGCTGAAGGGCAACCCTCACTGTTATTCTGAATAAACAAAACAGGGAGCTTTCCCAAGAGCTTGCTGTTCCATGTGCCTGTTTTTCAGGATTTCAGGGAGAAAAACATGGATTACATGAGACCGGACATCGTGGCTCTGCTGCGCAGCAGCGACAGCGCCTTCGTGCGGGAGCTGATCGGGATGGACCCGGTGGCCGTGTTCCGCTGGGCCGTGCTGCGCGCGGCCATCCGCTCCATGGCCGTGTTCGCCCAGGCAGGACGGGACAGGGCCCAGAAAACAGCAGGTGGGGCTGGGGAACAGCAGGGATGGAATGGGAAACGGCAGGGATGGAATGGGAAATGGCAGGGATGGAATGGGAAACGGCAGGTGGGGCTGGGGAACAGCAGGGATGGACTGGGAAACAGCAGGGATGGAATGGGAAATGGCAGGTGGGGCTGGGGAACAGCAGGGATGGACTGGGAAACTGCAGGGATGGAATGGGAAGCAGCAGGTGGGGATGGGGAACAGCAGGGATGGACTGGGAAACGGCAGGGATGGACTGGGAAACGGCAGGGATGGACTGGGAAACGGCAGGGATGGACTGGGAAACGGCAGGGATGGACTGGGAAACAGCAGGGATGGAATGGGAAACGGCAGGGATGGAACGGGAAACGGCAGGTGGGGATGGGGAGCGGCAGGGATGGACTGGGAAACGGCAGGGATGGAACGGGAAACGGCAGGGATGGAACGGGAAACGGCAGGTGGGGATGGGGAGCGGCAGGGATGGAACGGGAAGCAGCAGGTGGGGATGGGGAATGGCAGGTAGGGCAAAGGAAAGTGCTGCTAAAGCTGGGAAACTGCAGGTATGGCTCAGGAAACTGCAGGTATGGCTCAGGAAACTGCAGGTAGGGCTCGGGAAACTGCAGGTAGGGCTCGGGAAACTGCAGGTAGGGCTCGGGAAACTGCAGGTAGGGCTCAAAAAGTGCAGGTAAGGCATGAGAAAGTGCATGTATGGCACAGATAGGGCACGGGAAACTGCAGGTAAGGCTTGGAAAGTGTGGGTGTGGCTGGGAAATGGCAGGTAGGGCACAGGAAACTGCAAATAGGGCTGGGAAACTGAAGGTATGGCACAGAAAACTGCTCTGAAAACGCTTAATACTCTACAGTTGCTCTGCTGGCAGAATGAGTTTGTGGCAAAACTTCATCAACCAGACACCATCTTTGGTGCTAAAAGCAAACTGGGTATGGAAATGGTTTAATATTCACACGTGGAGGAGGTTGTCACTGTTCTTACCTGAGGTCATTCAGCTTTCTTCCTCCAGTCAGTGCAGCATTTCCAGCAGGCTGGGAAAGACTTGAAGGCCTGTTTGTGAAAGATGGGGGGTGATAGTTCTGATATTTTCATCTTATCATTAGTTTTGATCTTCTTAGACCTCTGTGAAGTATCAAATGAGTATTCAGAATTAACTACTAAATTTGAGCAGCTGCAGCTTCCTTTCTAGTAGAAGGGAGTTTGAGCAGCAAAGTACAGTGGTTTGTTTGGGGTTTTTTGCCTGCTCATATCTTTATCAAAATGCAGTTTTTTGGTTATTTGCTAACAGGAGTCATACGTCAAGGACCCAGAGTTCCCCTTGGAGAGCTCCAGAGATCGAATACGCCAATAGAAAAAGTTTATCGGTGAGAAACACATCCTTAACCCCTACAGGGAAAAGCTGAACTGCTGAGTTGGATTTTCATATATCAGATCTCATCTAGATCATTCCATAAGGAAAGCAAGTTTTATTTTTTCTGTCTTGTTTTCTTTGGCCTTTTTAATACCATCCAAACAACACTCTAGCTTATTTTGTGTAAGACCCAATGCCACCACATGTCAGGGACAACCTCAGTTCCATTTACCACTGGGTTTTTGAGTTCTCTGTGGTTGGTGTGTGCAGCTTTTAGCATTGTGTGCTCCTCTGCAGCCAGTCCAGGTCACTGAAGGGGGCAGAGGCAGGGCCAGTCTTACAGAACTGTACCTCTGTAGGGAGATTTGCCTTTCCATGGATATTTAGGCTTTGTACGTGTTCCTTTTGCAGCTGCTCAGTGCTCGATTTCTCATTTGATTGTTCTGAGGATTTCGATATAAATGCTTTTCAAGACATCATTTCTTTTTGTGAGAACAAGAAGTAAGTAGCAAAAGGCCTGAACTCCCAGGCCAGGGAGGCACATTTCCAGGACACAGTGACTTTCTCAGTGTGCTCTGGGTGACAGTGAAGCCTTGGAGCACTTAGAGTAGTGACTTCATCCTGCTTCCTAATTCCTGTATCCTGGACAGCCTCTGTCACTTGGGGAAACAAAGAACTAAATATCCAATTTGGGTGAAAGGATTGGTCACAGCTTACCAGATCTATTTCCTTGGGATATCTTAAATCTTGATATTCAAAAAAGTTCAGAGGTGCCCAGGGAAGTAACAACCCTGTGTAATAATGTTGCTGCCTCTGTGAGCAGCTCAGAATGGGGAGAGCATCTAAAAGTCAGAAGTGGTTCTTACACTTCTGTTATTTTTGGTTTGTGCCTCTCTGGAGAGTAAAGAAGGTAAGTTCTCTATGCCAGGATGCAGCACTTCACAAGCATAGTGCATGCTTGAAGAATGGAACATGCCACAAATTAAGGACCATCCCAGGCTTACTTTGAAAAGCTAAACATGAATAAGTTTGAAATGGAAATGAAAGCCAAAATTTCTTCAAGTATCCCTCTAAGAGCTTGTTTATAACTTACTTTTCTGATGTAAGTCTGTTTAAGTAGCCTCATTTTAATAGTCAAATCTCTCTATTAAAAAGTTTACTGTTGTTTATAAAGAAGCATATATCTACCTGAAAGGGTTCCTTGGTTTAACATCCTTCCTTAATGTCCTTGCCTGTTAAGTGCATTTTGCTAAATTTCCCTCCATTTTCTGGATTAATGGCTCAAGAATTTACATCAAAAGGTAGAACAGGGTGAGCCCTGGCAATTAAATTTTAGAGCACTGATGGAGTAGAAAGTGCTGACTTGTCATCAAAATCACTCATGTTTAGGAAAAAGTAGCCTGGGATTGACCTGCTACATTTTGGAGCACACTTGGTGATGGAACCTTTTGGGGTTTTAACTCCTTTTTTCCCCCTCTCTCATGGCTGTGTATCTCTGTTTGCCACCTGTGTTTTGCTGTGGATCATTTTAGAGACATGCATGAACAAATCATCGCCAGTATTAAAGGACTGCCCTGGCAGGGTGATGATCCCTGTGAGCTGCTTCGGTCCCTCAGTCAGCTTCAACACCGCTCCCACCTCCTGTGAGTGCTCTGGGTATTGCTTTGAAAATGCAACAAGAACCAAGCAGTTACTCCAGTCCCTAAAAATGATGTTTGTCCCAAATTTGTCTTTTGAAAAACACTAAAGACAATTAAAAATAAAACATCCCTTCTGCAAATAGGCTGTAGAGAACACTTTGTTGCTTCATTGTCGTAGCTGAAAGTTAAACCTACTTCTCATGTGAACTTTCTTTAAAAACCCCAAGTATGTAGTATGAGCTTGTTGCAAAATATTCAACAGTGAGATCTCCCACAAGGTGTGACAAATGTTTCCTGAAATTCAGGGTGCTGCTGGATATATTCCTGGGTTTAGAGTCCTTACAGCTGCAGTTCTGTGCATGTGTAAGGAAATGAATCTGTGCTCTGCTGTATAATAAGTAAATGTAAATTGGGTGGCTCAGAGCAGGAACCTGCCCTATATCACAGTTAACATGCTTAGAACCAGCAGGATGAGAACTGCAGCCTTCTTTCTGAGAGTTCCACTTCTTCACCTTCTGTGTGTGGATGAGAGCTGTGCCTGAAGTGTGTGTCCTGCTCAGACATTCCAGAGTTCCTGGTGCTGGGACATGCATTGTCCTTCTGGGAGCAGCTGGATGCTTTCACAGAGGTTCTGGTGCCACCAGCTGTAACTTCTGAATCAAGTATATTTATTTGATAGTGCCTTATAATGAGTTTAATGACCATACCCTTGCTAAAGATGCTCATGCTCCAGTAGTCTGTACAACAGTGCAGTTTGGAATAGCTTTAGCTTCAGAGGTAATGTTTCACTTTTGAAAGCTTCCAATACCTACAGAGTTTATTTGAGAAAAAAAAAAATTGTTCTTGTTGCAGAGCAGTTTGCATTTCTTGCATTGATCACTTGTGAGGCATGCATGAACACACCCTTGTGCTCATTTCCTTCTGTCCTTCACTTTGCCTCATAAATTGCACCAACTTATGGCTTGCTGAAATAATCAAAATCATGTGTATTTTTTTTTCTTAAATTATCTTTAATATTTTAACAGGAAAAGTAGAGGTGTCAAGCAAAAGCAGATCATTCCCAAGGTAACCAGAAAATTCAGATTTCTCTCGGGTTTGGGCTTTTTTGCACTGTGAATTTCATTTTGATTGACAGAACTCACTTCAGAACTGTTTTATAGTGTAGGAAAAATGTGTTATTTATCTAAGCTAAAAAATAGGTGAATGTTCATTTTAATAAGAATTGTTTAATTAGACAGATATGGAGATGCCATAAATGCATAATGTCATTTCGAAGTCAGGGAAGGCAAATGCAGTGATTTTGTGATTCCCCTTGTTCACCTTACACTCTTGGGATGGGACAGTGAAACAGCCTCACTTTTAAAAAAATGTTTTTTCCCAAAATAGAAATAATCATGAAATGTAGCATGCCATTGAATGTGGAACTCTGGGTTGCTGGTTTCATTCTGACTCTTTTCAGACAAATATTTCCCTTTTAGTTGAAAGACTTGCATTTTGTTATACAAACTTTCTTGTAGAACTTGCTGGATTCCAAATCTCTGAAGCTGATCGTGAGCATGACCCTGCACGATCGGACTACAAAGTCCCTTTTGCACTTGCACAAGAAGAAGAAACCCCCCAGCATAAGTGCCCAGTTCCAGGTAGGTGACACCTCAGGGCACAGGCCCTCCTGGCCTGATCTAGGCTGGAAAACAAAGTGGGTTTTATTCTTGGGGGTTTTTTGAAGTGGGGTTATTACTTGATTAAAGTCAGAGTACATTTTGAGATGCCATTTATGCCATGACGTGTGTCAATCCTCTGTACTGATCACCACTGTATACAGATCTCGTGCCACTGTGAGAACATATTCAAACCCTGCTTTAAATTATTTTGAGAAAAGCTAAAAGCAAATACCAAATACAGGGATGTGCTGAGCAATATGGGAGAATCTGTTTGGATTTTGTGTAGCCATCAGACCTGAAACAACCTGACTCCTGAGGCAGAAGCTGTCCTGCTGTTAAACACCACTCAAAATACTAATACCTGAAGAAAAACTTTGTGGCTGTTTCATTTCAGACTTCACTTAACAAGTTGCTGGAGACACTGAGCAGGGCTGAGCCATTCTTCATCCGCTGCATCCGCTCCAATGCAGAGAAGGTGAGGCTGCCTCAGAGCTGAGCTGCCTGCTGAGATCCAGGGCATGAGCCTTGGAATCCCTTTATTTCAACTTGTTCACTGTCACTCTGTGTGCAGGTGAAAGGTAACCAAGGTGTGGAAAGAAATCTGCTGTCCCTATGACAGCAGCTGGGCTCCTCAGGCTCTCAGTGGCTGTTTTCTGCTGATCTTTTACAGAAGGAGATGCTCTTTGATGAGAGCTTGGTGCTGCAGCAGTTACGGTACACGGGCATGCTGGAAACTGTGCGGATCAGGAGGTCTGGCTACAGTGCCAAATACACATTCCAGGTAGGGTGGGAACTGGAAGTGGTTGTGCTTTCAGGAACATCTGCTCTCTTCAGAAAACATGTCTTGTGTGTCTCTTCATAGGAGGCTCATGACCCTTGGGATGAGCTGTAAAAATGCACTGTAGTTTTGAGAGCCTCCATGGTAAAAAGTTGTAGTTAAACTGTTGTGAGTCATGTGCCAGTAAATTCTTCCTGGTTATGTGAAGGAAAACACTCTGAGTACAGTCAGTCAGTGCTGCACAGTGCTGTCTCCATGTGGGAATTTTAGTTTTCTGTAAAACACTCCGTGGGGGTTTAGAGATCACATCCAGGTGATCTTTCCCGTTAACACGAGGCTGACTGTAGCCTGCATTTTATGTGGAAAAATAGCTCAGTTTGGAGTGAGAGGTATTTTCAGATCTCTGTAGCTTAAGTGTCTTAAATAGAATTCTATTTTGGAGCTAAAACTCTAAACTTGGTAGTTTTCTTCTAACTTTGGTCTCTTGCTGTCTCTGCTTTTTACAGGAATTCATTGACCAGTTTCAGGTGTTACTACCCAAAAATGCCAAAGCCTCCAAGGAAGACATTTGTGCTTATTTGAATAAACTCAAACTGAATGAAAACTACTATCAAATAGGGAAGACCAAGGTCTGTGAAACTTTCTGTAAGGCAGTAAGAAGCTCTGTTGTACACTGAAAAATTCAGTGCAGTTAGTTTACAAGTGTTACTCTTCTTTGCTTTTTGTACCTAAATTGGCTATTTTAACTCTTGCAAGTGGTGACACAGAGGTTATACTTGACCCCTGGGTTTTGATGCCAACCTGGTTTCTTGACTACAGTACAAATCCATGTTATATAGATACTGTTTGGGAAATCGTTGCTATTGGCATTTGTCAAACAGGTCAGTGTTTGCATTTTAGGAGGGTTCTGTGATTTGAAGGCTGTAAGAACAGGTGTAAGTTTTAGAATCCAAACTCTGAAATTTAAAAGGACTTTTATTTTTGGGCAAGCTGTAAACTTTGAGCAAGTTGTCAAGGTTTGGTGCAGTGGTACCAAGCCATTGCCTCATCTGTTATCGCTCCAGTGGGGGCTGAAAGGTTCCTGTTAACTGCTTCTTGATGAACTTTTCTCTAACTGAACAGGTTTTTATGAAAGAGGCTGAAAGGCAGATACTACAGGATACACTACACAAAGAAGTGATCAGGAAAATCATCCTCCTTCAGAGCTGGCTCAGGATGGTTTTGGAAAGGAGACGTTTTCTCAGGATGCGGCAGGCAGCCGTTGTTCTACAGGTATCTTTGAGAATTGCTGACCTTATTTTCCTAATAAACAAACAAACTCTGTCATGTAACGCTCCCCACCTTGAAGTGTCCCTCCCTGACTTTGGAAACCTCCCTTTGCAGGCGTGCTGGCGCTCCCGCTGTGTCAGGATGGCTCTGCAGAGGAACAACGCTGCCATCGAGATCCAGGCGGCCTGGAGGCGGCACCGGCAGCGGAAACGCTTCCTGCAGCTCAGGAGGAGAGTTTGTCTCCTGCAGGCCCTGCTCAGGGGGCACCTGCAGCGTAAGAGGTAAAGGGGAAGGAGCAACGTGGTATGAGAACATCCATTTAATCACCTGGCTTCACCTGCCAAGCTCAGTTTGTGTGTTGGGGTGACTTAGTAAACAACTTGGTAAACTGTTGCCCAAGGAAGTTGTGGCTGCCCCTGGACCCCTGGAAATGTCCAAGGCCAGGTTGGGTGGGGCTGGGAACACCCTGGGATAGTGGAAGGTGTCACTGCCCATGGTAGGGGGATGGGAATGAGATGATCTTTAAGGTCCCTCCCAACTCAAACCATTCTGGGATTATATGAACTTTAAGGTAGTTACTCCATGTGATATTTCAGTCAGTATCAAGTGGTCAGTGGAGTGTGGACACTGTGTAAGTTCTCAAGACCTGAGCTTTATTCAGCTGAGCTGTTGTGGTGCTGCCAGTCCTGACAAGCAGACACCTCCCTGCAGTCCCCCTGGGACTGGAGGTGTAATTTGGGTCTGTATCACTATTTGGGCTGCATTTAAGCAGTTGGTGGTTTTTTTTGGACCCCTGGGCATTAAGGATTTGTTTTTTTATGTTAAAAATTCTTAACAGATACCAGAAAATGGTTCTAGAAAGGCAGAAAGCTGAAGAAAAGCAGAGAGAAATGAAGGAAGATGAGGACAAAGAGGATGATATGAGCAAGGATGAGCAGAGTGAACCAGCAACAGATGAGCTGCCTGTGAAACACGAGTCAGAGTCAGATCAAGCTGTTGAGGATGGAGATCATGCTCAAAATGAACAAGCTGAAAACCTGAGCTCATCTGAGAAAGCCACGTTACCCCAGAAGCACACGATGGAGGGCTCGGAGAAAGTAACCAACAGCCGGGAGAAGCGGGAATCCCGTCGGCAGAGGGGGCTGGAACACAATGACTTGCAGAACAAGCATGTGCTCCTCTCCTTTGAAGGACCATCCGTGCTGTGCCAGGAGGAGCAAACTGTTTCTGAAGAGGCTCTGGAAACTGCTCCAGAGCTAGAGAAATCCACAGCACAAGAAGATAACGCCCTTCAGGGAAGCAGTGAGGGAGAGAAAAGTCCAAGCAAAGAAAAAACTCTTTCAGACATTCCACCATCAAGTGAGATAAAAGAAAGCGGTTCTGTTCCTGAGCAACCACCTGGATCACAAGCAGAGGACACGGCAGCTGAGAGAATGAAAACACAAGGGAAGCAAAATAACCAAGTAAAAGGCAGCCAAAGCTTTACGTGCCCTGAAAGGCCGACAGATCTTGCACTGAATGTTCGTAACACACTGTCTGCTACTGGCAGCTTTCAGGGCCCTGCTGACTGCTGGGCAGATAAAAACAGGCGGCAGAGGGCAACCAAAGACCTGGACAGCCCCACTTCTGCAATCCAGAGATATGTGGATGACCCAGAGAAGCTAAAGTACAAGAGAGAGAAGTGGAAAGGAAAGAGACAGTCTGATGCTGGCCAGAATGATGTGCTGAGTCAGTCTTTGGATGGAAGGATATGTGTGGATAAGTCTCCTCAGGATCAGCTAGAGTAAGGGCAGCTTCCTTTTTTTCACTTCACAGAAAGCAGATATCTGTAATGTTTAAAAATCAGTGGAGAACTCCTGAGGGCCTGTGCATTTGGGCCACGTTATGGGGGCAAATAGAGTTGTGAACAATTCCTGTTTTCCTTGGCTCCCAGTCCTGCATTGAATTTGCATAGGCAGAATGTTTTCAGAAGCTCACAAAAGATGCAAACCCTGCCTGGCTGTATTAAAATGGAGAGTCAGGGCATTAGTTGAAATAGTGTCTGGAGTTTATTTTCATGTATCTTTTACCCAATGAAAACAAGGTTTTAGTGACCTGCAGCTTGCAAGCATCATCCTTCTGATATGGGAGGAAATCTGACATTCCCATGGTTTTTCACCTCTCCAGTATATTTTGCATTTAAAAGTAAATTGCAGGGGCTGATCAGGGTTCTGACTCAGATGTAGTGTTGATATGTCAGTTATTTAAAGGATGTGAAAAGGCCACAGACTTTTTTAAAACATATATTCTGAAACTCATCTTACTACAGGAAGAAGGGGAGCTCAGTTTCATTAAGTGACCTCTCAACTTTGGCCCAGACTATTGCCATGAACCAGGTACTGATGCTATTGTGCATATTTATACTTAATTATCATTGTTTATAAATATTAAAGATTTGTGAATAATTGTCTATAGTGTGTTTCTGTGTTCCTTCAGGTTGATTTTCTTTTTGCTTGATACCCATGTAAAAACAATCATCAGGAAATATTATACAGTAATTTGAAGACCTGATTTTAAATAAAAATCTTTGATTCTTGATCAAAGCATTAAATATATTTGGCTCTTGTATTGGGAAGCTAATATCTATTGGGTAAATTGTTTTGTCTTGATGAAGCAAACTTCACCATTCTAGCTTTTAGAACCATTTAAAGAATCTGTGTCACTCAAAATGCAGTTTTTGATGATTCCTTTCTCCTGTAGCAATCACCAGATCCAATAGAAGAAGAAAAAAGCAACAAGAAATATCCTGTGCAGAAGAAACCCAGTGACCACTTCCCTACCTTGGACTCAGCCGTTCCTGTGCAGCCAGCGAGTCAGCAAGGGGATGCCAAGTATGGGCTGTGTGTGTGACTGGCCTGTCTTTGAGAAAATGAAAAAAAAAGAGATTTTCCATTGGTACTTGAGTTGGGCACCTTGAGACTGTGATTGTGGAGGGGCACAAGTTGGCATCAGCTACATGAGTGGCTGTGTTGCTGGTTCATGTTGCTCTGAGCATGATATCTGACCCTGCTGAGGAACAGATTCTCTGCTTCTTGCATAACACTTTCTGTGAACTGATTCTTTTTAAAATAAGAACCAACTTACAGCTGGGATTAAAGGTTCATGTAGTGTAATACAACACCAAGAGAAAAGCTGAAGAACCCAGCAAGCGTGCAGTGCTGCTTCTCTGGCCTGCTCCAGCCTCTGGCATTCTGCAGCCCAGGGACTTTATCAGCCACAAGTGATGTTTTGGATATGTGAGGTGTTGTCTGTGTATGCTGAAGGTTGCTCTCTGATCTTGTAAATAGCAGAAACTCCAGGAGTGCTTTCACATTGTCTTTCCTTTTTTTGTGCTGCTCAGTTTTTCTGCAGGTTGGGCCTTAAATAGTCCCCATAGTTGTAAATCCTGTTGTGGGTTATTGTTAAGAGCCTGTTCTTGTGGCAGAGCCAGCTTCCATTACTAATGGGACTGACTTGTATCTGCTTTTGTGTTCAGGTCGGCTTTCAAAAGCCCTTTGCGTAGACTTTTGGGAAAAAAGCCAGACAAGAAAATTGCAAAGGAGAGTTCTGATGTGATTGAGGAAGGAGATGGCCTCTCCCTTGTATCTTGTGTCCTCTTTACAGACACAGGAGGAGCCCAGAAAGTTTCAGAAGGTGAGTTAGGTGATTTAACCCTCAGCGCAGTGAGTCTTTTCTGCAAGGAAACAAATGCTGCAGAGTTCCCTCACCCTGCTTGAATGTAAAAATCCATTTCTTTGGCAGGTTCTTCAGGGCAGCCAAGCCGCCCCCAGGCTGGGAAGGAGAGCAGCAAAGCAAAGAAGAACAGAACCATAAAGATCAGCAAGATTTCGAGCGTGTCCCAGAACTGGCGTGCGTCCATGGTCCGGGAGATTGCAAATGCCAATGAGCTGAAACACCTGGATGAGTTCCTCCTAAACAAGGTGAAAGGCTCCTAGCCATGATAAAATTCAAGTCTTTGTTCACTGTTTGTGTAGAATTTTTAAGCCTGTTGGTCTAGGTGCAAGTTTGTTATAATCTAAAGCAAAAGGAAATTGTTTGGATGGTTTGGCTGAGTTAGGTCTGCATTAGGGCCCTTCCTATTTTTTTCCTCAAGTCACTGAATGCATAATATTGCATTAAATACAATACAGGGCATTCATGATAGTTCTTTGTTTACAAATGAGTGGGCAGCAAAACTTGTATTAAAACAACAGAGAGGGTTGTAAGTAAAGAGAGAATTCTCTAAAGCCCAACTACCCGACTCCCCTGTTTTGTATCACCAGCACAATGCATTAAAAAGTGTTGTTTTAAATAATTGGAATGGTCACAAATGACTAAGCCCAGCCACTGAAGCTTAACTCTGTTCAGATGTTCTTTTTTTAACAAAATCTGATGCAGATGTATTTTTTTCTAGATCAATGACCTACGCTCCCAGAAGTCTGGTGTTGAATGTTTGTTTTTTGAAGCCACAGAGAAGTTCAGAGGAAACATCAAGACCATGTACTCTGCTCCTGTAAGTAGTAAGTCTCAATAAAGGAAAGTTGGCAGGCAATAAATGAAATGAGTGTGCAGGTTAAAGTCTTGGCCTGCAGCTCTTCAACAAAGCAGTTCAGCAATTCTCAGGATAGAATTCAGAGCTGAATGTTAGACTCATTTTACAGTTCTGTAATCTCAAGCAGCCTGCTTTGTTTTCCTTTTCTCATTCACTCAGCCATAAATTTATTTTTAGAAATGG